>NW_028168234.1:0-446143 GCF_964237585.1 Gallinula chloropus | reverse complement strand
CTCTGGTTGGAATAGTTCTTGAGGTTTCTCTTTGTAACACCACGGAGGGTTTTGCCAGGGTCTGCTGGAAGTGAAGCTCCGATGTGTCAGTGGTTAATGTGTGAGTGTAGAAGCCTCAGGTGACTTGTGGTGCCTCAGCAAGAGGCATTAAAGGACATGATAGAAAATAAATAAAAAGAGGAGAGAGTAATTTAAATGTTTGTGGTGGTTCAGCCCCCAACAGTGGCTGAGCACCACACACCACTGGCTCACTCCCAGAGGAGAAAGAGACAGAGCCTCTGTTGGTTGGGATAAGGAGAGATCACTGAAAAAAGCACCATGAAACTAGAACAATAAACAGCCCATGACACTCATACCCGGTGAGAACACAGAGTACCTTACCCACCTGAGGATTACAGAGTGCTGCAGGACAGGAGGACCAACCCAACACCCCAGCTGCACTCAGACTGCCCTGGAGGCACCCAGGAGTGGTGCCCAAACCAGCTCCTTTATGGAGAAGTGATGTCAGGTGGCGTGGAAAACAGCCAGGGCTAACTCAACCTCCCCAGCAGTCAGCACAGGTGAGATAACTGTGGCCTGACCAGAACCAGGACACTATCCACCCCTTTTTGCACATCATCTACATCATGGCCAGATGGGTTTGCCTCTGCACTCCCAGTTGCTTTGTTTCCATTGCTGCAACCACTCCCACAGGGCATTGGCCACCATCCAGGAGTGAGGATAGGGGTAGAATTTTGGCCACTTTTCTCATCTGGCAATGTTTAAAGCCAGCTGGATGGCTTTTACCTCTGCAAACTTGCCCTCTAATCTTGTTCATCATATTAGCTGTTCACTTCTTGCAAAAAAAGGCTGAGCAGTCCCTTCAAGAGGATCACAAGCACAATGACAGACTGGTGGGCTGACTACTGGAAGCTGGTGCAGCATTTTTCCTGGAGAAATCTCTTTTTGTAACTTTTCCCTTGCAGCTTCTTCACTCAGGATTGGAGGTGGGTTTCCCATCTCACCTCCTCATGTCTTCACCATGGTCATGCAGACAGAATGGATACCTCTTGGTGTGTACTTTTTACTGGAACAGGGGAAGGCCTACTTCAGATGGCTGAGATAAGGGAGGAACAAAGACTTTCTTTAAATAGATGGAGTTGGCCAGACACCTCAGCCACTCTCGGTGCTTCTCCCTTTCCCCAATCTATTACTGCCAGGCAGTTGGCATATGATGCTGGTGCACTCCACACAGACTTACACCACATGGGTGAGGAACATGGGACTTCATCAGGATTGGTGGGTAGCTGCAGATCATCAGGATATTAGTAATTCATCTCTCACATGGCTAATCCCCTCAAACACTGCACACTCTGCTCTGTGGTCATCCACTTGCCTGGCCAACACATGACATCTTCACTGAATGGGTACCTTTCCCCCACACTTGACAGAAGTCACCTCCAGAGGCTGAGGGCTTGAGACTTCTTTCCAATCACCTTGTCAAAGACTCCTTTTCTGAACAGGGATCCCAGCTCCTTGGCCTCCCTGCCTTCGAATTCCAGGCTGTGTGCCCCATTGTCCCAGCATCAGAGTAGCCAGGGGATGATGTGCTCCCCTGGAAGGCAGCTGAAATCTTTTCTCATTTCTTCCAGCTCACTCATGTACAAGGATCAGGTTATAATGCTCACTCCTGGAGGAGAAACAGACAGACTCTCTGTGGGCTGGGAGGAGGACAGTTTACTGACAAAATCACGGTGAAAAAATGATAACAGCACATTGCAAACTACACTCACATCCAGTGATAACAGAGAGTACTTTACTGACCAAAGGATCACAAGGTGCTGCACAATGCAAGGACCAGCCAAAAGCCACAGCCACACTCAGACTGCCCTGAAGGAACCCAGGAGTGCCCCTCCCCAACCAGCCTATTTTATGGGGGAGTGATGTCAGGTGGTGTGGAAAACAGCCTGGACACACTCAGCTGAGCTGTGCTAACTCAAGTCACCACTGCTGGCTGCTTGGGGAAGTTAACTCTTGCCTGGCCAGAAACAGGACAGCTGTGCATTTCATCTCCCCTGTCTGTCACATATTTCTACCTGTCCAAAGTCAATTGTCCGTGTATGAAATCATCATTCCGACAGTGTGTCTTCACACCAGTGCTTCTGGTTGCTCTCTAGATTTCCCTTCCCCTTCCCCTTGGACCATTCAGACACCTCTCAACCATCCAGCTGCTGCTCTGAGTTTCAGAGAGTTAAACCCTTGCCTTTCTGGCAGTTGTCTGACTCATTCTGTCTTTAGCCAGCTCTTGAGTTGCGGTGATTTCACAGTCTCCTTCCTCACTAGAACATTTCTCACAGGGTTAAGCTTTGTGGCAGGTGAACCTCACTGGTGGCAGATTGCACTTGGCACAGAGTGAGGAGTGTTTGATTTAATGGTGAATCTTCTCAGGTTTCTTGTGTTGTTGGGAAAATAACTCCCTCTGTGCTGGCTGTGTGCAGCCAGTTCTCTAAGGAAAGCAGGGGAGCTGGTACAGAGGGGCTGTATTTCCCAATGTGGAGTGCAGCAGAGAGACCTGATGTAAGGACAAGGGATGCAAGTCCCAGTTGGCTGGTGAGAGTCATGGTGGGCTTGTGGAGATGTGCAGCAAGGTTGTCCCCACTGCCTCAAGGGACACTTTTTCAGACCAGTCCAGACCTCCTTAGGAGACACCCTGGATCAATCTCAGTCAGAGGTTGTCACCTCTCCTCTACAGTGAAAATAATAACCTACACCCTTAAAAAGAAATCAATTTTACTCTGAGCTCCCTTTGAAACAGCTTCAATGGTCTGTACATCTCTTGAAGACTTGAAGATAATTACATGAAGAGACACAGCTCATTAGGGCTTGCTTTTTACTTCTAATGAGCCTTGGGGTGCATTTGGTGCTGAGTCCTTGAAGCTCAGGTACTGAGAGGATATTACACAAAAACTCCATGTCAAAAGTAGAAGCCAAAGTACCCTGAAGTATTAATGAGTCCCGCTGAGAGCCATTGCTGGCTGAGCCTCCCCAGGGACTCGTTAGCACAGGTAATTGGAGGCCATGTTGGCTGGTAGGCAAAGGCAATGTACAAGCAGCTGAGATGCTGAGCAAGCCCTGGGTTGGTTTGATGAAGCATAAAGGCCAAGCCCTGACCACCAGCCAATGGAAGACAGGTCCTGGCCCTCAGGCATTACTTGGGGCTCTTCCTTGGGCAGTGTGGTCTGTGTAATGCTGAGGGAAGAACAACAGAATGAGAGTTTCTCCTCATTGTTGTTCCAAAGCCCTGCTAGAAATTCATCTGGCCTCCATTTAAATAAAAGAAGGAGCAGGGAGACCCTCCATCCTCTATCAGATTCAGGAGGAAACATTTTTGAAAAATGAGGACAAGGCTGAGGTGCTTAATGAAATCTTTGCCACTGTCTTTAGTAATAGGAGCAGTTGTACAGAGAGAATCCAGTTCCCTGAGCTAGGAGACAGGGAGCAGAATGACCCCACCTCAATCCAGTAGGATATGGTCCTGCTGCACCACAGAGATGTGCACAGATCTGTGGGGCTGAATGGGATGCAGCCAAGGGTGCTGAAAATGCTGGCAAGGGGGTTCA
This sequence comes from Gallinula chloropus, assembly GCF_964237585.1. Classification (NCBI taxonomy): domain Eukaryota; kingdom Metazoa; phylum Chordata; class Aves; order Gruiformes; family Rallidae; genus Gallinula; species Gallinula chloropus. Next base: position 442,544 of record NW_028168234.1, on the reverse strand, counting down.
CCAAGCCACTTCCCATCAGTCCTGGCTGACTGGATCAGTCAGTGTAACCCCCTATATAAGAACGGACAGAAGGATGATCAGGGAAATTACAGGCCTGATAGTTTGACTTCAGTCACAGAGAAGCTGATGGTGCAGATCATCCTGAGCAGCATTATCCAGTTCATGAAGAACCCCCAAGTGATCAGGCCCAGTCAGCTTGGGTTCATAAGGGCAGGTCCTGTTCGACCCACTGAATCTCCCTCTATGACAGGGTGACCTGCTTCTTGGAGAAGGGAACGGCTCTGGATGTTGTCTACCTTGACTTTAGCAAGGCCTTGGACACAGTTTTCCAGAACTTTCTCTTAGAGAAGCTCACTGCTTGTGGCTTGGAAACTGTGGTAGTTCAGCCCCGAACAATGGCTGAGCACCACATGCTGCTCGCTCTCTCCCGGAGGAGAAACAGACAGAGCCTCTGTGGGTTGGGATAAGGACAATTTACTGACAAAAGAACCATAAAAGGATAACAATAACAGCCAAAATTGCACTCATACTCAGTGATAGCACAGAGAGTACCTTACAAACCCAACAATAACAGAGTGCTGCACCATGCCATGAGCACTCCTCCCCAACCAGCCCCTTTGACAAGGAAATTATGTCAGTGTGCTGGTTTTGGCTGGGATGGAGTTGATTTCTTTTCTAATAGGACATGGAATGCTGTGTTTGGGAATTAGGATTGGAGCAGTGCTGATAACACCCTGATGTTTCTGGTTGTTGCCAAGAAGTCAAGGACTTTTCAGTTGTTTCTATTTCCCTACTAAGGAGAAGGAAGGGGACACAGCCAGGACAGGTGACCCAAACTGGCCAAAGGGGGTATTCCATGCCAATTTCATCATAGTCAGCATAAAAGGAGGGCTGGTGGGAGGAGGGCGAGGCTGGTCCAGGACGTGCAATTTTGGCGACAGTCCTGTTTTCGGGGCGGCTCTGGGCTGCCGGGCCAGAGTTGTGTGGTTCAGTGAGAAACTGCATTGTGTATCACCAGTTTCATATATTTTGCTACAAAGTCCTGTTATCATTGTTGTATCTCTCTTTCTGCTATTCTAGTAAACTATTCTTATCCCAACCCATGTGGTTTTGTTTCCTTGGATTTGGGCTTTTTTTCCCTTTCCCTTTCCTCTCCCTCCCCTCCAACTTGTCCCCCCACCCTCTTCCTTTTAAAGAACAAGAGACTGTGTGGTGCTCAGCTCTCAGCTGGGGCAAAACCACATCTACTCAAATCCCAAAGAAATCTATTCTTAAAAACATGAAAATTCTTATATTAAAGTTATATTAATTGTCTCTTATCAATCTATTCAGCATGAATAGAATCATCATGGCCAGCAATACAATGAAGAAGATGATCAGTTTATTGCTGCTTAGAAAGATCCTTTCCCATTTCCACACGGCATCCTTGAGCTCCTGGTTCCTCATGCTGTAGATGAGGGGGTTCACTGCTGGTGGAAACATCAAGTAAAGAAATACCTCTACCAGGTTAAGTGGTCTGTGGAGACTGGACAGGGGCCAACGGCTCCAAGTTGGAGCAAAGTAAATGTGACAGAGCCCTGGGACAGTCTGCTGAGTGGGTAGTAGAGTCTCCTTCTCTGGAGATATTCAAGACCCTACTGGATGCCGACCTGTCCGACCTGTCTGAGGACCCTGCTTTTGAACGGAGGGCTTGGACTTGATGATCTCTGGAGGTCCCTTCCAACCCCAACAATTTTTTGGATCTGTGAATCTGTAAATAGGGAGGAGATTGAGAGGGGCTCCAGGTAGGCAAACATGGCAGTGTTGACAAAGAAGGAGTCTACTCCCATGTAAGGAAAGCATGTGGAAAAGTCTCTGTGCCACCCCTACTCCGAGTACAGCCCTGAAAATCTGCACATAGGACACCACGATGAACGCAAAACATCCAAAAGCCAAACAAGCTCTGGCCACAATTTCCCTGAGTGTTGCCCGTGATCAAGAGAGCTTGAGGATCTGGGGGATTTCACAGAAGAACTGGTCAGCAGCATTGCCATGGCATAGGGGGAGTGAAAATATATTTGCTGTGACAGTATATTTAATAACTAATTAAAAATTATCTGTTGCTTTTTGCTGTCAAAGAAAGTAGAGAGAAAGTGTAAGGAACTTTGCAGACAAGAAGTTCGGTGAAGTAGGGGGAGAAGGTCCTCCGAGCCTCATTACACAGATACCCTTGCAGGCCATGCAGAAGACCATGGTGAATGAGGCTGTTCCCCCTCAGCCCATGCTGGATGATGTGGAACAGTGATTCTACATGCAGCCTGTAGACATCACCATGCTCAGGCAGGTGCAGACACCTGAAGGAGGCTGTGACCTCATAGGAAGCCTGTGCTGGAGCAGGTTTGCTGGCAGGGCTGTGGAGGACCCAGGCTGGAGCAGTCTGTTGCTGAAGCGTCCTTCATTCAAGGACCCCATTCAAGTGACTTACACTGGAACAATTAGTGATGATCTGAAGCCATGTGGGAAAGACTTGGAGGGGTTCATGGAGGACTGTCTCCTGTGGGTGGCATCCAATGCTGGAGCACGGGGAGACTGTGAGGAGTCCTCCCTTGAGGGGGAGGAGCGGCCGAGAAAATGTGTGATGAACTGACCCCAATGCCCATTCCCCATCCTCCTGTGCTGCTCAGTTAGAGGAAGGAGAGAATTAGAGAGTAAAGGGGACCCTGGGAAAAAAAGGGAGGGATGTGGGTGGGTGTTTTAATTTTTTTTTTTCTTTCTCATTCCTCTGCTCTCTTTGATTGGGTAATGAATTATATTGGTTTATTGGGAGAAATTCAGGAGAGTGACCTCTGCATGATCTCTCCCTGTCCTTATCCTGACCTTTTGTTACATCTTCTCTCCCCTATGCAACAGAGGAAGGGGAGCGATAGAGCATCTTTGGTGAGCACCTGGGTCAACTCCCTTCTACAAGAGGATGGAGAGGAAGAAGTACATGGGCATGTGGAGTCAATGGTCATAGGCTACAGTAATGATCATTAAATTCTTGCCCAGGAGAGCAGCCAGGTAGATGCCCAGGAAGAGCCAGAAGTGCAGGAGCTGCATCTCCCATGTGTCTGCAAAGGGCAGGAGGAGGAACTGGCTGATGGAGCTGCTGTTGGACATCTGCTGACTCTGGGTATGGAAAAGTGTTTTCCGAAGTAAAAGACAGGAGTGAGGAGAGATTTATAACAAGGAAAACTACAATCTTCATTTGTCTCACAAACTCCCAGGTGTGCTTGAGGAGCAGCAGCCTCTGGCATGGGCTCCCAAGGAGTCATTCCTGGTCTTCAGTTATGGGTACAGCAAATGGAAGTGACACACAGTTTCCATCTGATGAGGCTCACTCTCATGGAGAAGAGTTAATGACAACTTGCCTCCACCCCAGTAATTCCCATGGGAGCTGGGACCAGCAGCTCCCAGAGAGAAGGAGCCTATTTGTGCCACCAGAACTGTGACAAGAGGAATCCCAGCACAGGTGGGTTTGTGACAGCCATAAGTCACAGCTGCTTCTTCTTCCAGCCCCAGGGCTGCAAAGCAAGGATGGGGGGTCTGGAGTGACTACAAGAGGGGGAAGGAGTTGCTACCTGGGGATCGTGTCTTACACGAGAACAAGGAAAGGTGATTATCCTTCCCAGCTCTGGTTTGATCAGGAGAAAGGACTCTGCTGGACACAAGGGTTTCTCCCCAGCCAAGGGAGAGAAAGTCAGTAAAGACTTAGTGTCTTTCCAAGTAGTTTCCTTGGAGACCCAGGGACACCTCACAGGACACTCTGGGGAATGGAGTACGTGACGTATTTGCCTGCTCCTCTGCTGGGAGCTGGGCTGGGCTCCTGGGATGAAGGGAGCCACTGCAACCCAGCAGCCCTGACAAGAGACAGCTCTGGCCAGGAGCAGCTCCTCTGCCAAGCACACAGGGCTGGGGACACTGCCTGTAGGCTCTGAAGGGAGACCTGTGAGGCTGAGAGAGCTGATGGATGCTGAGAGCTCACTGGAGGAGAAATCTCCAACAGCACTCTGCCTGGTATGTCTGTGGGTGCAGGGCAATGCAGGTTCTGTTCCTGGAGGGATCTCCTAAAGCTGGGACATGGGGCATTGTGGGGGGTTTGTCAGGAAGATAGATTCTCTCTAGGACCAGAAGGTGCTGCCTGGAAGGGATGCCCTTCTGCCCCATCAGAGGGACAGAGCAGGACAGCTGTCTTCTCCTGGGCATGGCTGCAGAGGTGTGAAGCAGCGTGTGCACCCAGGGGTGCCCAGGGCTGTCCTTGTGAGCAGGGTCCCTGCACCCCAGGGTCGTGTGCTTGGGCGGGGACTCTGCTGCTACCAGGATCAGCACTTAGCCTGCTTTGTGGGCTTTCCACAGGGATATAGACAGCAGCTGTGGGTTGAAGGAGTGACCAAGGGAAGAGCAGCATAAGGTCCTTCTGCAGTAAGACAGTGCTGCCTGGGTCAACTTTGCTCCCAGCTGCAGCTGATCCTTGAGAAATTCCAAAGGGAATTTGAAGAACAACATCAAGGAAGCATTTTCTTGCCAGGCAGAATCTTTGCTTTGACTTTTCCACTCCTCTGTGCTGTGCTGAGTGTGGTGTATTAGAACTAATTTCTCCCCTCAAGAATGCCCACATCAGAGGATTTCCTGATCCCTGCACACACAGATTTTCCCTGGAGAAGTGCCCTGATGCCAGGAGGGGTCTGCAGAGCTGAGCGCAGGGCAGGTTGGATGAGGTCTGTGAGCACAGAGCAGGAGGTGACATGGGCAGAGAGAAGCAGCTGCAGGGACAGCTGCAGGCATTGGAGACATTGGCAGGGAGTGAGAAGGAGCTGCTTCAGAAATGACATGGCAGTGGGGATTTGGAACTTCCCTGTCATCCCCCACAGTTCTGACACTCTCTCACATCGACATCCGGGTTTCTGCCAATCAGAACAGACTCTGCACCCTTAGTTCCAGGATTTCAGGCTGAGTCTTCTGCTGGGCAAACCAACTCCCAGTGAGCAGAAACCTATGAGTGCCTGTCTGGTTCTCTGTCCCTGTCCAGGGGAGTTGCCTTGGCTGGAGCATTTCTCACTGTTCACCCTCCTGTACTTGTCATCTCTGCTGTACCCTTACCTGGGGCTCTGGACATGCAGGAGACATCTCAGCACTGAGGCTGTGGCAATGCCGCTCATCACCTGTGTGTGGGCAGCTGCAACGAGCCCTGTGTGTCCCTGGCTGGGTGCAGGGAGCTGAGATCCTCCTTGGGTAGGATGAGAACACAGGAGGGCTTTGGAGCTCTGCCCTGTGAGAATGGATTCCTCAGCTCTCTGTGGGGTCCAGTTTCGTCTGGGGGAACACCAGGGTGTGAGAAGAGTATGTCCAGCAAAGGGCAGCTGAGACCAGGGCTGATGGACAGAGCAGCTCTCCCCTCTCTGCACTCAGGGGAAGGTTTCACTGGCACTGCAGCAGCAATATCAGGGAGTCCTGACAGAAGAAACACTCCTCAGGTACAGGCAGGAGAAAACCAAAGCTACAAAACTCTGCTCTGTCCTTGGATGAAACAGGAGTGACAGAGCTGAAAAGCTCCTTCCTATGCACAGAGGATTTAGTCTGAGATCACACCATCCTTCTATTTACTGACTGCTGCCAGGCAGGACTGAGTTCTCGAGAGCCACAGCTGATCCTCCTCCCAGCAGTGGCACGCTCAAGCCAGCACAAAGCAGAGCTCCCAAAAGGGACCTGGAAATCTCTTCCCAAATACAGTTGGTCCTCAGAGTTCCCTAAATTCTCACTGCCTTTTCCTATTTGGACAGGTCTCCATGCCAGCAAAAACATATGTCCAACAGCAGCAGCTCCATCAGCCAGTTCCTCCTCCTGCCCTTTGCAGACACACGCGAGCTGCAGCTCCTGCACTTCTGCCTCTTCCTGGGCATCTACCTGGCTGCTCTCCTGGGCAATGGCCTCATCATCATCACCATAGCCTGTGACCACCACCTCCACACCCCCATGTACTTCTTCCTCCTCAACCTCTCTGTTCTTGACCTTGGCTGCATCTCCACCACTGTTCCCAAATCCATGACCAATTCCTTGTGGGACACCAGGGCCATTTCCTACACAGGATGTGTGGCTCAACTCTTTTTCTTTGTATTTTTGATGACAACAGAGTTCTGTCTTCTCACTGTCATGGCCTATGACCGCTACGTTGCCATCTGCCACCCCCTGCACTACGGGATCCTCCTGGGCAGCAGAGCTTGTGTCCACATGGCAGCAGCTGCCTGGGGCAGTGGGTTTCTCAATGCTGTGCTGCACACAGTCAGTATAATTGCACTTCCCCTCTGCCATGGCAATGCTGTTGACCAGTTCTTCTGCGAAATCCCCCAGATCCTCAAGCTCTCTTGCTCAGATGCCTATGTCAGGGAAACTGAACTCATTGTGGTCAGTGTCTGCTTGTTTTTTGGGTGTTTTGTGTTCATTGTGGTGTCCTATGTGCAGATCTTCAGGGCTGTGCTGAGGATCCCCTCGCAGCTTGGACGGCACAAAGCCTTTTCCACCTGCCTCCCTCATCTGGCTATAGTCTCCCTGTTTGTCTGTACTGTTGTGTTTGCCTACCTGAAGCCCCCCTCCATCTCCTCCCTATTTCTGGACCTGCTAGTGTCATTTCTTTACTCGGTGTTTCCACCAGCAGTGAACCCCCTCATCTACAGCATGAGGAACCAGGAGCTCAAGGATTCCATGTGGAAACTGACGACTGGATGTTTCTAAAATATAATAAACTGCCCCTATCACGTGCCATGAAACTCACATCACAACCACTCCCTATTTAGAAAGGTTCTATAGCTGGGGGAGGGGAAGGATTTGGCTTCCTTTTTTTGCCTTCGAGTCTGTCTAAGCTATAAGAACATGATCCATGTTCATCCCATTCCTAACAAAGTATCTCCCTGTCTTGTCTGACCCAGACACTGTGCTCTCTTTGCATCATGTCTGCCTGCAAAGGCCATTTTTCCCCTTCTTTTTATTTTTTCCTTATATTTAGAAAACAATTACAAGAACATTTATTTCAGCTGAATCAGTCAACTACTTATTTGCAATGGCAATGCTTTCCCACCATGCCAGAAGGGCAATTTCCAGGACTGGTACCCATGGCAGCAGAAGAAACACTCACCTTCCCGTGTAACAGCATTACCGCTCGGCTGTCTGTTTCACCTCCCTCATCATTCAGGTGTTTCCACCTCTCCTGGTGATATGGCCATGCATAAGGACAACACTTCAGCAGCCTAGCTGGATGTTTGCACTTCACTCTGATCACTGGTTTCCACCTCTGCCCTTTGGTCATTCAGCTCCGCTCAGCTCTCCAGTTTCTGCTTTGAGCTTCAGAGAGTTGGAAACATCCCATCTTTCAGCAGTCTAATGAACTGTTCTGTCAGGCATTTAGTGTGTTGACCTTTCTATGTATCTGATTCAAACTGTTCTGGGACAGAATCTCCTCTGAAAGCTGACCCCCTTCACACGCTGCTTGGCTGTAGCAGGCAGCTGAGGAGAGAGATTTCATGGTTATTAAACTGTGTCATGTTTAACTGCTAAACTATTTAAATGGCTAAACTGTTTAAACCCAAGTAAAATCCAAATAGTTTGGAAGTCTTGAGTTCTTTAAAGAAAATTCAAGAGACAGGCTTGTAACTGCTTTCTGGATGCTAATGAGCCCCATGGTACATTTTCTTCTGAGTCCACAGACCTCAGATACCAAAAGGAGAGTGATGAAACCTCTCCAAAAGTAAAGTCAGGAGTAATGCCCAAAGTACCTTGAAACATTTACAGGCTCCACTGGGAGCCATTACTGATAAAGCCTCTGCATCGGCTCGTTAGAGCAGTCAACTGGAGGCCATGAGGACAAACCCAGGCAAAGCACAGGCAGCTTTGATGCTGAGGACACCCTGGCTTGTTCTGATGAAGCAGAAATGCCAGGTGCTGACCCCCAGTCCCTGGGAAGGGAGATCTTGACCCTCACCTGTGTCACCCTCCTGAGGTGTGTGATGCCAAGGGAAGGACAGGGCTATGACACATGTGGCCTCCCCTGCAGTGGGTGCAAGGAGGCAATGATGCCCCATGCCTGTGAGGACAATATGGCTCCTCTGAAGCCTTTGTGTAAAGGACATCAGCCATAACCAAAGGGGGTAAAGACCTTGTTTCTATCATGGCATTTCAACCCGGACACCACCCCTGTCCATCTTTACCACAGCCCATCCCACCCTGCCCCACGCCTGTGCCTGTTTCCCTGCAGGCTGTAGGAACCCAATGCACTTCCTCACCTCATTCTCCCCCCACCATGTCCCTGCCTGTACTGCTGTCTCTCCCTCCAAACACAAAGCCACCAGCTCAGCCAGGCTTCCTCCAAGGGATTTCTTGCACCACAGCACTGCCAGAAGGTCAGAATGACATTTCTTTATCCTCATGTCCACTCTCTGACCTCCAAAGCTGTGGTTTCACGTGGACTTCCTTTCTTATTTCTACATAGCACAAAGATGGCTTCCCTCAGCACTCCACCGGCCCCTACAAAGAAAATTAACTTTATCTTGGTCAGAACCAGGCCACCTTTGCAGACAACAAGTACAACACAACACTTGGCTCACTCCTGTAGTCACACAGTATGGATAAGCCCGTTGGTCAGTTATGGTCAGCTGGGGCTATTCTGTCCCCTTCCAGGTACTTGTGCACTCCCAGTTGACTCATTTCTGAGGCAGAATTAGACAAAAGCCCTTGATGCTGTGCAAGCCCTGCTCAGCAAGGAACAAACAGGTTTATTCAGACTCTTTTGGTTACAAATCCAAACCACAGAACTCTAGGGGCTGCCAGCATGAGAATTCATTCCAGTCCAGCCAAAATATGGTCAGGAGGAGAAGATCTCTCTGGTTTAAAATATTCTCAAAATTCCTGTTCATCAAACTCCCAGAGTTTGTCAAGGTCTGTTTGAAGTGAAGTGCCATTTTCTTAGCAGTTCACATCTCCTTGCAGGTGGCTCTTCAAAGTTGTGCTGCATTAAAAAAAATGACAGCAAGAGGTGTCAAAGGACCTGGGACTCTATTGCTGGATGTTTGGCATCTTCAAAGGTCAATTATGGTAGAGCCTGAAAATGACATCAGGCATTGCTAGGACCATTCCCATGGCTGGGAATGCCCTGAGATCCAAGTGTAATGGTGCTTCTAGTGTGGTACCTGGGGAGATTTCAGGCCAGGAACATCTTTCAGCCCTCACACCTTCTGTTTTGGTGGTGTAGTTGTACATTCAGAAGTTATGAATGTGGATGCTGGCAGAGCCAGAAAATTACATCCAGCACTGTTAGGATGATTCCCTTGGCTGGGAATGCCCTGAGCCTCAAGGTTACTTGGGCTGCTTGTGGGCTACCTGGGGAGGTTTCTGGCCCGGAACATCTTTCATCTCTCCCACCTTTTGTTTGGGAAATACTGCTGGACCATTAGCATGTTTGAAGGTGGACACTGGTAGATCCCAAAAATGACGTCAGGCAGCGTTAGGATGGTTCCCTTGGAAAGGACAGTCCTGACCCACAAGGATACTGGGGCTTCTTGTCTGTTCCCTGAGGTGATTTCAGGCCAGGAACAGCTTTCATCCTTCACACCTTTTCTTTGCGTGCTATTACTCTGCATTTTGCATGTTCAAAGTCAGATGCTGGTAGAATCCAAAAATGACAGCAGGTACTTTTAGGATTGACCCTTTGAAAGGAAAGCCCTGAGGCCCAAATTTCTTGGGGCTGCCAGTGTGCAACCTGAGGAGGTTTCAGGCCAGGAACATGTGTCATCCCTCTCACCTTTTGCTTGGAATGTACTGCTCTATGGTTAACAGGTTGAAAGGTGGAGGGTGGTATAGCTGGAAAGTATAGCACCATATTGCTCCCATAATTTTCCTCTTCCCCCACCCGGATCCCCCCATATCCACCCCCAGAACCCTCCTTCAAAATCCCCATGTCCCCTCCCAGCACCTGTGATTGCTCATCCACTCACACCTTAAACCCTACCTCAGCCCACCCTTAACCCTCTGTTGTGGTTTGGCCCTGGCTAAAGGCCAAATGCCCACCAAGCTGCTCTGTCACTCCCCTTTTCAGCCAGAAAGTGGAGAAAATATATATCAGGAGGCTTAGGACTTGAGATAAGGACAGAGGGATCACTTTCCAATTAGAACAATGGGCAAAACAGACTCAAGACAGAATAAAGGAAAGAAAGAAAAGTGATTTATTACTACTACAACTACACACTGAGTGAACCAGAGTCGGGTAATGAGAAGCACAGCCAGGTCTTAAAGCACCTTCCCCCCGTCCCTTTCTTCTTAGCAGAGTTAAACTCCATCACAATTTTACTCCCTTCTTCCCCCACCCAACATGGCGTGGGGAGGGGCAGGGAATGGGGAGTGGGGTTCTGGAGGTTCCTCACAAGCTGCTTTCCTTGCCCAGGTCTTAACACTTCATCTTCCTTCCTCCCGCCCCCCCACTTCTTCACACACATGACTTTAATCATCAATTTGCTCCCTTCTTTCCCCCATCACAGCACAGGGAGGGGCAGGGAATGGGGGTTTTCAGTCCATTCCTCCCAAGTTCTCTTCCATCTTAGCTCAGGGGGGTGTTCCACACACACCCCCTTCCCCTGCTGCACCGTGGGGTCCCTCCCACACGAGTCATATCCACAAACTTCTGCAGTGTGAGTCCTCTCTATCGGGGAGTCATCTCCTCACCACAGGCCTCTCAGCAGGACTCCCTTCCATGGGTGCTGACGTTCGGGCCCAGACTCCCCCAGCCTGGTCCCCCACAGAGTCATAAGTGCCCTGGCAAACCTGCTGCAGGGTGGGTCAGTCTGTGCACAGGCCATAGGTGGTCTCTGCTCCCCAGCCTTATCCATGGGCTGTGAGGGGACATCCGCTCTACCATGGTTTTCACCACGGGGTGCAGGGGAATCTCTCTCTCTGGCACCCATGGGTGGGGATAAGGACAGTTTACTGCCAAAAATCACCATGAATGTGGAACAATAATGGTTAGATACACTCACACCCAGTGCTAACACAGAGTACCTTATTGACCCAAGGACAACAGAAGGCTGCCCGACAGGAAGGACAGAACAACAGACCCACCATCCCAGCCACACTCAGACTGTCCTGGAAGCAGCCAGCCAGCTCCCCCTCAACCAGCTGCATTTATGGGGAAGGTGGAGTGGAAAACAGCCTGGGCCAACTCAGCTCACCTGGGCTAACTCAGATCACCTGTGATGGCTGATTGGGGAGGTTAACCCTGGCCTGGCCAGAACCAGGACAGCTGAACAATTAATGGGTCGACACCCAAGGAAGATACAAGGATTTCCAGACCTGAAGGTCCAATCACACACACTACGACCCACAAAACCTCCATTGTTGTCGTTCCAATTCAGACAATATTCCCCCTTTTCTGGAACTGGGGTTTTCCATGGGTTTGTTTCCTCATTCCAACAGAATGAATCATTACCAATGGTTATGTCACTTAGATCACTCAGGAGCCATTTTGGGGATATTGTTTCAACGTCCATGGCCAGTCTTTAAATCCTGAAGGGCTCCCACATCCCCAACCATTTGTCAGGTTAAAAGCGTTGGGCACCTGCTGGCCTAAAGTTATAAATCCATTTTGCCACCCCAGGCTGAAGAGGGGGGCACAAAAGTTTCCCCAGATATTAAAGGTGGTGAGAAAGGTCGACCAAAACAATGTTTGTGATAGCCTCCTATAAATATTAACAAAGCAGTTATTAACTAAACTATACAGACAATTAACAGCTTCATCTATTCCTTCAAGCAGGTGTCAGAGATTCCATATGGAAAAGAAAAGAGAACAAACCCAGACTCAGTTTGTATTAAGGAACTGGTCATAGATTGTTATGAGAAGGATGGAATAATCCACCTTGTGTTGACTTTGTGTTCCTTCCCATGGGCATCTTTTGCTTTCCCAGCGTATTTGTTGAAGGGCTCAGCCAGTACTTGGGGAACGGTCCCAATGGTCGGCATTTCTACCAAGACTGGCAGACCAGGAGAGAAAACTGGCTTTTCTGGGGTGCTGGGAGTGTGGGGTTTGGGGATTAAAGCTGGGGTATGGGACAAAGGGCATTGAGTTGAGACATCCAATTCTTCCCCAGCAATCATTGACTTGGGGAACTGCATCCCAGAGTCGTTCTGCCCAGTGTGGCTTGTGAGCTTTTAAAAACCCTTTCAAAAGCCCATTAGTTCCCCCCACTATCCCATTAGCTTGGGGGTAACACGGGGGGTGAAACCCCCACCTGACTCCTCCTTCCTTGGCCCACTCCTGCCCCTTGGCAGCAGTGACATGACTGCCCTGGGCTGACTGAGCAGACTGGGGGTTGGCAGAAAGCGAAACCAATTGGTCAGGGCCCTCCCTGGCTGTTCTCCTGCTGCTCCTGGAAATGCCTCGGCTGGGACTAGGCCAGAAATGATTTCCACTCCCACTAATGATATTGTTTCCCCTCCGCCTTCCCAAGGGCTCCAATAGAGTCGATTTGCCAGGCCTCCCAAAGGGTCTTTTTCTCTCTCAGCTGCAGGGGGGTCTCTTCCATGGGGTGCCGCTCTAGCCGCAGGCAGCATTGTTCACAGGCCCCGAGCCAGGTGGGGCAAGCTTCCCAGTGACAGGCCACCCCCTGGCATGTGCCTCCCTGTGGGAATCCTTGGATCCTGCCTGGCCACGTTTCACATGCAGCCATTCCAGGAGCCTGTCCCAATGTCCTCTGAGCTGGTCCTCGTTCTGCAGAGGGGCAATGCTGGCCAGTTCCTCTGAGCTGAGGGAGCTGGGCCTTGTTAGCTTGGAGAAGAGGAGACTGAGGGGTGGCCTTATTCTGGTCAATGGGTAAAAGCTGGAGCAGAGGAAGTTCCATGTGAATGTCAGCAGAAACTCTTTCACTGTGAGGGTGCCAGAGCCCTGGGACAGACTGCCCAGAGAGGTTGTGGAGTTTCCTGCTCTGGAGACATTCACACCCACCTGGCTGTGTTCCTGTGTGGTTTAGTCCAGCTGATCCTGCTCTGGCAGGGGGGTTGGACTAGATGACCTTTAGAGGTCCCTTCCAACTCCTAACGTTCTGTGATTCCTTGACCTTGGATCTCCCTGCACATCTCTTGGAGCACCTCTGGCCCCTCAGGTTTCACTGGGTGTTGGTGTTTGAACACCTCCTTCTTGGCCTCCCCCCCCATTAATTCCCATGGGAGGTGGGACCAGCAGCTCCCAGGAAGCAGGTGCCTCTTTTGTGCCCACTGGAACTGAGGCAAGAGGAATCCCAGCTTCAGTGGGTTGGAGGCAGCCATGGGACAGAGCTGTGTCCCTTTAAAGCCCCAGGGCTGAAAAGCAGGGCTGAAGTGCCTCAAGTCACTTCTCATACTCCTTACCCTCCCCAAGGAGGAATGAGTCCCCTTCCTCTCCTTGCCTGGGTGTCCTTTCATGGGGAGACAAGGAAACGTGATTCTTCTGCCCAGCTCGTGTTTGATCAGGAGAAAGGACTCTGCTGGACAGAAGGATTTCTCCCCAGTCAAGAGAGGGAATGTCAGTGAGAACTTCCTGACAGAAGTCCCACAGCTCAAGGAACACCTTGAAGGAGCCCAGAAGGGATGGAGTATGTGACGTCTTCACCTGCTCCTCTGCTGAGCTGGGCTGGACTCCAGGGACAGTAGGACCTCATGAAACATTACAGCACTGCAGAGAGACAGCTCTGGCCAGGAGCAGCTCCTCTGCCAAGCTCACAGCACTGGGGACACTGCCTGGAGGCACCGAGGGGAGACCTGTGAGGCTGAGAGAGTTGATAGATGCTGAGAGCTCTCTGGAGGAGAAATCTCCACAGCACTCTGCCTGGTATGTCTGTGGGTGCAGGGCAATGCAGGTTCTGTTCCTGGAGGGATCTCCTAAAGCTGGGACATGGAGCAGTGTGTGGGGTCTGTCAGGAGGACAGGTTCTCTATAGGACAAGAAAGTGCTGCCTGGAAGGGATGCCCTTCTGCCCCATCAGAGGGACAGGGCAGGACAGCTGTCTTCTCCTGGGCATGGCTGCAGAAGAGTGAAGCAGCATGTGCACCCAGGGCTGTCCTTGTGAGCAGGATCCCTGCATCCCGGAGGCTGAATGCTGGGGCTGGTACTCTGCTGCTGACAGGGTGAGCACTCAACCTGGCTCGTGAGCTTTCCACAGGGATAGAGACAGCAGCTGTGAGTTGAAGGAGTGACCCATGGAAGGACAGTGTATGGTCCTTCTGGCACAGGAAAATGCTGCGTGGGTCATCATTGCTCCCAGCTCACGCTGATCCTTGAGAAATTCCAAAGAGAATATTTTTCCTGCCAGACAGAGTCTTTGCTTTGACTTTTCCTCTCCTGTGGGCTGTGCTGAGTGTGGTAGATGAGAACTTATTTCTCCCCTTGAGGATATGCAGTGAAAACTTGTTTCTCATTAAGATGTTGGAGCCTGAGCTGAGCCCTGCACACACAGAGGTTCCCTGGGGCAGTGCCCTGATGCCAGGAGGGGTCTGCAGAGCAGAGCTGAGTGTAGGACAGGTTGGATGATGACTGTGAGCACAAAGCTGGAGGTGACATGGGCAAAGAGAAGCAGCTTAGGGACAACTCCAGGGTGTTTGTGAGCAGGGTCCCTGCATCCCAGGGACTGTGTGCTGGGGCAGGGACTCTGCTGCTGCCAGGGTCAGCACTCAGCCTGACTGCTGGGCTTCCATCAGCACCACAGCCAGAAGCTGTGTGTGGGAAGTGTGACCCGTGGAAGGACAGTGTAGGGTCCTTCTGCTGTCAAAGTGTGCTGCATGGGCCAGGTTTGCTCCCACCTCTAGCTGATCCCTGGGAACTTCCCAGGGACTCTTTAAGAACACCAAGGATGCATTTTCCACTCCAGGTAAAGAGACTTTGCTTTGAATATTCTGCTTTTGCGGACTGTGTGGGAAGTGGGAGCTGAGCTTTTCCTGATAACTTTGCAGCAGGCAGTGCAAACTCATTGGTCATTAGGACTTGTCAGGGTATTTCAGGAACCCTGCACACACAGAGGTTCCCTGGGGCAGTGCCCTGATGCCAGGAGGAGTCTGCAGAGCAGAGTTGAGCGCAGGGCAGGTTGGATGAGGTCTGTGAGCACAAAGCTGGAGGTGACATAGGCAAAGAGAAGCAGCTTCAGGGACAGTTCCAGGCAGCAGAGACATTGGCAGGGAGCAAGAAGGAGCTGCTCCCAGAAATGCCCTGGCAGTGGGGATTTGGTACCTCTCTGACATCCCCCACAGTGCAGATACTTTCCCACAGTGACCCCCTGGTTTCTGCCACCCAGCACAGACTCTGAGCCCAGAGTTCCAGGGTTTCAGGCTGAGCCTTCTCATTGGCAGCCCAACCCATGGCGAGGAGAAACCCCTGAGTGCCTGTCTGTCTGTCCCTGTCCTTCCAGCCTGGGCTGGAGCATTTCTCCCTGTTTCCACTCCTGTCCTTGCTGTCTTTCTCCCCCCATGTCAGTGCCGCTCATCGTCTGTGTGTGGGCAGCTGCAATGAGCCCTGTGAGTGGGGAGTGGGGAGCTGAGATGCTCCTTGGGTAGGATGAGACTGCAGGAGGGCTTTGGAGCTCTGCCCTGCGACACTGGATTCCTCAGCTCTCTGTGGGGCCCAGTTTCTTCTGTGGGGAACAGCAGGGTGTGATCACAGAGCGTCCAGCACAGGGCAGCTGAGACCAGGGCTGATGGACAGAGCAGCTCTCCCCACTCTGCACTCAGGGGAAGGTTTCACTGGCACTGCAGCAGCAATGTCAGGCAGTTCTGACAGCAGAAACACTCCTCAGGTACAGGCAGGAGAAAACCCAAGCTCCAAAGCTCTGCTCTGCCCTTGGGTGAAACTGGAGTGACAGTGCTGAAAAGCTCATTCCTATCCACAGGGGATTTAGTCTGAGATCACACCAGCCTTCTATTTCCTTACTGCTGCAAGGCAGGACTGAGTTCTGAAATTCCTAGAGCTCACTCTCCTCCAGCTGGTACCTTGTTTGATCCAACAGAAAACAGAATTTTCAAAAGGGACCTGCCAAAAGTCCTCCTGAATACAGAGAGAGTCAGTTTGAGAGAATTCCCTATTAATTGGAAGAGGTTTTCCTTACATCATTTTCTGGCTCTTCTAGTGTCTTCCTGGCCTGTAACCTCATGAGGGAGCACACAAGAAGTCCCAGTAACCTTGGGGCTCAGGTCTGTCCTAGACAAGAGAACAGTCCTAAAAGTGCCTGACGTCATTTTTTGGCTCTACCAGCATCCACCTGTGAACATGCTAAACATCCAGCAATATCCCCCAAACAAAAGATGCAAGGGCTGAAAGATATTCCTGGCCTGTAACCTCCCTATGTAGAGTACAAACAGGACCACTAATTTTGGGGCTCAGGGCTTTTACTTCCAAGGGATTGGTCCTAACAGTTCCTGACTTCATTTTCAGGCTTTACCAGAAACAGCCTTCAAATATGCTAAACATCCACCAATTCTACTGAAATTAAATGTGCAGGGGCTGAAAGATGTTGCTGGTATGAAACCTCCTCAGGAATTAGATGAGAAGCACCAGTAACTTTGGGGCTCAGCATGTTCCTTCCCAAGGGAACAATCCTAACAATGCCGAATGTCATTAAGAGAAATTGCAAGAGTTTTTCCTCGAAGAAGATTTCCCTAATTTCTCACTGTGCCTTTTCCTCCTTGGACAGGTCTCCACACTTGATGGTAGCAGATGTCCAACAGCAGCAGCTCCATCAGCCAGTTCCTCCTCCTGCCCTTTGCAGACACACGCGAGCTGCAGCTCCTGCACTTCTGCCTCTTCCTGGGCATCTACCTGGCTGCTCTCCTGGGCAACGGCCTCATCATCATCACCATAGCCTGTGACCACCACCTCCACACCCCCATGTACTTCTTCCTCCTCAACCTCTCTGTTCTTGACCTTGGCTGCATCTCCACGACAGTTCCCAAATCCATGTCCAATTCCTTGTGGGACACCAGGGCCATTTCCTACACAGGATGTCTGGCTCAAGAGTTTTTCTTTTTATTTTTGATCGTCACAGAGCACTTTCTTCTCACTGTCATGGCCTATGACCGTTACGTTGCCATCTGCCACCCCCTGCACTACGGGATCCTCCTGGGCAGCAGAGCTTGTGTCCACATGGCAGCAGCTGCCTGGGCCAGTGGGTTTCTCAATTCTGTGCTGCACACAGCCAATACGTTTTCCCTCCCCCTCTGCCATGGCAATGCTGTTGGCCAGTTCTTCTGTGAAATCCCCCAGATCCTCAAGATCTCCTGTTCAGATGCCTACCTCAGGGAAACTGGACTCATTGTGGTCAGTGCCAGCTTAGTTTTCGGGTGTTTTGTGTTCATTGTGGTGTCCTATGTGCAGATCTTCAGGGCTGTGCTGAGGATCCCCTCGCAGCAGGGACGGCACAAAGCCTTTTCCACCTGCCTCCCTCACCTGACTGTGGTCTCCCTGTTTGTCAGCACTGCTCTGTTTGCCAACCTGAAGCCTCACTCCATCTCCTTCCTATTTCTGGATCTGGTAGTGACATTTCTATACTCAGTGGTTCCATCAGCAGTGAACCCCCTCATCTACAGCATGAGGAACCAGGAGCTCAAGGATGCTGTGTGGAAACTAATGACTGGATGTTTCTAAGCAGGAATAAACTGCTCATATTCTTCTGCATATGACTGGCCATGGAACTCACATTAGGACAAAACTGATTTAGTATGGGTTTTGTTGTTGGTTTCTTTTTTATTCTGTTTTGTCTAAACCATAATAACATGGTCCACATTTATCCCATTCCAAATTAAATATCTTCTGATCTTGTGTGACCCAGATACTGCCTAATGATGAGCTGTGCTTGCTTTGCATCATGTCTGCCTGCAAGGGGCACATTTATTTATTTATTTATTACTTATATTTGAAAACATTTTTCTTAAGCTGAATCACTTGACTACTTTGGATTTTCCAGGATTGGTACTGATGGTAGTCGAAGAAATACTCACCTTCCCCTGTACCTGCATTGCTGCTAGTCTGTCTCTTTCATTTCCGTCATCATTCAGGTGTTTCCACCTCCCCTAAGATGTCCATGTCTAAGGACATCTTTTCAGCAGACTAGGTGGATGTATGAACTTCACTTTGCTCACAGTTTTCCACCTCTGCTTGCTCTTTGGTCATTCAGATGCCACTTGGCTGTCTGATCTCTGCTTTGACCTTCAGAAGTCTAATGAACTGCTCTGTTATGTCCTGGTTTTGACCAGGATAGAGTTAACTTTCTTTCCAGCAGCCAGTGGAATGCAGCATTTGGGAGTTGGGATGAGAGCTGTGCTTATAGCACTCTGATGTTTCTGGTTGTTGCCAAGCAATCAATGACTTTTCAGTTGTTCATATTTCCCTGCTTATGAGAAGGGACTGGACACAGCCAGGACAGGTGATCCAAACTGGCCAAAAAGGGGATTCCATTCAATTGTGTCATGCTCAGCATAAATGGAAAATTGGTGGGGGAAGGAGGAGGCAGCTCCAGGATGCAGGGTTTTGGGGACAGTCCATTTTTGGGATGGCTCTGAGCTGTATGTTCTGAGCTGTGCAGTTGGGTGAGAAATTACACTGTGTATCACCAGATTTGTATATTTTATTACAAAGTCCTGTTGTTGTTTCTCTCTCTCTGCTGTTGCAGCAAACTGTCCTTCTCCCAATCCTTGAGGTTATGTATTCATTGGTTTTTCTTCTCTCTCCCTTTCCCCCTCCCTCAATTCCTCCCTCCCCACTCCCTCTTAAAGAAGAAGTGGCTGGTGTGCTACCTGCAGAGCTTTCATGCCAGGAACACCTTTTCATTTAAAAAGTTGGAAGGTGGATCCTGGTAGAGACGGAAAAAATGTCAAGGAATACTAGGGTTGTTCCCCTTGTAGGAATCTGCAGCTTCCTGTCCACTCCCTGGGAAGGCTTCAGGCCAGGAACATCTTTCATCCCTTGCACCTTTTGCTTGGGACGTACTGCTGGACATTTAACAGGTTGGAAGGTGGGCGCTGGTATAGCCAGAAAGTATAGCACCATATTACTGCCCTAAACCTCCCCTTTCCCTTCCCAATTGCTCCCATATCCACCCCAAGAACCCCACTATGGGAATGGCAGGATGGTGTCGGCTCTGGATCAGGCATTAACGCCTAACAGCCAAACCACTCTAGGAAGCCCAGGAGTCTCCCCCTTTTATGTGTAATAGACACTAACAAAAGGCTTTTTGGAAACTTAAACTAACCTTGATGACAGCACCAACCTTGGGATTACCAAACTTAACTGAAGACTTCCAATTGTTTGTCCACAAATGGCAACATCTTGCTTTGGGAGTTCTGACCCAGACAATGGGAAGCTGGAAAACACCAGTGGGATACTTTTCCAAGCAACTGGACTCGGTAAGCAAACGATGAGCCTCTTGCCTACAAGCAGTGGCAAGAACCATCACAGTCTATGTCCAACATAGTGGTCACAGTGTTGGAACAAAAGGGGACACATTGATTATCCCCTAGCAGGATGTTGAAATACCAGGCAATTCTTACAGAACAAAATGATGTAACCTTGAAAACAACTAACCTTGTGAATCCTGCAGTTTTCTTGGGTGCTGCACGGGAGGAAGAACAACCTAAACATGACTGTATTGTGACCATTGAACATACATACTCCAGGTGAGAGGATTTGAAGGGCATTCCTGATGAAGATGCTGGATGGGAGTTGTTTAATGATGGCACAACTTTGTTCAGAAAGGAACTTGACACGTCGGATACGCGGCAACCACTGAGAACACGGTGATAGAAGCAAACACATTACCCAATAGAGCTGCTGCACAGACAGCAAACCGATTGCATTGACAAGAGTGCTGGATCTGAGTAAAGGAAATAAAGTAAATACATGGACAGACTCAAAATATGCCTTTGGAGCAGTCTATGTCCATGGAACCCTGTGGAAAGAACAAGGACTATTGTCCTCCCAGGGGGCAAATATTAAGCATGGAACCCTGTGGAAAGAACAAGGACTATTGTCCTCCCAGGGGGCAAATATTAAGCATCAAAAGGAAATTTTACAGTTCTTGTTGGTGGTTCAAGAACAGGTCCAAGTAGCAATCCTGCCCTGTAAAACACATCAAACTGAAAACATACAAATAGCAAAAAAATAAAGATTCAGAAAGATGGGGGACAACTCTCAAGAGTCAGGTAATATTGCCTCCCTTAATGATGAGAGAAATATTATGAACAAGACATCAGGAGTGTCATTGGGGTGCAAAAGCCCTAGTGAAGTTTTTCACAGGCCACATAGTGTCAGTGTGAATGTTAGAAAGGGCCAAATCAGTAACAGCAAAGGGTGAGGTGCGTTTAAAGAAACAATTCAGTAGTACAAAAGAAAATTCCAATGGGTGAGTTAAAAACCAGAGAGGAACTGGGAGACTATTGGCAAATTGATTCTTTAGTTACCTAAATGTAACAGCTGTAAGGATGTTTTGTTTGGGGTGAATACTTTTTATGGATGGCTGGAAACCTTTCCCTGTCGCACAAATCGAGCTAAGGAAACAGTTAATTGGTTCCTACAGGAGATTATTCCTAGAACTGGAATGCCTTTTGGGATATCATCTGACAGAGGACCACATTTTTGTGGCCGCAGTGGTGCAGAACATGTGCAAAATCCTAGGAATGTCCTGGGTTTTGCATGCCTCCTGAAGACCACAGCCTAGTGGGACAGTGGAAAAGATGAATCAAATTAGCAAATCTGTCAGGAAGCCAAATTGAAAGGGCCTCAGGCATTTCCACTGGCATTGTTATGCGTAAAACCCCGGAGTGAAGTGTCAGTGAGTCCTGATGAGATAATGTGTGGAAAGCCATGTGAAACTCCCAATCCTAATGTGCATATGACAGAAAAACAAGATGTCTGTAATTATTTGCTTTCTCTTGGAAAAGCTCTAGCCAGACTCCACAGAGTGTAGTGGTGCAGAATCAACCCCTGACACTGCAGAATCTGGTACACAGATTTCAACCTGAAGATGATGTCTATATAAAGATCTGGAGTGAAAAACCTCTACATGGAAAGTGGAACGGACCCTACCAGCTATTGTTAACCACCTCTACTGCAATCAAGATTGCCTCTGGGCTTGGATCCACTACACCAGAGTGAAGAAGGCAACACCCACTAGCTGGAGAATGCTTGGAAATCCAGAGACTTTAAAGTTAACTTGGAAACATGATTAACAAATCTGCCAAAAAAAAAAAAACATCACCAAACCCAGCACAGGTAACAAATAGTACTCAGAGACAAACCTGTAACTTGGCAAGTAAAAGCAGGTGAACAATCTTGGATAAGAAAATAAATACAAACCAAATATCAATAGCAGGTAAAACTAAAAAAATTATAATTTGATTAAAGAAGTTGCAAATTGGCAAAACATACCACAAATGAATTCAGGATGGTTTACACTATGCTCAATGGGAAGAAAACTCCCTTTAAAGGAAATAAAAATTTGCATTTGGCACAAGTGAAAAGATCCACCAGCATGTGACAATTTGACATTCAATGAAGACAAAATTTGAGTATGTGAAAGTATTGAGTATAATTATCAATACATTCAAAGGAGAAGTGTCACAGTCACCCTAATAAAACAGCTTCACTTCTATGTTATTTTGGTTTTACTGTAGGACTCAGTTTTGATTTTAGAGGAGTTAGAACAGCTGTGAGAATATAAGGAAAGAAAGAAAAAAAAACCAAACCCCACTCCAACGTGATTGTTGAAATATTGTTTATTGGGCCAATGCTGCTCCGGTCCCCAACAAAGAGCTTCCCGCCAGCACGGCTCTTTTTATATATAATTCAAATAGTTCTTGTAATAAAATAAATAAATATTTCTCTTTTCACATTTAATAGACAGACAAAAACAGAACAGCAAAACCAACCCCAGGTTACAGGGACTTCCCGATGGATTTTGTCACACCTCCACAGACGGCCAATGCTCCGGGTTTGGGGTGGTTGGAAATAACAATTTTGTTTGGTGGCTTTTGAGTTTTTTGTGGGTTTTTTTGTTTGTTTGGTTGTTTTTCCTACAATGGTTATCACAAATCCAGTTTAAGGAATCAAGTAAATGCTGAATATTCCAGAAAGGGAAGCAAACACTCTTTTGCAGCACTTTGTTCTTGGGAAGAGCAGCTCACATAATTTCCCGCCGCAGTGTGTGCTGCGGGCTCTGGGCACACGTGATGGAAGGTCACGGCTTCTGTTCTTAACCCTGATGTCACCACAATGGTTCTGGTTGGCATTTCAGGGCCCGTTCGCTAATTTCAAAGAGAGTTGCTGCCTCCAAAATTAAGGGGGAGGGGGTGGGTAAAACAAGTAAAATCAAAACCAAGTTAACTACTACTCCTTAACCTAAACTCAAACCTAAAGGGGTGGAGTTGTGTGCCTGCTGCCTATTCAAAGAACATTCCAGAAGAGAATATAAAACAAGAATCACCCCAAGGTGATCACAATAGTGCCCGTCTCACAGCAGCTGCTGGTGGATTATGTCCCACACCATCTTCCTGTGGAAGTGAGGCATGTGACTCTGGAAAGAGAAGGAGAGAGAAAGCCGTTAACATAGGAAGTCAGGGCAGAAAGGAGGCACAAACACCCAGTCCGTAAAGGACAGGGAGCGCAGCTCTGCCCTGCTGAGTCCACCCTGAAGTGCCGACCCCAGCAAGCAAGCGCACAAGGAGAGGTACAAAACCTCAGCCCCTGCCCCAGGTTGCTGCCTGAACTCCCACGGCTCTTTTATCTGCGCGGAGAAACTCGGGGCAAAAAGCTCTGGAGCTGTTGGAAACCTTCTCTCACCTGAGGAAAGGTCATGGGCTCATCTCGGGAGATGCCGTCTGCGTGTTGGCAGTCACTGCTGTTCTTTTGCTGAGGGATTTCCTAATGAAGGCAGAGGATGGCAGAGGATGTGCTGTTCCCTCAGAGGACGAGCAGCAGGCGTTACCCACACCAGCCCTGAGCTAACCGCACCCAACTCGGGATGCGCTTCCCACTCCCGCAGGCTCGGAGGTTCCCCCCAGCTCTCGGCACACCCAGCTCTGCACAGCGCTGTGTCTCTGCAATCAAGGCTTGAGGCCCCACTTTTCCCTGGGAACTTCCTGAGAAACACTGGCACCAGCCCCTGCTCCGTCACACACTGGGCTCTGTGCTCCAAGCCAGAATCAATCATCATCCCAGAGCTGATTTTTGCTGCCTATGGTCTCTGACAAGGGCTCGACAGATCCTTAAAAGCTTATGGAATGGGGACAAAGTCAGATTCACCTGAACAGGGCAGACAAATTAAACACATCCCAACCCCCCAAACAGAAAAGAGAGCATTGGGACAGCAAGAAGAGATTCCCAAGCCAGAGTTCCTTGCAGCTGTTCCACAGCCTCTGCTTTGGGTAACCCAGTGTCAGCTACGGTACCTCGGTGAGCAGAGCAAAGGGCTCTGGTTTTTCTCCAGGATGTTGATTTCTTTCCTTCAGGGGCAGCTGGCTTTTTGGGCAGAGCAAGTGGCAGATTTGGTAATCCCTCTTTTGAGGCTTCAGGTCCATTCTGATTCTGTTAGACAAAGGGGCATCAAGCAAGCAGGGATTTGTTTGCTGGGGGACAGCACAGAGAATCTTGCTCATGTGTAGAACTGGGAGTGGGTTTGCACACACACACCCAACAGGCAAACTCCAAAGGTGCTTTGTAATTACAGTCCAAGCATGTGCCCGGGTACAGCTGCACCCCAAAAGAAACAGAGGCAAGAGAGGCAGAGAGATTGGCTTGAGCTGGCGTTTCGAAGCCCAGGAAAACCCAACCAGGACAAACACAGAAATCGCTGAGTCAGCACCGCCAGGAGCACAAAGCTTTCTGATCACAAACAGCCCTATTGTCCTATAAAGAGGAATAACCAGGAACCCATGCTTACCGTCACGGTGGTTTGTTGCCTTGGTATTCCATTCTTATTAGTGTTTTCTCTTGGTGTGTAGTACCTGCGGGGAAGGGGACAGAGAGAGAGAGGTGAGCTGTGGATCCTGCCCAATTCTCAGAATTTGTCCCCCTCCAGACAAGAAATGCTTTTTCGAGGCTGATTCTAACCAGAGCCTCAGTCACACGAACGCACGACAGCGTCGTCTCAGCTCTCAGTGCCATTCTTTCACTGCCCCAAGACTGGGTGAGGAGGAAGAGCTGGGAGCTCCCTAAACTTTCACAGAATCACAAGGTTGGAAAAGACCTTTAAGATCATCAAGTCCAACCATTCCCATCCTAAGATAAACCAGATCCCTGAGCACCTCATCTATCCTTTTTTTAAACACACCTAGAGAAGGTGACTCAGCCCCCTCCCTGGGCAGCCTGTTCCAGGCCCTGACAAATCTTTCAGGGAAGAACTTTCCCCTAACATCTGATCTGACCCTGCCCTAGTGCAGTTTGAGGCCATTTCCCCTTGTCCCATCTCCTGTCCCCTGGCTGCAAAGACAATTGCCCACCTCTCTGCACCCTCCTGTCAGGTCAGTATAGGGTGGGGATAAGGTCTCCCCTCAGCCTCCTCTTCTCCAGGCTGAACACCCCCAGCTCCCTCAGCCCCTCCTCAGAGGTTTTGCCCTCCAGCCCCTTCCCCAGCCTGGTTGCCCTTCTCTGCATTCGCTCCAGGACCTCAATGTCCTTCTTATGGTGAGGAGCCCAGAACTGGACCCAGCACTCAAGGTGCGGCCTCACCAATGCTGAGTACAGGGGCACAATCACCTCCCTAGACTTACTGGCCACACTATTTTTGATACAAGCCAGGATGCCATTGGCCTTTCTGGCCACCTGGGCACACTGCTGGCTCATATTCATCCTGCAGTCATCCCTCTCCAGGTGCCAGGCTCCTCTTGTTTCTCGTTATGGGTTTCCTTCATTGGAAAACGGGGCAGCAACCAGCCCTTCCTCGACGCTTTGGGATCTCCCTGTGAGAAATACTGCACAGCAGCTGCTGTACACACGGTGCAACGTGACCTTCTGCAGCTGCACTTGCACCCAGATACAGTGAGCTGAGGGAAAGGGACACAGAGCCCAAAGGAAGAAGACCCCTGAGCAGAAGAGACTCTTACCTGATCTGATTTTTCTGGGACCATTGTGGGCTGCACACGGCTGCATGTTTGATACCTGCACAGAAAAGTGGGAACAGGAAAACAAGAAGTCAACTCCCAGTTGCCACCAGCTCTCGGGTTCTGGGTGATAAAATAGAAACCAACTTTTAATGACAACCATGAGAATAGGAAGATCAACCTCTGGCAAAGGGTTTGAATACCACACACGAGCCTCCCAGAGCTGAAGCAGGGCATTTATTGTGTCTTAAATGTAAGGCTACACATGGCTACACTAGAGATTTCTGGCAAAACTAGATCCTCCTCCAGGCACAGCACAGCTAGCCATTTTCCACAACAAAAAAGGATTTCCCCAAATTCTAGCATCTGCTCCCAAATAATTTCAAACCCCACAGGAAGAGAGAAAATCCTGGCATTCCCTGTGTTGACTTTACATTTCATGTTCCCAGATAAAACAGGATTGCCGACCGAGGCAAAACTCATCAGTGTCAAATAAGAGGAAGATCAAGTCCTTTGAATGGTGCTACAGAACAACCAGCGCTGGGGATCTTTTACCTTCAAGTTACACTGCCAGCACTAGAACTAATGAGACAAGGGGTCCTGTGCCCACCTCCTCACCCAGTCACAAGGCCACTTCTCCCCCAGGGTGGTCTCAGCACCTTGTAGGAGCCCAAGGACACAAGTCGCATCCCCCCGTGACCACCCCACAGCAGGAGGGGACAGTCCCCCATCTCATACAGCACAGCGTTCGGCAGTCATGGGGCAGAGGACACACCTCTTGCCAGGACAGAACCCTGGCTAACAGTTCTTGTAGGACCTCGGATCTGTTACAGATGTAGCCCGTGGGTATGGAAACAAAGCCCCGAAAGATGAACCCCACCAGAGCTGAGGAGCAGCACCATGAGGGCTCATTGGTCCCAGAGGCCACATCCCCCCGAGAGCCGATCCCTCCCTGCTACCTTGACCATGGGACCTAGAGCCTCCCTTCTCCAGCAGCACCCTGCAATTCCACACGGAAACACCTGGATCCCCTTAACCTCAGTCCCAGTCCCGACCAGCCCACACTCACCACACCGCACAGACAGGTTTGGCTTCCTCTTCCCAACAAATCTAATGAGTTCCCCCAAAGAGAGAGCTCCTCCCATGGCAGGGAGGGGATTGCCCTCGCTCCTCCAGCCACCAGACGACATCCCCATTGTGTCTTCAGGCCTGGTGAGAATCCCTTAGGGAAGAGTCTGTGCTCCAAGACCTGTCCAGCCCGGAGCCAGCTCTGAGCTACAGAGCCCACTGATGGGTCAATGCCACTCCGGTCCCAAACAAAGAGCTTCACGCCAGCACAGCTTTTTCTATAGAATTTAAATATTTATTGTAATAAAATAAATAAATATTTATCTTTTTAAATTTAAAAAGACCAAAAAGAGAAAAACAAAAACAACCCCAGGTTGGAGTTCCTGCCTCCAAAATTAAGGGGTAACCAAGTGAAATCAAAACAAAGTTAAACTGCACAGGAACATGGGAGTAGGATGGAACATGGGAGTAGACTGGAGCAGGGGAAGGGATGGAGCACACGAAGAGACTGGAGCAGTGGACAGGGTCAGAGCAGTAGACAAATCAGGAGCAGTGGACAAGGCTGGAGCAGTGGAGAAGGCCAGAGCAGAGGATAAGGGCGGAGCAGTTGACAAGGACAGAGCAGAGGACAAAGCTGGAACATTGGACGAGGCTGGAGCACAGGATGAGGCCAGAGCTCAGGACGACGCTGGAGCAGTGGATGAGGCCAGAGCAGTGAACGAGGCCAGAGCAGAGAACGAGGCCAAAGCAGAGAACAAGGATAGAGCAGAGAATGAGGCCAGAGCAGAGGACAAGGCCAGAGCAAAGGATGAGGCTGGAGTAGAAGACGAAGCCGGAGCAGGGGACAAGGCCAGAGAAGTGGAAAAGGCCAGAATGGTGAACAAGGCCAGAGCAGTGTACAAGGCCAGAGAAGCGGACAAGGCCAGAGCAGTGTACAAGGCCAGAGCAGTGGACAAGGCCACAGACGTGGACCAAACCAGAGCAGTGGACAAGGCCAGAGCAGTGCATGAGACCATAGCAGTGCACAAGGCCAGAGTAGTGAACGAGTCCAGAGCAGTGAACGAGTCCAAAGCAGTGGATGAGGCCGGAGCAGTGGACAAGGTCGCAGCAGCAGAAGGGTCCGGAGCAATGGACGAACCTGGAGCAGAGGACGAGGCCGGAGTAGTGGACAAGGCCAGAGAGGTGGACAAGGCCAGAGCAGTAAACAAGACCAGAGCAGAGGACAAGGCCAGAGCAGTAGACAAGGCCAGAGCAGTGGACAAGGCCAGGGAAGCAGACCAAGCCAGAGCAGTGGACAAGGCGAGAGCAAGGAACAAGGCTAAAGCAGTGCAAAAGGCCAGAGCAAGGAAAAAGGCTAGAGCAGGTAACGAGGCTGGTTCAGTGGATGAGGCCGGTGCAGTGGATGAGGACGGAGCAGTGGAGGAGGTTGGAACAGTGGACAAGGCTGGAGCAGTGGACGAGGTTGGAACAGTGGATGAGGCTGGAGCAGTTGATGAGGCTGGAGAAGTGGACAAGGTTGGAGCAGTGGACGAGGACAGAGAAGTGGACGAGGCCAGAGCAATCGATGAGGCCGTAGCAGTGGATGAGGTGGAAACAGAAAAATGACTAACCGACCTGAGCGATCCCCTGATAAAAATAGAGCTCGGGGAAGAACAAAAGGAAGTTGAATTTCTCGTAGATACAGGAGCAACTTACTTGGTTTTGAATCAAGCCTTAATGCCTTTGGAGAATATTTATGTGTCAGTGAAGGGTGCAACTGGCCAGGCTGAGAAGGCCTACTTTTGTAAACCTTTAAAATATAAATTGGGTAAACAAATAGGGATCCACAGATTTTTATATATGCCAAATTCTCCAAAGCCCCTCCTTGGTAGGGACTTGTTAGAACAATTGGAAGCAATAATTAAATTTAAACAAGGGGAAATTACTCTGGAAGTAAATGATCACCAATACGTTCAAGTCATGGGTTTATCCTTAATGGACACTTCTGTAGACAGAGAAATTGACACAAGAGTTGATGATCAAGTGTACCCTGGAGTCTGGGCAACTGATGCACTAGGGCGGGCAAAGAGAGCATCACCAATACTGATCAAATTAAAGGAAGGACAGAGGGCAGTAAGAATCAAACAATACCCATTGAAAATGGAGGACAGGGAAGGAATTGGTCTAATTATAGAACGATTCATAGAACTCGGGCTACTAAGGGAGTGTGAATCGGAATTCAATACACCTATCCTCCCAGTTAGAAAATCCGATGGGTCCTATAGAACAGTCCAAGATTTAAGAGCCATTAACAAAATAACTGAAGACCTATATCCGGTGGTAGCTAATCCTTATACCCTACTAACCACATTAACCCCAGATTTAGCCTGGTTCACAGTCTTGGATTTGAAGGATGCTTTCTTTTGCCTCCCTATACATGAAGCCAGCCAGAAAATTTTCGCATTTGAGTGGGAAAATCCTAAAAGTGGTCAAAAGACCCAGCTTACATTGACGGTGTTGCCACAGGAGTTCAAAAACAGCCCCACACTTTTCGGGAATCAGCTAGCCAAGGGCCTGGAGTCATGGGAACCACCATCAGAGGAAGGGAAAGTTCTACAGTACGTAGATGATCTTCTCATCGCCACTAAAACTGAAGAATCCTGTGTCATCTGGACTGTGAGTCTGTTAAATTTCTTGGGATAGCAGGGGTACCGAGTTTCTAAGAAAAAGGCACAAGTTGTGTTACAACAGGTCACGTACCGAGGGTACGAGATCAGCGCTGGGCAGCGGGTCCTAGGACAAGCTCGGAAAGAGGCCATATGCCACCCCCCCCGACCACAAACTGTAAAGGAACATTCTTAGGCATGATGGGGTGGTGTCGACTCTGGATATGTGACTATGGACTGCTTGTTAAGCCATTATATTCTTTAATGACAACCAACCAAAAGGATCTCCAGTGGGATGATGAGTCGGATCAAGCTTTTCACCAGCTAAAGACAGCCTTGATTTCAGCACCGGCTCTGGGACTTCCTGATGTAAGTAAGCCATTTTTCTTATTCTCCCATGAAAAACAGGGGATAGCGTTGGGAGTATTGGCACAGGAGTTGGGACCATACAGACGGGCAGTAGCCTACTTCTCCAAGCAACTGGACACTGCGGCAAAAGGATGGCCCAGTTGTTTGAGAGCAGTAGCAGCCGTTATTCTAAACATTCAAGAAGCACAAAAATTCACCCTTGGCTAGAGAATGACTGTCCTAGTATCCCACACGGTATCCGCAGTCCTTGAGGTGAAAGGCGGACATTGGATCTCACCACAGAGATTCCTGAAATATCAAGCTATAGTGGTTGAGCAAGATGATGTCGAGATTGTAACTGCAAGCATCATCAACCCAGCTTCATTCCTAGAAGGGAACACTGGAGAACCAGTGAGTCATGATTGTTTGGAAACAATTGAGGCCACATACTCTAGCCGCATGGATCTTGAAGATATTCCCATCGAAGGAGCCGAACACAGGTTCACCGATGAAAGCAGCTACGTGCTAAATGGAAAACATTATTCTGGATATGCTGTCACCACCTCCGAAAAGGTAATAGAATCTGGACCACTACCAGCTGATGTCTCAGCCCAGAAGGCCGAGATTATAGCTCTTACCAGAGCACTGGAAATAGCTCAAGGAAAAGTTATAAACATCTGGACTGACTCTAAATATGTCTTTGGGGTAGTGCAAGCTCATGGGGCAATCTGGAAAGAAAGAGGATTGTTAAGTTCACAGGGAAAAACCATTAAGCATGCATTGGCAATTATGCACATCAATGCACACCAGAAGGTGGGCACAGAATTGGAAAAAGGGAATGAGCTGGCAGACAGGGAGGCAAAACAAGCAGCCAAAGAAACTGGTACAGTAGAGGGTGTGTTAATACCTGATGGGCAAGTGTCTTTAGAAGGAAAACCAGAATATACGAAAGAAGATCGTAAGCTTATTAATGACATGGGGGGATCATATAATGAGGAAGGGTGGGCTATCACTTCTCGTGGGAGGATGGTGATTCCTTCCTGCATGATATGGTCAGTAGTTCATGAAGAACATAGGAAAAGGCACTGGGGGGCAGAGGCTTTATATAAAGACCTCATTAAAAACATAATAGCACGAAACTTATACACTACAGTCAAACAGGTAACTCAAGAATGTGATCTTTGCCTCCAGACTAATCCCAAAATTGTGAAAGAGTTAAAATTGGGAAAAATTGGAAGAGGGAATTGCCCAGGACAGCATTGGCAAATCGATTCCACAGAATTCCCTAGAAAAGGGACCATGTATATGTTAAGTCTTTTACAGAAAGATCCTTGGAACCACAGTGGACTGGACCTTTTAACAACTTACACGGTGGTCAAGGTTGAGGGACTGATCTCCTGGATTCACCACAGCCGAGTCAAAAGGACCCCGGCAACTCCATGGAAAGTGACTTCAGATAACGAGGGACTGAAACTTAAATTCGTTTAGGCAAATAAGTGCAGAGACAATGTGGGTAACAAGTAAGTGAACCAGAGGTTGGGGTTTGAGCTACCAAAGAAAGTGTAGGTTGGTAACTGATCCAGGCTCAGAATGATCTGTACTAAGTTGAAAATATTAATCTGCTTCAGCATCCTTTCCATAGCTTATAACCAAACGCTTACAGATTGGCCTTGGAACTATGCCCAGGAAGACTTCACTGTGATGGGGGAAAATGTGGTTCGCGGAACAAAAATAGCCACAGTAATCTTTACGGAAGGTGACGTGTATCAAGGGAAATGGAATAAAGATGAAGATGGATTGACACAAATATAGGGAAGAATAGGAGAGAGAATAACAATAGGATGTCAGGCATACCATGAGGAAAAGAAGGCCATGGTCTCAGGAGACACTATGATTGGAATAAGAAGGTTACCAACCTCATATAAAATTGAAGAATCATGTCAAAGAAAATCGATGTGTTGGTTCAACCACACTCTAACTGAACCTGTCATCATAACCTGTCTATGGCAAGAGACAGAAAGGCAGGTAACGCTGTTTAATAGAATAAAAATTGACATATTACCACCATTACCCACCGTAACTGTGAAAACAACTACTGAACATCCTGAGATGCAGTTTAGAGATGGGATGAACTTTGAGCCCAGAGTCTATAAAATTGGCCCATACGTAATCAAAAATGTGGGACAACAACAAGTGGTGTTTAATCCAGAATGGTCCCTTAAAAAGATAGAGCTACAAATGCAAGTTAATGTTTCGGAAATAAAAACATCCTGTTCCCCCTTCTTACCAACCTCATACGAGGGATGGACAACTTGGTTGAGAAGGAGGGGAAATATTTATAGGAATCAGGAAACAAGAGATGTAACCGGAGTATTAGGAACAGGACTTGGGGTGTTAAATTCAATAGATTCAGAAGTAATAATGAATAAATTGGCTGCTACCACAGTAGATATATCAAAACTACAACAACCATTGAGATCTTCATTACTAGCACTAGGAGCACAGCAATGGTTAATGTCAAAAATACTTTCAAGGTGGGAACTAATGAATGTAGAGGATCATCAATTGATTACTGAAACACTAGGTGGACTACAGGACAATGCTGCCTTAGCTATTAGTTGCATCCAAGCCCAGCTATGGATACAATCAGTAGCAGCATCCATAATAAGAGAAGGGGAGGAAGGTATATTTCCCACAGAGATTCGAAAGGTAGTTTGGGACAGTGCTACGGAAATGGAAAGAAAACTCCAATCATGGTGGAGGATGGTCAATTTTACATATAACCCAAACACACAAACAGTTACAGCCTTTGTGTTAACTATACATGATGCAGTAATAATAACCATACAGCCCATAGTGGCCCTTGGGATTAATCATGATGACACTTTGTTGTATCCTTTTGAACACAGGACATGGGCTAGGAGGATTGGCAACAAGTGGCAAACTGTTGACCTTGAATCTTGTATTGTGAAAGAACAGCAAGGTTTTATTTGTGAAAGCAACACCATAATGGCTCAGGATGTTTGTTTAGATACTGATCAAAAGATATGTCAATTTGAGGCCCGACCAAAGGCGAATCTGAAAACAATAATTATATATATAGGAAAAGGGTGTGTATGCTTAAGGACAAAGTGTGACACAATAACCATAGAGGAAACAGTGAAGGAAACGGCACAATACTCGAACTATTGTATCTGTAACTTTACCACTATCATGGGGTGCGATTTTAGGTATTCAGCCCCAATCATCACTCACCAATTTTTAAAATCTGATCTCACTTTATCAAAAACGGTACTCCCTACTCCCATAGGATTGAATATAAAGAATATAAAAAACCTGTTAAAACATGAAGATTTCCAACGTATACTAGAAGAGATCAAAAAGAAAGGACAGGAGACTCTTCTAACTGTCCACCATCATGAAAAAGGGATAAGAAGGATTTTAAAGAAAGTAGAACAAGATGGAAAATATAACTGGTGGGATACTCTATTTGGCTGGTCACCTTCTGCAACGGGAATCCTTAACACCATGTGTCCTGGTTTTGGTCAGGATGGAGTTAAATTCATTTGTAGCAGAGGATGGAATGCTGTGTTTGAGAGTAAAAATAGGAGTAGTGCTGATAACACCCTGATGTTGTTAGTTGCTGTCAGACAGTCAAGGACTTTCTCAGCTCTTCATGAGAAAGGAGGAGCAAAGCCAGGACAGGTGACACAAACTGGCCAAAGAGAGTATTCCACGCCAATTACGTCCTGCCCAGGATATCGGGGGCTGACGGGAGGAAGGCCGAGGGCGGCTCCGGGACGCGCGGTTCTTGGGGGACGGTCGGGTTCTGGGACGGCTCTGGGTGGCACGGCCTGAGCTGTGGGTTTGGTGAGAAACTGCATTGTGTATCAACAGCTTCATAGATTTTTGCTCTAAAGTCCTGTCAGCATTGTTATATTTGATCTTTCTGTTATCTTAGTAAACTATCCTTATCCCAACCCACAGGCCTTTTTGTTTCTTGGTTTTGGGGTTATTTGCCCCTTCCTTTTCCCTTCCCTTGCCTCTCAACCCCTTCTTCCCCCTTCCCCTGCTCTTTTCCTTTAAGGAGCAGGCAGCTGCGTGGATCTCAGCTCTCAGCCAGGGTAAAACCACAACAGTTTTTTTGGCACCCAACGTGGGGCCCGAAATGTTGGGATAACAGTAGATTTGATCCTGACCCGATTGTAATTAAGACAAAGTTGTGATAAGCACTATTGTTTAAGCAGTCTCTGGTCACGATGCTATGATACTTATTCACAAGGCTGTGGTCACAGCTGTAGCAGCAAAACCACTGCATGCTGTATGCAATCCTGGCAGGAGTTTATACCATCTCGGGGCTGCGTCTCCTGTTTTTGTTCCCTTACTTCATTTTAGTGTATTTTATGATAACAGTCTATGACACAGTAATATTGATGACTGTGAACTTGTGCTAGTATTTGTATGAGATTATGCTGCCCTGTCTATTCTTTGGACAGGGAGGGGTTAATAACAGCAGCTGGTATGGTGGGGGTACAGAAAGAAATAACTATGCTGCTTTCTTTCCCTTTGGGCTAAATACAACAGCTCTGGGAACAGTTTTTGAAAATCTTCAATATCCCTGGGATATTCAAGCTAGCATTTTGCTTTTGGTAGGTTTGGTGCAGATGGTTCAGTTTTTGGTAAATATTAAGCAAAGGTTTATGAATACCACTCAAGAGTGTTCTCCGAGGCCAGATAATCACGAGTGGCAGGGCATGTGGCAGAGTATGGGCAACTACCTAGGCACTTTCTCATGCCCGATGGTTTGGAGTTTCACCCCTGAACAGTTACAGGACCCTGATAAAGTGGCTGCATATCTGAAAAGAAATTGCCGTAAGTTTCCCAGAGATGCACAGCTTACTGCACTGTGCTGGGCCCTGGCCACTATTTACCAAACACTGCTTGATCGCAGGCAGCACTGTCAGAGGGAAAGGAAGGAAAACAGACCAACAGAGACTGCTGTATACTCTTTGCTGGGTTAGAAACTGGCTGAAGGCTGGGCCCAAACAGCTGTGGTGAATGGAGGTAAATCCAGCTGGCAGCACATCACATGTGGTGTTCTCCAGGGCTCAGTGCTGGGGCCCATCCTCTTGAACATCTTTATTAAGGATCTGGACGAGGGGATTGAGTGCAGCCTCAATAAGTTGGTACATGACACTAATTGCAGAAGGCAGGAAGGCTCTGCAGAGCAACCTGGACAGGCTGGATCAATTGGCAGAGGCTTTATGGGGCTTGGTCATGAGCTTTGCTCACAATAACAACAGGCAGGGTTACAGTCCTGGAGCAGTGACTGGAGAGCTCCCTAGAAGTATAGGATATGGGGGTGTCAGCTGAACATGAGCCAGCGCTGTGCCCAGGTGGCCAAGAAGGCCAGCGGCATCCAGGCCTGGATCAGGAATAGTGTGACTGCCAGGAGTAGGGAAGAGATTGTTCCATTATACTCAGCTGTGGTGAGGCCACACCTTGAGTACTGTGTCCAGTTTTGAGCCCCTTGCTCAAAGAAGGACGTTGAGATGCTGGATTGTGTCCAGAGAATGGCAGAGTAGACAGTGAAAGGTTTGCAGCACGAGTCCTGTGAGGATCAACTGAGGGAACTGGGGCGTTTTAGTCTTCAGGATGCTGAGGGAGACCTTATCACTCTCTACAAGTACCTGCAAGAAGGATATAGAGAGGTGGAGGTTGGCCTCTTATCTCAGATAACAAGTGATAGGATGACAGGGAAAGGCTTGAAATTATACCAGGGCAGATTTAGGTTAGAGATCAGGAAGAATTTCTTTATGGAAAGGGTATTCAGCTATTGGAACAGGCTGCCCAGGGACGTGGTGGAGTAACCATCCCTGGAAGTATTACAAAGGTGTGCAGATGTTGTGCTTGAGGACATGGTCTGGAGGTGGACTAGGCAGGGTTAGGCTGTGGTTGGACTTTGTGGAAGACTCTGTGACTTTATGTTTGTCACACTTCAATGAAATTCCTGTTCTGTCATGGTGGGAAAGCATTGCCATTTCAGACAAGTAGTCAAGTGATTCAGGCAATGAAAATGTTCTTATAAATATTTAATAAATGTCAGGAGAAATTTTAAGAAAGAAAAATTTGTGCACCTTTTCAGACAGACGTGATGCAGAGAGAGCACAGCCCATCGTTACCCAGCGTGTGGGTCACACTGTATCAGCAATGGGATGAACGTGGACCATCATATTCCAGTTTAAATAAACTAGAGGCAAACAAAGAAACAGGAACTAAACCCCATACTGAATAGAGACTGGTCCTAATTTGAGTTACATGGCCAGTGATATGCAGAAGATGAGCAGTTCATTGTTGCTTAGAAACATCCAGTCATCTGTTTCCACACGGCATCCTTGAGCTCCTGGTTCCTCATGCTGTAGATGAGGGGGTTCACTGCTGGTGGAACCACTGAGTACAGAAATGATACTACCAGGTCCAGAAATAGAGAGGACATGGAGGGAGGCTTCAGGTAGGCAAAGAAGGAAGTGATAATAAACAGGGAGACCACGGCCAGGTGAGGGAGGCAGGTGGAAAAGGCTTTGTGCCGTCCCTGCTGCGAGGGGATCCTCAGCACAGCCCTGAAGATCTGCACATAAGACACCACAATGAACACAAAACACCCAAAACCTAAACAGACACTGACCACAATGAGTCCAGTTTCCCTGAGGTAGGCATCTGAGCAGGAGAGCTTGAGGATCTGGGGGATTTCACAGAAGAACTGGCCAACAGCATTGCCATGGCAGAGGGGCAGTGAAAATGTGTTGGCTGTGTGCATCACAGAATAGAGAAACCCAGTGCCCCAGGCAGCTGCTGCCATGTGGACACAAGCTCTGCTGCCCAGGAGGGTCCCGTAGTGCAGGGGGTGGCAGATGGCAACATAGCGGTCATAGGCCATGACAGTGAGAAGACAGAACTCTGTTGAGATGAAAAATACAAAGAAAAAGAGTTGAGCCACACATCCTGTGTAGGAAATGGCCCTGGTGTCCCACAAGGAATTGGCCATGGATTTGGGAACAGTGGTGGAGATGAAGCCAAGGTCAGTAAGAGAGAGGTTGAGGAGGAAGAAGTACATGGGGGTGTGGAGGTGGTGGTCACAGGCTATGGTGATGATGATGAGGCCATTGCCCAGGAGAGCAGCCAGGTAGATGCCCAGGAAGAGGCAGAAGTGCAGGAGCTGCAGCTCCCGTGTGTC
This sequence comes from Gallinula chloropus, assembly GCF_964237585.1. Taxonomy (NCBI): domain Eukaryota; kingdom Metazoa; phylum Chordata; class Aves; order Gruiformes; family Rallidae; genus Gallinula; species Gallinula chloropus. Next base: position 406,152 of record NW_028168234.1, on the reverse strand, counting down.
TGCAAAGACCAGAAGGAGAAACTGGCTGATGGAGCTGCTGCTGTTGGACATCTGCTGCTGTCAAGTGTGGGGACCTGTCCAAGGAGGAAAAAGGTAGTGAGAAGTTAGGGAACTCTACTTTGATCAAAACAGTTTCCAATTCACATTAACTCCCTGTATTCAGGAAGCCTTTTGTCAGGTCCCTTATGGGAGGTCTGCTTTGTGCTGCCTTGAGTGTGCCACTGCTGGGAGGAGGGTCAGCTGTGGGCTCTCACGAACTCAGTCTTGCCTTGCAGCAGTCAGTAAATAGAAGGAAGGTGTGATCTCAGACTAAATCCACTGTGGATAGCAAAGAGCATTTCAGCACTGTCACTCCAATTTCACCAAGGGCAGAGCAGAGCTTTGGAGCTTTGGTTTTCTCCTGACTGAGAGCTGAGGAATCCAGTCTCGCAGGGCAGAGCTCCAAAGCCCTCCTGCAGTCTCATCCTACCCAAGGAGGATCCCAGCTCCTCGCTAACTCTGGGTGAGGAGTCTGTACTTCGTGGCAGAAACCAGGGGGTGGATGTCGGAAAGTGTCAGGGAGGTCCCAAATCCCCACTGCCAGGGCATTGCTGGGAGCAGCTCCTCCCTGACTGACAGTGTCTCTGCTGCCTGGAGCTGAGGTGTGATCTCAGACTAAATCCCCTGTGGATAGGATGGAGCTGAGGAGTGTTTCTCCTGTCAGAACTCCCTGACATTGCTGCTGCAGTGCCAGTGAAACCTTCCCCTGAGTGCAGAGTAGGGAGAGCTGCTCTGTCCATCAGCGCTGGTCTTAGCTGCCCTGTGCTGGACGCTCTGTGATCACACCCTGCTCTTCTCTGCAGAAGAAACTGGACCCCACAGAGAGCTGAGGAATCCAGTCTTACAGGGCAGAGCTCCAAAGCCCTCCTGCAGTCTCATCCTACCCAAGGAGGATCTCAGCTCCCTGCTCCCAGCCAGGGACACACAGGGCTCAGTGCAGCTGCCCACACACAGGTGATGAGTGGCATTGCCACGGCCTCTGTGCCGAGATGTCTCCTGCATGGGGCTTCTCTCTGGGGCACAAGAGTCCCTGGGAGAGCGGTGCCATTCTGGGAGGCAGCCTGCAGCCCAGCAGGAGCTGCCTGGAAAACCTCAGTCCTAAAGATGGGGGTCCTGAAGTGAGGGTCAGCTCAGTGCCAGCCCCACCAATGGACATGATCAAAGCCCCAGGTAATGGTGGGACAAAGGCAGCAAGGACAGGAGGGGATACAGCAGGAAATGCTGCAGCAAAAGCTTTAGGGTCAGGAACAGACAGACAGGCACTCAGGGGTTTCTCCTCACTGCTGGTTTGGCTGGCAAGGAGAAGACTCAGCTTGAAACCCTGTAACTCTGGGTGCAGAGTCTGTGCTGGGTGGCAGAAACCAGAGGGTGGGTGTCGGGAAGTGTCAGGGAGGTCCCAAATTCCCACTGCCAGGGCATTGCTGGGAGCAGCTCCTACTCCCTCCCTGACAATGCCCCTGCTGCCTGGAGCTGTCCCTGCACCTGCTTCTCTTTGCCCATCTCACCTCCTGCTCTGTGCTCACAGACCTCATCCAACCTGCCCTGCACTCAGCTCTGCTCTGCAGACCCCTCCTGGCATCAGGGCACTGCCCCAGGGAACCTCTGTGTGTGCAGGGCTCAGCCCAGGCTCCAACATCTTCATGAGAATCAAGTTTTCACTGCATATTCTCAAGGGGAGAAATGAGTTCTCATCTACCACAGTCAGCACAGCCCACAGGAGAGGAAAAGTCAAAGCAAAGACTCTGCCTTTGGAGAAATATTCTCTTTGGAATTTCTCAAGGATCAGCTCTGGCTGGGAGCAAAGCTGACCCAGGCAGCACTTTCTTACAGCAGAAGGACCTTACGTTGCCCTTCCCTGGGTCATTGCTTCAACCCAGAGGTGTTGTCTATATCCCTGTGGAACGCCCAGCAGGCAGGCTGAGTGCTGACCCTGGCAGCAGCACAGTCCCTGCCCCAGCACACAGACCCTGGGTCACAAGGACCCTGCTCACAAGGACAGCCCTGGGCATCCCTCAGCCATGCCCAGGAGAAGACAGCTGTCCTGCCCTGTCCCTCTGATGGGGCAGAAGGGCATCCCTTCCATGAAGCACTTTCTTGACCTATAGAGAACCTGTCCTCCTGACAGACCCCACACACTGCCCCATGTCCCAGCTTTAGGAGATCCCTCCAGGAACAGAACCTGCATTGCCCTGCACCCACAGACATACCACGGACATACTCACAGGTAGAGTGCTGAGGATATTTCTCCTCCAGTGAGCTCTCAGCATCTGTCAGCTCTCTCGACCTCTCAGGTCTCCCCTTGATGCCTACAGGCAGTGTCCCCAGCCCTGTGTGCTTGGCAGAGGAGCTGCTCTGTGGCAGAGCTGTCCCTCATCATTGCTGTAATGTTTCATCAGCTCCCACTGTCCCAGGAGTCCAGCCCAGCTACAGCAGAGGAGCAGGTGAAGGCGTCATGTACCCCTCGGCTCCTCTGAGCTATTCCTGAAGCTCCAGGGAACCAACTTGGAAAGACACTGAAGTCCTCCCTGCCATCTGCTCTCTAGTCTGGGGAGAAATCCTTCTGTCCAGCAGAGTCCTTTCTCCTGATCAAACATGAGCTGGGCAGAAGAATCACTTTTTCTTGTCTCCACATGAGGCAGGACCCCCAGACAGGGACAGGAAGGGGACTCTTTCCCCTTGGGGAGGGTAAAAAGTATGACAAGTGACTAGAGGCACTTCATCCTTGCTTTGCATCCCTGGGGCTGAAAGGGGATGCAGCTTGGGCACATGGCTGCCTCAATCCAACCAAAGCTGGGATTCCTCTTGCCACAGTTCCAGTGGGCACAAAAGAGGCACCTGCTTCCTGGGAGCTGCTGGTCCCAGCTCTCATGGGAATTAATGGGGGGTGGAGGCCAAGAAGGAAGTGTTCCAACACCAACAGCCAGTGAAACCTGAGGGGCCAGAGGTGCTCCAAGAGACGTGCAGGGGGATCCAAGGTCAAGGAATCACAAAATGTCAGGAGTTTGAAGGGACCTCAAAAGGTCATCTAGTCCAACCCCCCTGCCAGAGCAGGATCACCTGGACTAAACCACACAGGAACACATCCAGGTGGGTGTGAATGTCTCCAGAGAAGGAGACTCCACAACTTCTCTGACCAGTCTGTCCCAGGGCTCTGTCACCCTCACAGTGGAAGAGTTTCTCCTGACATTCACATGGAACTTCCTCTGCTCCAGCTTTTACCCATTGACCTGAATAAGGCCACCCCTCAGTCTCCTCTTCTCCAAGCTAACGAGGCCCAGCTCCCTCAGCTCAGAGGAACTGGCCAGCATTGCCCCTCTGCAGAAAGAGGACCAGCTCAGAGGAAACAGGGACGGGCTCCTGGAATGGCTGCATGTGAAACGTGGCCAGGCAGGATCCAAGGATTCCCACAGGGAGGCACATGCCAGGGGGTGGCCTGTCACTGGGAAGCTTGCCCCACCTGGCTCTGGGCCTGTGAACAATGCTGCCTGCGGCTAGAGCGGCACCCCATGGAAGAGACCCCCCTCCAGCTGAGAGAGAAAAAGACCCTTTGGGAGGCCTGGCAAATCGACTCTATTGGAGCCCTTGGGAAGGCGGAGGGGAAACAAGAGTATTAGTGGGAGTGGAAATCATTTCTGGCCTAGTCCCAGCCCAGGCATTTCCAGGAGCAGCAGGAGAACACCCAGGGTGGGCCCTGACCAATTGGTTTCGCTTTCTGCCAACCCCCAGTCTGCCCAGTCAGCCCAGGGCAGTCATTTCACTGCTGCCAAGGGGCAGGAGTGGGCCAAGGAAGGAGGAGTCAGGTGACGATTTCACCCCCTGTGTTTCCCCCAAGCTAATGGGATAGTGGGGGGAACTAATGGGCTTTTGAAAGGGTTTTTAAAAGCTCACAAGCCACACTGGGCAGAACGACTCTGGGATGCAGTTCCCCAAGTCAGTGATTGCTGGGGAAGAATTGGATGTCCCGACTCAATGCCTTTTGTCCCAAACCCCCCAACTTTAACCTCCAAGCCCCATACTCCCAGTACCCCAGAAAAGCCATTTTCTCTCCTGGTCTGCCAGTCTTGGTAGAAATGCCGACCATTGGGACCGTTCCCCAAGTACTGGCTGAGCCCCTCAACAAATACGCTGGGAAAGCAAAAGATGCCCATGGGAAGGAACACAAAGTCAATACAAGGTGGATTATTCCATCCTTCTCATAACAATCTACGACCAGTTCCTTAATACAAACTGAGTCTGGGTTTCTTCTCTTTTCTTTTCCATATGGAATCTCTGACACCTGCTTGAAGGAATAGATGAAGCTGTTAATTGTCTGTATAGTTTAGTTAATAACTGCTTTGTTAATATTTATAGGAGGTTTAGCAGACTATCACAAACATTGTTTTGGTCAACCATTATCACCACCTTTAATATCTGGGGAAATGTTTGTGCCTCCCTCTTCAGCCTGGGGTGGCAAAATGGATTTATAACTTTAGGCCAGCAGGTGCCCAACGCTTTTAACCTGACAAATTTTTGGGGATGTGGGAGCCCTTCAGGATTTAAAGACTGGCCATGGACGTTGAAACAATATCCCCAAAATGGCTCCTGAGTGATAGAAGTGACATAACCATTGGTCATGATTCATTCTGTTGGAATGAGGAAACAAATCTATGGAAAACCCCAGTTCCAGAAAAGGGGGAATATTGTCTGAATCGGAATGACAACAATGGAGGGTTTGTGGGTCACAGTGTGTGTGATTGGACCTTCAGGTGTGGAAATCCTTGTATCTTCCTTGGGTGTCGACCCATTAATTGTTCAGCTGTCCTGGTTCTGGCCAGGCCAGGGTTAACCTCCCCAATCAGCCATCACAGGTGATCTGAGTTAGCCCAGGTGAGCTGAGTTGGCCCAGGCTGTTTTCCACTCCACCTTCCCCATAAATGCAGCTGGTTGAGGGGGAGCTGGCTGGCTGCTTCCAGGACAGTCTGAGTGTGGCTGGGATGGTGGGTCTGTTGTTCTGTCCTTCCTGTCGGGCAGCCTTCTGTTGTCCTTGGGTCAATAAGGTACTGTGTGTTAGCACTGGGTGTGAGTGTATCTAACCATTATTGTTCCACATTCATGGTGATTTTTGGCAGTAAACCGTCCTTATCCCCACCCATGGGTGCCAGAGAGAGAGATTCCCCTGCACCCCGTGGTGAAAACCATGGTAGAGCGGATGTCCCCTCACAGCCCATGGATAAGGCTGGGGAGCAGAGACCACCTATGGCCTGTGCACAGACTGACCCACCCTGCAGCAGGTTTGCCAGGGCACTTATGACTCTGTGGGGGACCAGGCTGGGGGAGTCTGGGCCCGAACGTCAGCACCCATGGAAGGGAGTTCTGCTGAGAGGCCTGTGGTGAGGAGATGACTCCCCGATAGAGAGGACTCACACTGCAGAAGTTTGTGGATATGACTCGTGTGGGAGGGACCCCACAGTGCAGCAGGGGAAGGGGGTGTGTGTGGAATGACCCCTGAGCTAAGATGGAAGAGAACTTGGGAGGAATGGACTGAAAACCCCCATTCCCTGCCCCTCCCTGTGCTGTGATGGGGGAAAGAAGGGAGCAAATTGATGATTAAAGTCATGTGTGTGAAGAAGTGGGGGGGGGCGGGAGGAAGGAAGATGAAGTGTTAAGACCTGGGCAAGGAAAGCAGCTTTAGAGGAACCTCCAGAACCCCACTCCCCATTCCCTGCCCCTGCCCACGCCATGTTGGGTGGGGGAAGAAGGGAGTAAAATCGTGATGGAGTTTAACTCTGCTAAGAAGCAAGGGGCAGGGGGAAGGTGCTTTAAGACCTGGCTGTGCTTCTCATTACCCGACTCTGGTTCACTCAGTGTGTAGTTGTGGTAGTAATAAATCACTTTTCTTTCTTTCCTTTATTCTGTCTTGAGTCTGTTTTGCCCATTGTGCTAATTGGATAGTGATCCCTCTGTCCTTATCTCAAGTCCTAAGCCTCCTGATATATATTTTCTCCCCTTTTTGGCTGGAAAGGGGAATGACAGAGCAGCTTGGTGGCCATTTGGCCTTTAGCCAGGGCCAAACCACAACAGAGGGTTAAGGGTGGGCTGAGGTAGGGTTTAAGGTGTGGGTGGGCAACCACGGGTGCTGGGAGGGGACATGGGGATTTTGAAGGAGGGTTCTGGGGGTGGATATGGGGGGATCTGGGTGGAGGAAGAGGAAAATTATGGGAGTAATATGGTGCTATACTTTCCAGCTATACCACCCTCCACCTTTCAACCTGTTAACCATAGAGAAGTACATTCCAAGCGAAAGGTGGGAGGGATGACCGATGTTCCTGTCCTGAAACCTCCCCAGGTTGCACGCTGGCAGCCCAAGTAACTTTGGGCCTCAGGGCTTTCCTTTCAAAGGGTCAATCCTAAAAGTACCTGGTGTCATTTTCAGATTCTACCAGCATCTGACTTTGAACATGCAAAATGTAGAGTATTAGCACACAAAAAAAAGGTGTGAAGGATGAAAGATGTTCCTGTCCTGAAACCACCTCAGGGAGCAGCCAAGAAGCCCCAGTAACCTTGTGGGTCAGGACTGTCCTTTCCAAGGGAACTGTCCTAGCACTGCCTGACATCATTTTTGGGGTCTACCAGTGTCCACCTTCAAACATGCTAATGGTCCAGCAGTATTTCCCAAACAAAAGGTGGGAGGGATGAAAGATGTTCTGGGCCAGAAACCTCCCCAGGTAGCCCACAAGCAGCCCAAGTAACCTTGAGGCTCAGGGCATTCCCAGCCAAGGGAATCATCCTAACAGTGCTGGACGTCATTTTCTGGCTCTGCCAGCATCCACATTCATAACTTCTGAATGTGCAACTACACCACCAAAACAGAAGGTGTGAGGGCTGAAAGATGTTCCTGGCCTGAAATCTCCCCAGGTACCACACTAGAAGCACCATTACACTTGGATCTCAGGGCATTCCCAGCCATGGGAATGGTCCTAGCAATGCCTGATGTCATTTTCAGGCTCTACCATAATTGACCTTTGAAGATGCCAAACATCCAGCAATAGAGTCCCAGGTTCTTTGACACCTCTTGCTGTCATTTTTTTTAATGCACCACAACTTTGAAGAGCCACCTGCAAGGAGATGTGAACTGCTAAGAAAATGGCACTTCACTTCAAACAGACCTTGACAAACTCTGGGAGTTTGATGAACAGGAATTTTGAGAATATTTTAAACCAGAGAGATCTTCTCCTCCTGACCATATTTTGGCTGGACTGGAATGAATTCTCATGCTGGCAGCCCCTAGAGTTCTGTGGTTTGGATTTGTAACCAAAAGAGTCTGAATAAACCTGTTTGTTCCTTGCTGAGCAGGGCTTGCACAGCATCAAGGGCTTTTGTCTAATTCTGCCTCAGAAATGAGTCAACTGGGAGTGCACAAGTACCTGGAAGGGGACAGAATAGCCCCAGCTGACCATAACTGACCAACGGGCTTATCCATACTGTGTGACTACAGGAGTGAGCCAAGTGTTGTGTTGTATTTGTTGTCTGCAAAGGTGGCCTGGTTCTGACCAAGATAAAGTTAATTTTCTTTGTAGGGGCCGGTGGAGTGCTGAGGGAAGCCATCTTTGTGCTATGTAGAAATAAGAAAGGAAGTCCACGTGAAACCACAGCTTTGGAGGTCAGAGAGTGGACATGAGGATAAAGAAATGTCATTCTGACCTTCTGGCAGTGCTGTGGTGCAAGAAATCCCTTGGAGGAAGCCTGGCTGAGCTGGTGGCTTTGTGTTTGGAGGGAGAGACAGCAGTACAGGCAGGGACATGGTGGGGGGAGAATGAGGTGAGGAAGTGCATTGGGTTCCTACAGCCTGCAGGGAAACAGGCACAGGCGTGGGGCAGGGTGGGATGGGCTGTGGTAAAGATGGACAGGGGTGGTGTCCGGGTTGAAATGCCCTGACAGAAACAAGGTCTTTGCCCCTTTGGTTATGGCTGATGTCCTTTACACAAAGGCTTCAGAGGAGCCATATTGTCCTCACAGGCATGGGGCATCATTGCCTCCTTGCACCCACTGCAGGGGAGGCCACATGTGTCATAGCCCTGTCCTTCCCTTGGCATCACACACCTCAGGAGGGTGACACAGGTGAGGGTCAAGATCTCCCTTCCCAGGGACTGGGGGTCAGCACCTGGCATTTCTGCTTCATCAGAACAAGCCAGGGTGTCCTCAGCATCAAAGCTGCCTGTGCTTTGCCTGGGTTTGTCCTCATGGCCTCCAGTTGACTGCTCTAACGAGCTGATGCAGAGGCTTTATCAGTAATGGCTCCCAGTGGAGCCTGTAAATGTTTCAAGGTACTTTGGGCATTACTCCTGACTTTACTTTTGGAGAGGTTTCATCAATCTCCTTTTGGTATCTGAGGTCTGTGGACTCAGAAGAAAATGTACCATGGGGCTCATTAGCATCCAGAAAGCAGTTACAAGCCTGTCTCTTGAATTTTCTTTAAAGAACTCAAGACTTCCAAACTATTTGGATTTTACTTGGGTTTAAACAGTTTAGCCATTTAAATAGTTTAGCAGTTCAACATGACACAGTTTAATACCCATGAAATCTCTCTCCTCAGCTGCCTGCTACAGCCAAGCAGCGTGTGAAGGGGGTCAGCTTTCAGAGGAGATTCTGTCCCAGAACAGTTTGAATCAGATACATAGAAAGGTCAACACACTAAATGCCTGACAGAACAGTTCATTAGACTGCTGAAAGATGGGATGTTTCCAACTCTCTGAAGCTCAAAGCAGAAACTGGAGAGCTGAGCGGAGCTGAATGACCAAAGGGCAGAGGTGGAAACCAGTGATCAGAGTGAAGTGCAAACATCCAGCTAGGCTGCTGAAGTGTTGTCCTTATGCATGGCCATATCACCAGGAGAGGTGGAAACACCTGAATGATGAGGGAGGTGAAACAGACAGCCGAGCGGTAATGCTGTTACACGGGAAGGTGAGTGTTTCTTCTGCTGCCATGGGTACCAGTCCTGGAAATTGCCCTTCTGGCATGGTGGCAAAGCATTGCCATTGCAAATAAGTAGTTGACTGATTCAGCTGAAATAAATGTGCTTGTAATTGTTTTCTAAATATAAGGAAAAAATAAAAAGAAGGGGAAAAATGGCCTTTGCAGGCAGACATGATGCAAAGAGAGCACAGTGTCTGGGTCAGACAAGACAGGGAGATACTTTGTTAGGAATGGGATGAACATGGATCATGTTCTTATAGCTTAGACAGACTCGAAGGCAAAAAAAGGAAGCCAAATCCTTCCCCTCCCCCAGCTATAGAACCTTTCTAAATAGGGAGTGGTCGTGATGTGAGTTTCATGGCACATGATAGCGGCAGTTTATTATATTTTAGAAACATCCAGTCGTCAGTTTCCACATGGAATCCTTGAGTTCCTGGTTCCTCATGCTGTAGATGAGGGGATTCACTGCTGGTGGAACCACCGAGTAAAGAAATGACACTACCAGGTCCAGAAATAGGGAGGAGATGGAGGGGGGCTTCAGGTAGGCAAACACAACAGTACAGACAAACAGGGAGACTACAGCCAGATGAGGGAGGCAGGTGGAAAAGGCTTTGTGCCGTCCCTGCTGCGAGGGGATCCTCAGCACAGCCCTGAAGATCTGCACATAGGACACCACAATGAACACAAAACACCCAAAAAACAAGCAGACACTGACCACAATGAGTTCAGTTTCCCTGACATAGGCATCTGAGCAAGAGAGCTTGAGAATCTGGGGGATTTCGCAGAAGAACTGGTCAACAGCATTGCCATGGCAGAGGGGAAGTGCAATTATACTGACTGTGTGCAGCACAGCATTGAGAAACCCACTGCCCCAGGCAGCTGCTGCCATGTGGACACAAGCTCTGCTGCCCAGGAGGATCCCGTAGTGCAGGGGGTGGCAGATGGCAACGTAGCGGTCATAGGCCATGACAGTCAGAAGACAGAACTCTGTTGTCATCAAAAATACAAAGAAAAAGAGTTGAGCCACACATCCTGTGTAGGAAATGGCCCTGGTGTCCCACAAGGAATTGGTCATGGATTTGGGAACAGTGGTGGAGATGCAGCCAAGGTCAAGAACAGAGAGGTTGAGGAGGAAGAAGTACATGGGGGTGTGGAGGTGGTGGTCACAGGCTACGATGATGATGATGAGGCCATTGCCCAGGAGAGCAGCCAGGTAGATGCCCAGGAAGAGCCAGAAGTGCAGGAGCTGCAGCTCGCGTGTGTCTGCAAAGGGCAGGAGGAGGAACTGGCTGATGGAGCTGCTGCTGTTGGACATATGTTTTTGCTGGCATGGAGACCTGTCCAAATAGGAAAAGGCAGTGAGAATTTAGGGAACTCTGAGGACCAACTGTATTTGGGAAGAGATTTCCAGGTCCCTTTTGGGAGCTCTGCTTTGTGCTGGCTTGAGCGTGCCACTGCTGGGAGGAGGATCAGCTGTGGCTCTCGAGAACTCAGTCCTGCCTGGCAGCAGTCAGTAAATAGAAGGATGGTGTGATCTCAGACTAAATCCCCTGTGCGTAGGAAGGAGCTTTTCAGCTCTGTCACTCCTGTTTCATCCAAGGACAGAGCAGAGTTTTGTAGCTTTGGTTTTCTCCTGCCTGTACCTGAGGAGTGTTTCTTCTGTCAGGACTCCCTGATATTGCTGCTGCAGTGCCAGTGAAACCTTCCCCTGAGTGCAGAGAGGGGAGAGCTGCTCTGTCCATCAGCCCTGGTCTCAGCTGCCCTTTGCTGGACATACTCTTCTCACACCCTGGTGTTCCCCCAGACGAAACTGGACCCCACAGAGAGCTGAGGAATCCATTCTCACAGGGCAGAGCTCCAAAGCCCTCCTGTGTTCTCATCCTACCCAAGGAGGATCTCAGCTCCCTGCACCCAGCCAGGGACACACAGGGCTCGTTGCAGCTGCCCACACACAGGTGATGAGCGGCATTGCCACAGCCTCAGTGCTGAGATGTCTCCTGCATGTCCAGAGCCCCAGGTAAGGGTACAGCAGAGATGACAAGTACAGGAGGGTGAACAGTGAGAAATGCTCCAGCCAAGGCAACTCCCCTGGACAGGGACAGAGAACCAGACAGGCACTCATAGGTTTCTGCTCACTGGGGGTTGGTTTGCCCAGCAGAAGACTCAGCCTGAAATCCTGGAACTAAGGGTGCAGAGTCTGTTCTGATTGGCAGAAACCCGGATGTCGATGTGAGAGAGTGTCAGAACTGTGGGGGATGACAGGGAAGTTCCAAATCCCCACTGCCATGTCATTTCTGAAGCAGCTCCTTCTCACTCCCTGCCAATGTCTCCAATGCCTGCAGCTGTCCCTGCAGCTGCTTCTCTCTGCCCATGTCACCTCCTGCTCTGTGCTCACAGACCTCATCCAACCTGCCCTGCGCTCAGCTCTGCAGACCCCTCCTGGCATCAGGGCACTTCTCCAGGGTAAATCTGTGTGTGCAGGGATCAGGAAATCCTCTGATGTGGGCATTCTTGAGGGGAGAAATTAGTTCTAATACACCACACTCAGCACAGCACAGAGGAGTGGAAAAGTCAAAGCAAAGATTCTGCCTGGCAAGAAAATGCTTCCTTGATGTTGTTCTTCAAATTCCCTTTGGAATTTCTCAAGGATCAGCTGCAGCTGGGAGCAAAGTTGACCCAGGCAGCACTGTCTTACTGCAGAAGGACCTTATGCTGCTCTTCCCTTGGTCACTCCTTCAACCCACAGCTGCTGTCTATATCCCTGTGGAAAGCCCACAAACCAGGCTAAGTGCTGATCCTGGTAGCAGCAGAGTCCCCGCTCAAGCACACGACCCTGGGGTGCAGGGACCCTGCTCACAAGGACAGCCCTGGGCACCCCTGGGTGCACACGCTGCTTCACACCTCTGCAGCCATGCCCAGGAGAAGACAGCTGTCCTGCTCTGTCCCTCTGATGGGGCAGAAGGGCATCCCTTCCAGGCAGCACCTTCTGGTCCTAGAGAGAATCTATCTTCCTGACAAACCCCCCACAATGCCCCATGTCCCAGCTTTAGGAGATCCCTCCAGGAACAGAACCTGCATTGCCCTGCACCCACAGACATACCAGGCAGAGTGCTGTTGGAGATTTCTCCTCCAGTGAGCTCTCAGCATCCATCAGCTCTCTCAGCCTCACAGGTCTCCCTTCAGAGCCTATAGGCAGTGTCCCCAGCCCTGTGTGCTTGGCAGAGGAGCTGCTCCTGGGCAGAGCTGTCTCTTGTCAGGGCTGCTGGGTTGCAGTGGCTCCCTTCATCCCAGGAGCCCAGCCCAGCTCACAGCAGAGGAGCAGGCAAATACGTCACGTACTCCATTCCCCAGAGTGTCCTGTGAGGTGTCCCTGGGTCTCCAAGGAAACTACTTGGAAAGACACTAAGTCTTTACTGACTTTCTCTCCCTTGGCTGGGGAGAAACCCTTGTGTCCAGCAGAGTCCTTTCTCCTGATCAAACCAGAGCTGGGAAGGATAATCACCTTTCCTTGTTCTCGTGTAAGACACGATCCCCAGGTAGCAACTCCTTCCCCCTCTTGTAGTCACTCCAGACCCCTCATCCTTGCTTTGCAGCCCTGGGGCTGGAAGAAGAAGCAGCTGTGACTTATGGCTGTCACAAACCCACCTGTGCTGGGATTCCTCTTGTCACAGTTCTGGTGGCATAAATAGGCTCCTTCTCTCTGGGAGCTGCTGGTCCCAGCTCCCATGGGAATTACTGGGGTGGAGGCAAGTTGTCATTAACTCTTCTCCATGAGAGTGAGCCTCATCAGATGGAAACTGTGTGTCACTTCCATTTGCTGTACCCATAACTGAAGACCAGGAATGACTCCTTGGGAGCCCATGCCAGAGGCTTCTGCTCCTCAAGCACACCTGGGAGTTTGTGAGACAAATGAAGATTGTAGTTTTCCTTGTTATAAATCTCTCCTCACTCCTGTCTTTTACTTCGGAAAACACTTTTCCATACCCAGAGTCAGCAGATGTCCAACAGCAGCTCCATCAGCCAGTTCCTCCTCCTGCCCTTTGCAGACACATGGGAGCTGCAGCTCCTGCACTTCTGGCTCTTCCTGGGCATCTACCTGGCTGCTCTCCTGGGCAAGAATTTAATGATCATTACTGTAGCCTATGACCATTGACTCCACATGCCCATGTACTTCTTCCTCTCCATCCTCTTGTAGAAGGGAGTTGACCCAGGTGCTCACCAAAGATGCTCTATCGCTCCCCTTCCTCTGTTGCATAGGGGAGAGAAGATGTAACAAAAGGTCAGGATAAGGACAGGGAGAGATCATGCAGAGGTCACTCTCCTGAATTTCTCCCAATAAACCAATATAATTCATTACCCAATCAAAGAGAGCAGAGGAATGAGAAAGAAAAAAAAAAATTAAAACACCCACCCACATCCCTCCCTTTTTTTCCCAGGGTCCCCTTTACTCTCTAATTCTCTCCTTCCTCTAACTGAGCAGCACAGGAGGATGGGGAATGGGCATTGGGGTCAGTTCATCACACATTTTCTCGGCCGCTCCTCCCCCTCAAGGGAGGACTCCTCACAGTCTCCCCGTGCTCCAGCATTGGATGCCACCCACAGGAGACAGTCCTCCATGAACCCCTCCAAGTCTTTCCCACATGGCTTCAGATCATCACTAATTGTTCCAGTGTAAGTCACTTGAATGGGGTCCTTGAATGAAGGACGCTTCAGCAACAGACTGCTCCAGCCTGGGTCCTCCACAGCCCTGCCAGCAAACCTGCTCCAGCACAGGCTTCCTATGAGGTCACAGCCTCCTTCAGGTGTCTGCACCTGCCTGAGCATGGTGACGTCTACAGGCTGCATGTAGAATCACTGTTCCACATCATCCAGCATGGGCTGAGGGGGAACAGCCTCATTCACCATGGTCTTCTGCATGGCCTGCAAGGGTATCTGTGTAATGAGGCTCGGAGGACCTTCTCCCCCTACTTCACCAAACTTCTTGTCTGCAAAGTTCCTTACACTTTCTCTCTACTTTCTTTGACAGCAAAAAGCAACAGATAATTTTTAATTAGCTATTAAATATACTGTCACAGCAAATATATTTTCACTCCCCCTATGCCATGGCAATGCTGCTGACCAGTTCTTCTGTGAAATCCCCCAGATCCTCAAGCTCTCTTGATCACGGGCAACACTCAGGGAAATTGTGGCCAGAGCTTGTTTGGCTTTTGGATGTTTTGCGTTCATCGTGGTGTCCTATGTGCAGATTTTCAGGGCTGTACTCGGAGTAGGGGTGGCACAGAGACTTTTCCACATGCTTTCCTTACATGGGAGTAGACTCCTTCTTTGTCAACACTGCCATGTTTGCCTACCTGGAGCCCCTCTCAATCTCCTCCCTATTTACAGATTCACAGATCCAAAAAATTGTTGGGGTTGGAAGGGACCTCCAGAGATCATCAAGTCCAAGCCCTCCGTTCAAAAGCAGGGTCCTCAGACAGGTCGGACAGGTCGGCATCCAGTAGGGTCTTGAATATCTCCAGAGAAGGAGACTCTACTACCCACTCAGCAGACTGTCCCAGGGCTCTGTCACATTTACTTTGCTCCAACTTGGAGCCGTTGGCCCCTGTCCAGTCTCCACAGACCACTTAACCTGGTAGAGGTATTTCTTTACTTGATGTTTCCACCAGCAGTGAACCCCCTCACCTACAGCATGAGGAACCAGGAGCTCAAGGATGCCGTGTGGAAATGGGAAAGGATCTTTCTAAGCAGCAATAAACTGATCATCTTCTTCATTGTATTGCTGGCCATGATGATTCTATTCATGCTGAATAGATTGATAAGAGACAATTAATATAACTTTAATATAAGAATTTTCATGTTTTTAAGAATAGATTTCTTTGGGATTTGAGTAGATGTGGTTTTGCCCCAGCTGAGAGCTGAGCACCACACAGTCTCTTGTTCTTTAAAAGGAAGAGGGTGGGGGGACAAGTTGGAGGGGAGGGAGAGGAAAGGGAAAGGGAAAAAAAGCCCAAATCCAAGGAAACAAAACCACATGGGTTGGGATAAGAATAGTTTACTAGAATAGCAGAAAGAGAGATACAACAATGATAACAGGACTTTGTAGCAAAATATATGAAACTGGTGATACACAATGCAGTTTCTCACTGAACCACACAACTCTGGCCCGGCAGCCCAGAGCCGCCCCGAAAACAGGACTGTCGCCAAAATTGCACGTCCTGGACCAGCCTCGCCCTCCTCCCACCAGCCCTCCTTTTATGCTGACTATGATGAAATTGGCATGGAATACCCCCTTTGGCCAGTTTGGGTCACCTGTCCTGGCTGTGTCCCCTTCCTTCTCCTTAGTAGGGAAATAGAAACAACTGAAAAGTCCTTGACTTCTTGGCAACAACCAGAAACATCAGGGTGTTATCAGCACTGCTCCAATCCTAATTCCCAAACACAGCATTCCATGTCCTATTAGAAAAGAAATCAACTCCATCCCAGCCAAAACCAGCACACTGACATAATTTCCTTGTCAAAGGGGCTGGTTGGGGAGGAGTGCTCATGGCATGGTGCAGCACTCTGTTATTGTTGGGTTTGTAAGGTACTCTCTGTGCTATCACTGAGTATGAGTGCAATTTTGGCTGTTATTGTTATCCTTTTATGGTTCTTTTGTCAGTAAATTGTCCTTATCCCAACCCACAGAGGCTCTGTCTGTTTCTCCTCCGGGAGAGAGCGAGCAGCATGTGGTGCTCAGCCATTGTTCGGGGCTGAACTACCACAGTTTCCAAGCCACAAGCAGTGAGCTTCTCTAAGAGAAAGTTCTGGAAAACTGTGTCCAAGGCCTTGCTAAAGTCAAGGTAGACAACATCCAGAGCCGTTCCCTTCTCCAAGAAGCAGGTCACCCTGTCATAGAGGGAGATTCAGTGG
This sequence comes from Gallinula chloropus, assembly GCF_964237585.1. Classification (NCBI taxonomy): domain Eukaryota; kingdom Metazoa; phylum Chordata; class Aves; order Gruiformes; family Rallidae; genus Gallinula; species Gallinula chloropus. The sequence continues at coordinate 390,252 of NW_028168234.1, read as the reverse complement.
GTCAAACAGGACCTGCCCTTATGAACCCAAGCTGACTGGGCCTGATCACCTGGGGGTTCTTAATGAACTGGATAATGGTGCTCAGGATGATCTGCTCCATCAGCTTCTCTGTGACTGAAGTCAAACTATCAGGCCTGTAATTTCCCTGATCATCCTTCTGTCCGTTCTTATATAGGGGGTTACACTGACTGATCCAGTCAGCCAGGACTGATGGGAAGTGGCTTGGTCAACCCCCTTGCCAGCATTTTCAGCACCCTTGGCTGCATCCCATTCAGCCCCACAGATCTGTGCACATCTCTGTGGTGCAGCAGGACCATATCCTACTGGATTGAGGTGGGGTCATTCTGCTCCCTGTCTCCTAGCTCAGGGAACTGGATTCTCTCTGTACAACTGCTCCTATTACTAAAGACAGTGGCAAAGATTTCATTAAGCACCTCAGCCTTGTCCTCATTTTTCAAAAATGTTTCCTCCTGAATCTGATAGAGGATGGAGGGTCTCCCTGCTCCTTCTTTTATTTAAATGGAGGCCAGATGAATTTCTAGCAGGGCTTTGGAACAACAATGAGGAGAAACTCTCATTCTGTTGTTCTTCCCTCAGCATTACACAGACCACACTGCCCAAGGAAGAGCCCCAAGTAATGCCTGAGGGCCAGGACCTGTCTTCCATTGGCTGGTGGTCAGGGCTTGGCCTTTATGCTTCATCAAACCAACCCAGGGCTTGCTCAGCATCTCAGCTGCTTGCACATTGCCTTTGCCTACCTGCCAACATGGCCTCCAATTACCTGTTCTAACGAGTCCCTGGGGAGGCTCAGCCAGCAATGGCTCTCAGCGGGACTCATTAATACTTCAGGGTACTTTGGCTTCTACTTTTGACATGGAGTTTTTGTGTAATCTCCTCTCAGTACCTGAGCTTCAAGGACTCAGCACCAAATGCACCCCAGGGCTCATTAAAAATACAAAGCAAGCACTAACGAGCTATGTCTCTTTGTGTAATTATCTTCAAGTCTTCAAGAGATGTACAAATCATTGAAGTGGTTTCAAAGGGAGCTCAGAGTAAAATTTTTAAGGGTGTAGGTTATTATTTTATTTTAACCTCTCCTCAGGTGAAAACCTCTGACTGAGATTGATCCAGGGTGTCTCCTAAGGAGGTCTGGGTTCCCTTGAGGCAGTGGGGTCAACCTTGCTGCACATCTCCACAAGCCCACCATGACTCTCACCAGCCAACTGGGACTTGCATCCCTTGTCCTTACATCAGGTCTCTCTCTTTTGCACTCCACAGTGGGGCATTACAGCCCCTCTGTACCAGCTCCCCTGCTTTCCTTAGAGAACTGGCTGCACACAGGCAGCACAGAGGGAGTTATTTCCCCAACAACAAAAGAAACCTGACAAGATTCACCATTAAATTCAACACTCCTCACTCTGTGCCAAGTGCAATCTGCCACCAGTGAGGTTCACCTGCCACAAAGCTTAACCCTGTGAGAAATGTTCTAGTGAGGAAGGAGACTGTGAAATCACTGCAGCTGAAGAGTTGGCTAAAGACAGAATGAGTCAAACAGCTGCCAGAAAGGCAAGGGTTTAACTCCCTGAAACTCAGAGCAGCTGGATGGTTGAGAGGTGTCTGAAAGGTCCAAGGGGAAGGGAAATCTAGAGAGCAACCACAAGTGCTGGTGTGCAGATCCACTGCTAAGTGGTGATTTCAGACATGGTCATAGAATCTCCTTGGGATGCATAAGGATCATCAAGTCCAACTCCTGGCTCCACACAGGGCCAGCCAAGTCAGAGCACAAGGACTGAGCGCATCATCCAGAAGCTTCTTGAACTTATCTTGGTAAGCACAGACCTGAGTCTCAAGGTTACTGGTGCTGCTAGTGGGCTACCTACTGAGGTTTCAGGACAGAAATATCTTCAAGCCCTCAAATATTTTTTAGGGGGGAGATTTATTGCTTGAGGTTTAGCAGTTTTGAAGCTGGATGCTGTTAGAGCTGGAAAATGATGTCAGGCACTGTTAAGACCATCCCGTTGTCTTTGAAAGCCATGATCCCCAAGGATACTGGGTCTGCTAATGGGCTACCTGGGGAGGTTTCAGGCCAGGAAGATTACTAGGCCCTCACAACTGTTGTTTGGGAGCTATTGCTGGATGTTGAGCAGGGTCAAAGGTGCATTCCGGTAGAGCCTGAAAATGACATCAGGCACTGTTAGGACCTTTCCCAAGGAAAGGAAAGCCCTGATCACCAAGGTTACTGGGGCTGCTTGTGTGCTATGGAGGCAGATTTCAGGCCAGGAACATCACTGAGCCTTCAAGCCTTTCAATTGAAAAGCTATTGCTGGAGATTGAGCAGTTTCGAAGATGAACGATGGCAGAGCCCGAAAATGGCATCAGGCACTCTTAGGACTGTTCTCCAAGCAAGCAAAATCCTGAGCCCCAAGGTTACTGGCCATGCTGGTTGGCTACCTGGGGAGATTTCATTCCAAGGAACTTTTTTCAGCTCTCTCACTTTTTGTTTGGGAGATGCTGCTGGACATTTAGCAGTTTAGACGTTTGACGCTGGTAGAGCCTGAAAATGACATCAGGCACTGAATCAACTGTTCCCTTCGTAAGGACTGACCTGAGTCCAAGTACAATTGGCACTGCTGATGGGCTACCTAGTGAGGTTTCAGGACAGGAAGATACCCCAGCCCTCGATTTTCTTTTATAGGATTTATTGCTCTGTGCTTTGCAGTTTCAAACCTGGACGCTGGTAGAGCCTGAAAGTGATGTCAGGCACTGTTAGGACGATTCTGTTCTCTGTGAAAGCCCTGAGCCCTAAGGGTACTGTTGCTGATAGTTGGCTACCTGGGGAGTTTTCGGGCCAGGAACTTCTTTCATCCCTCAAAGCTTTTGTTAAGGATCCATTTCTGTTCGTTTAGCAGTTGGAAACTGTATACTGGCAGAGCCCAAAAGTGACATCAGGCATTGTTAGGAGCATTCAGTTCTAAGGAAAGCCTTGAGCCCCAAGGTTTCTGGGGCTGCTAGTGAGCTACCTAGGCAGGTTTCAGAACAGGAGAACATTTCCCTTCTTGACCTTTTTGTTTGGGATCTACAGCTGGATGTTTAGCACTTTTGAAGGTGGTTGCTGGGAAAGCCAGAAAAAGAAGTCAGGCAATTTTTGGACCATTCCATTGTCTGTGAAAGCCCTGAGCTGGGGGCTCAGGGGTTACCAGGGGGCTTGAAAGCTGCCTGGGGAGGTTTCACGCCAGGAACCTTTTGAAGCCCTTTGCACTTTTGTTTGGGAGCTATTGCTGGACATTTAGTGTGTTCAAAAGTGGACGCTGGTAGAGCCCTAAGATCACATCAGGCAATTCTAGGACTGTTCCACTGGTAAGGAAAGCCCTGACCCTAAGGGTACTGTGCTGCTGATGGGCTACCCAGGCAGGTTTCAGGCCAGGAGCCTCTTTAAGCCTTTTATATTTTTTTTAATCTATTAATGGATGTTCAGCAGGTTCTAAGGTGGACACTACTAGAAGTGAAAATGACATCCAGCAGTGGGGACACACACAGTGGCAGGGGAGCCCAGGAAGGCCTAACACTAATCCCAACCCCAACCCCCAAATCTAATCCCAATCTCAGCCCCAAAACCCAACCCAAATCCCAACTGTGACCCTAACCCCAAATCCCACCCCTAATATCAATCCCCAATCCCAAATTTAATCCCAAACGGATCCCTCATTTCAAACCTGACCCCAAAACCCGAGCCTGATCTTGGTCCCAACCTCAAGCATATCCCAAAACCCAACCCCAAATCCCAGCCCCAAATCTCAATCCCTATCCCAAATCCCAGTCCCAATCCCAGTCTTGACAACAAATACCAGCCCCGAATCACAAATCCCAACACCAAATCCCAGCCCCAAACACCACTCCGAATCCCAATCCCAACACTAATCCCTCCCTAATCCCATCTCACCCCACCCTCTCCCTTTCCCCCCCTTCATGTTTTTCAATCCCCCTCCCTTAATGTAGAGGTGGGGGCTCCTCCAACCAACCTCCCCCCTGGGATTCAGCAGCCAGTGCCAGTGCTCTTGGCAGAGGCTGAGGATTTTGGGGTGCGGAAGGAAATTGGGGAATGTGGGGAGCAGAACACGATGGGGGGACATGGAAACTTGGCGCCAGACCCAGGGATGAGGTGGGCCCCCCGAAACAGCTTCAGGAAAGGGGGGCCTGTCTGTTTTGGGGAGTAGAGGGGGAGGGTGGGAATGGCCAGACTGACTAATGTCTGGGAGGGGGTGTGGAGGAAATACAGGGAGGGGGATTGTGGGCCCCCTCACATCCCCCTTATCCCTGGAGAGGCACTGCTTGGCCCCTAAAAGGATTCGGCGGGGGGGGGTCAATGAGGCTGATGCTCTCCAGGACCTGGCTGGGGACGTGGGTGCATCTGAACCTGCATGGGGGGAGCCGCTTTAGTCCCCCCACAATGGATACAACCCCCTTCACTGATATAACCTCCCACATCCCACTAATACACCCCCCACCCCACATCATTTCCCCACCCTCCACTTCCCAGCCCTGGAAACATCACTGTGGGTTCCGGAGGGGTTTTGGAGGGTTCAAGGGGTTCCTGGATGGCCCCTCGGTGGCAGAGAAACACTGAATCACCTGGGATTAAGCGATCCGGGATTAAGAGATGTGGGATTGAAGGAATATGGGATTAAAACATTCTGGGATTTATCAATCTGGGATTTCTGGATCCGGGATTTATTGATCCAGTGTTTAAACAATCTGGGGTTTATCAATCCAGGATTAAAGGACCTGGGATTAAAAAACACGGGATTAAAGGATCCCACAAATGCCCCAGGGGGTGGGAAGGAAACTTGGGGGTGGGGGGTGGGGGTGTGCATAGCAGGGAGTCCAGCAACGCATCCATGTTTTCCAGGTCGGGTTACCAAAGCAGGAGGCAGCAGTAGGTCAGGACAGGTTTTGTCTCAGGGGGAGATGGAGCCACGTGACCCACGTGCCGTTCATCTGCCTGCCGGCGCCAGAGCCGTGGGGACGGGTCCCTTGGTGAGGCGGCGCCTGGCGGGGCGCTGGTACACGGGGTACACCACGGTGCTGTGCACCACCTTGATGCGCCCGGCTTCTTGCCTGACCTTCAGGTAGAGGCGGATGCAGCTCTGCGCCTCAGGGGGGGTCTTGATGGGGGGTTTGCTCCGTGATGGAAGAGCGTCCTCATCCCCGCTGTCAGGCGCCGGAGTGGCTTTGGCCCCAGGGAGGGATGGAGAACCCCCACTGTGCTTGATCAGCACTTTGGTTGGGTGGATGGGGGGAGGCGGCTGCAGCAATGGATGTTTCCGACTCTGTGAGGGCGGCAGGATGCTGGAGGAGGCTGGGACCGCCAAGGAGGAGGAAGAGGAAGATGAGGAGGAGGAGGAAGAAGAAGAAGAGAAGAGGCTCTGCGAGCAGGACAAGGAGGAGATGTACTCATCTGCAAGGGAAACACCACGTCAATCTTTTGGATGCAGACCCCCTCCTCTTCCCCACTTTCCAACACCATCCACCATCATTAACCGAACCGGTGTGACGCCACATTCACTCCTCAACCTTTCACCCTTTACTTTCAAAACCATGTCTTTCCCGCCCCCCCCCACCCAAAACCTCAATAATAATTAACAACCTCCCTCAATTCACCCCTTATCCCCTCCCCACCTTCCCCCTCCCAGAAAAAGGCAGAGCTTTAGGGAAAGGAAATGAGTGGCTGTTTGACCACACACAGGCATGACAGGCTGCACCCCACTGCCCCGAGCTCAGGGTGAACAGGTGCCATTTGGGATACCCTCCCTGGCTTGGGTACCAACCTGCAGTGGAAGGCGGGAGGGCGGCGGGCGCCTGGCTGTGTGCAGGGCTTGGCGTTGGGATCACCCTCACTGCTTGTCCTTGGCCGCTCACCAGGATGGAGGAGCACGGGCCGGTGAGCTGGCGGAGCGCTGCGGAAGCCTGGCTGGTGGGAGGCTGCTGCAGGATGATCCCTTGCGGCACCTACACAGGGTTAATTAAAAGAAAATTTGGAAAAACCACAAGAAGTTGGGAAAACCAAACAATAACTGGGCATTAAACTCCTGGTGATCCGGCGCACGAGCGCAGGGAGGGGAGGGACCGGCCACCTGCTCGTGGCAGCGCCTCTCCAGCCACAGAGATGTTAACACCATGGGCGGCACAGGCACCCCCAAACCCCCTTGGCTTTGCCTCCCTCCTTCCCCCCACCCCAAAGAAGAAGGAGGGTGGTGGCACCCGGGACCTGCCTGGGAGGAACCAGCCATGTTTCGGCTTACGATTGTTCCTCTAAACCCTCATCTCCCCACGGGCAGGAGGTTCGTGGCCGTGCTTTGCCGCGCTCTTGCTGTGCTTCACTCCCCCTCTGACCTATGCCCAGCGCTGGAGACCCTCAACGGTAACTTAATTTACCTGCTGGAACCTGTCCACTCTTTTCTGCTGTTGAGGAGCAGGGTTGGGAAGAGCCGGGAGGGTGATGTAGCTGTTGATGGGCATGGTGGCCACTTGGGAGGGTTGGACCTGTTTGATCAGCTGTGTGGACTGGTTGATGGGCATCACTTGCTGCCCCACCACCTGAATCGGGCCGATACCCAGTGTCCCGCTGGGGCTGCTGTTGGGCAGACCCTGGAGGTTGGAGATGGGTTGGATGGTGACGTTGCCCAAGCCGACTTGCTGGAGCAAAGGCTGAATGCTGATGGCCTTGTTGAACACGTCGTCTCCCAGCGACTGCTGGACCAAGGCCTGGTGAGTCAGGACAGCGGGTTGCTGCAGCCCGATGGGGTCGGCCCCGCCGGAGAAGATCTGCAGGGTGCCGTTGGTGGCTGCCTGTACCGCGGGCTGAAGGGTGGGAAGCTGGAAGGGGCCCAGATCCAGCTCGGCTTCCGCTTTCAACAGCTGCTCAGTGATGTTGGCCTCTTGCAGGCTCTGCTGGAGGATGTCAAAAGGCCGGTCCGAGTTCTGCAGGTTGGTCCCACCACCCGAGGGGGACCCCAAGATGTCCTCTAAAAAATCAAAGTCCAGGCTGGTGGCAAGTGGACTCTGCTCGGTGCTCAGATGGTTGCCAGAGCGCTCTTGCATCTGGAGCTGAGGAAACAGCCGGTCAGCGGCGTGGGGAGGAGGAGAAGGAAGGAGGAAGAAGAGAGGAGAAGGAATTGAGCTCAGGTGCAAAGAGGACTTCGAGTCAGCTCACCTGACACATTTCGCCAGCCACCTTGGAGGGGAGGGGGCCATGGGCTCCCTTGCCCCCAGACCTGAAATTGCTTCTTCATCCCCAGGGGAGCCCAACCCTGGGCTACTGTGGCCTTAGGAAAGCCGACAAGATGGCCCTCAAATGACCAGCCTCCCAGTCAGGGAGGCCAAGGATGTCCCAACGAGGCAGGGGGGAAGCGAGGGGGCTTGAGCCCTTTTGACATGGGCATGGAGCAAAGCTCTGAAAACACCCCATCGGGTTGTGAAGGGGAGAAAAAATCATATTCCAGGAAGAAACCTTCAAAGGAAAAACCCCTCTGTGAAAAACCTGGCTGCTTTTCTTGTGAGAGATACAAATCCCTGCATCCTGCCTCTCTTCCTCACTAGAGCTGAGAAACAGGTGGAAAACAAGCTGGGGAATTAAAATGAGGGAAAGGAAATATTAAAAAAGGGGGGGGGGGGAAGAGGGAATAAAAAAAGTGAAAGGTTTCTAAACCGTCATTCCTCAAGTATAAATTAAAAATACATACCCCATCACCTCCAAAAAAGCCCGGAGCCCTCTGAGGGATGCCAACCATCAATCAGGAAGGGTTTGTAGGGCTGGGACCCCTTTGGAACGCGCCTCGGAGGATTTCTGGCTCCAGGAGAACTAACACTGTGCCGGGGAAGCAGCAGAACCCCCTTCCCACCCTCCTGCCTTCCTGAAACCATGGGGTTTAGCTTACCAAATGACATCCAGCAGGCACCGGGTGTCTTCATCATCCATGTCAACTGCAAAGAAAAAGGGGGGAGGGGTTACGGTCAGGAGAGCAGAGGGGCTGGGAGCCCCCGAGCACCACGCTTTGTGTTCCTCTTCACAGCAACGATGATGATGATGATGGTGAGGATGGACACCCACTGGTCAAGAGGGACGTCAACCAGCTGCCAGAAAGCCAAGTCCAGTTTAAAACTGCCCTGATTTAGTTGGTTTTGTCCCTAAAGTTCCGCTGCGGCGCAAGGGATCGGGAAGAGATTTGGAATTGAGGAGGTTTTGATGATAAACCTGAGATGTGGCACGGGGCAGGACTGGGACGCAGAGGGAGGTCGGAGGGGAAGACGGGGGATTGGTGTAAGGTATTTACTCAGATCCCAGGGTTTGGTGGGTCAGAACTCCCCAAGGAGAGTCAGGGAATGAAAACTGGGGAGGAGGAGAAGAGCAATAAAAGGAAAAAGGAAAAAAAGAGAGAGAGAAGAAGTCGGCTACCTCGACAGATGATAAGGAGAAGCTCAGTGGTGGACAAACACCTTCCCCGGGCCGCAGTTCAAGGATTCCAGGACCTGGCTTCTGAGCTGTCTGTCGGCTGCAGTTCTTGTCGGGATCCACAAATGACTGACCTGGATGGGGCCAGCGAGGCTGGGCTAATGACCTCGAAGAAGCTCCCAAAGAGGAGCTGGAGGGAGCGAACCCCCACGTCGGGAAGCGTATCCCACAGCACCACCACTGACACTGCTGGCTGCTACCTGCAAAGGATGCTGGGAAGCAACTGGCCACTCCTGGGCCAGCCCGTTGCTATAGGGACAGGAACACATGTGATGTCACACGTGGTGAGGCGGGTCGGGGGGAAAGAGACGGGCTGGGGGAATCTCAAATCCTTCCAAAAAAGCAACAAATTACAACTCACAGAGGGGGACAGATGCGCTTTGGGCTCGGAACGCCACTTCTCCGAGGCAGAAGGGAGACGGTCTTCTCCTCCCTGGCTGATGTCTGACGAGCGCTGGGGTAGCAGGATGAGGAGACAAGGCCATCTGGGGAACCGGAGAAGAACTCCCGGGCCCTGGATCTATCCCCAACCCCTGACCTCCTCCTGGCACTCAACGCTCGTGCGCTTTTCAAGCCAAAACATCTTGAACCCGCTTCACTCTTTAAGCAGTAGAACACGTGGTGATGTTGTTGGAGTCACCTCAGCTCGGGACAAAGAGTTTTCCCTCCTGATGGCAAAACGAAGGGGGAGGGAGAGGAGGAAGAAACCCACCCCAAACCACCCCAACCCCCCGACCCATCGCGTTGTCATCCCACGATAGTTCTCATTCTCCCTTGACTTGAAAAAACACCTTGACAGGGGCCCAGAAACCCACAGAGGAAAAGGAGGGGAGCACAGGTGGGGGGAAGGCGGCCAGGAGTCGTCACTCCTCACAGCACGATCCCGGCCAAACACGCCAAAAAACCCTCAGCAAAAACAAATCCCAACCCGGCTGCGAGGAGACTTTTCCAGGCTGGAAGATGGGTGTTTCCCAGCCCCATTTTACACTGGATGGGATGGGAGGGGATGGGGGTTTTCCCCATTTTGTCAGCGGGAAGACAAGAAGAACAGATTTTTGGCCTCAGCCGTGTTTAAACTGGGAGGGGAACAGCTGTCACACTTGAACCGAGCGTTGCAGTTACTTGCAGAATTAGAAGGGGTCTCTAGGAAAACAATTGAAACAAATGAAGAAAAGTGCATTAGGGACCAGGGCCAGAGGTTTCAATGTACGAGAGCTTGTTACAGTAACCCTAATAAAACAGCTTCACTTCTAGGTGATTTTTGGTTTTAGTTTAGAAAATGATTTTGCTTTTAAAGGAGTTATAGGAGCTGTGAGAATATACAGCATGTTAAGGCTTTTAGGGACAAGACGGTGTGTGCCTTTATCACTGTGGAAAATCACTATGGACTCTGAATTAAAACAGTGGGTGCTGGTTACGGACCTTGAGTGAAAACAAGAAGTCCATGAAGAAACTGGCTTTGGTTAGGAAACAGCAGCCGAAGACGATGTGAGCTTGCTCAAGGATGGGGTTCACTCGCAGACACAGTGAGGCAGAGTTTCGATGACCACCAGAGCACCCAGCTCAACACAACTACACAAATTAGGGACTTGTGTGCCTAAAATAGTCACTTTTTGTCCTCAAATTGCCCTTTTTTACCTCTTTTCCGCAACATATAGGCATTCTACAGCCTAAAATTGCCATTTTTGACACCAAATTGGGGAATTTTCTAATTTAAACCTAATTTTGACCCAAACATTTCAACTGTTTTCCCACTTCTGCCCCCTTCCCCCCAAATCTTCATATTCTTTTATAAATTATGTCTTTTTTCCCTAAATATGGCCTTTAATTACCATAAATCAGCATTTTTACTCCAAAGTAGGCCTTTTTAAACTCTTTTTGGCCAACTCCCCCCACATTTGGGCAACACTTGACCATTTCAGAGCACTTCACCCCCATCTCTCCCAATTTCTACCATGTACCCAAAAAAATCCTAGACATTTTTGAAATAATTGGAAAATTTTAAAAAATGGTAAATTTCAAAGAATTTTTGAAAATTCTGGAAATGTTTTGAATGTTTTGAATTTTTTTTTTTGCCCAAAATGTGACTTTTTAACCCCAAAAACTTAGGGAGGGGAAGCGCCGGGTGTGAATCACGGTGGTCATCCTGCTTATATTAATGTGTGGGGCACCGGAGCCGTCGTGACTGTCTCCTCCGGTAAGACCTCATCAACATCATGTCCCCAGGACCAATTTTGGCCTTTTTTGCCCCAAAATTTCACCATGCCATGGCAGAGGCGAGTGGGGGAGGTGACGAGGGTCAACCCCCCATCCTCAAAATTCCACTCTCGAGGCCATCGTTGGGTCAAAATATGGGGGTTTTGGGGGGAGGAGGGAAATTCAATTTTGAGGTGAGAAATTTGATTTTTGGAGAGAATTTGGGGAATGTTGGTGAATTTTGGGGGGTTTTAGTTAGGGTGGGTTTAGAGTGTCGCCCAGTCGGACTTGCCCACAAACCCTAACTTATCACCCCAGACTTTGACCCCTGGAGCCACGGCAAAGGCTCGGCCCAGACTTGCTCCCCTTGAAGGACGAGGACACAGAAGTTAAGGGTGATGATGGTGGGAGCGGGCGACTCACCGGTGTCCTTCCTCCTTCCCCAGGGCTGCGGGCGGCCGTGACGCTGGTGGAGTCCGGAGGGGCCTCCAGACACCCGGGGGGTCCCTGTGCCTCCTCTGCAAGGGCTCTGGCTTCACCTTCAGCAGCTGTGACATGTTCTGGGTGCGTCAGGCGCCTGCGGAGGGGCTGGAGTGGGTCACAACTCTTTACACCGGGGGTGGCAGCACCAACTACGCGCCGTCGGTCCAGGGCCGGTTCAGCATCTCCAGGGACAACTCCCAGAGCAGGGGGACGCTGCAGATGAACAGCCTCAGGGACGGTGACACGGCCACCGACCGCTGCACCAACAGTGCTGCTGCTGGTGGTTATTGTGCTGGTGGCCCCGACCCCGTCGTCGTGTCCCCAACTTCCCAGAGAACAATCCTGGCCCATTATCAGCCTTTTTTGCCCCAACCTTAAGTGTTTTCAGCCCAAATCATGACCGTTCTTGTCAACCCCTTGACCGAGTGACCTGAGTCCCCTGACCCCATTTCCCTGACCCAATTTTCGATGGAAAATTGTTCTAATTTTGGGTAAGAATTTGAAGTATTGAATTTTGGCAGGTCTGGGTCGCGTAGAAATAGTGATTTTTGGAAATAATCCCCATCCTCTCCAGTTGATGTGAGCTTAAAAATTTTAAATTTAAAATTTTCAGTGGGTAAGTTTAAAAATGCTGAAATTTAAAATTAAAAAAATTAAAACCCCCATATCCCACCCCCAGACCCCCCCAAACCCCCCCTAAGCCCCCTGTACCACCCCCATTACCCCCCCCAGACCCCTCTCACCCCCCTGTCCCACCCCCCAACCCCCCCCAACAAACCCCCTAAACCCCCCCAAACCCCCCTAGCCCCCCCTCTCCCCCCCTCAGGCCCCACCAGCCTGTGCCTGAGCCTGTGGCGGGGGGGCTCCCTGAGCTGGCAGGGCTGGCTGCCCCCTGGCGACTACCTGCTGCTCAGCCCCCCGCCCGGGACCCCCCTCTGCCCGGCCCAGGACCCCCCGCTGCTGCCCCGCCTGCTGCTGCTGACCCCAAGGAGAAGGAGGGGGAGGAGGGGGGCAGAAGACCCCTCCCTACACCCTGGCTGGGGGGGAGGCCCCTCCCCAGGCGCTGCTGGGGGGGCTGCACCCTGGGCTGCTGGTGGCCAGCGCGGCGCGGGGGCTCTTCCTGCGCCGCCGCCACCCCGCTGAGGAGGGGGCTGCAGAGTTGGGGGTGGGGTCCACTGCCGGGCCCCCCACCTCCCTTGCCCGAGGGGAGGGGACGCTTCGACCCGCGCCGCTTCCGGGAGGGTAAGGGACTGAAACCCAAACCCCCCCAAGCCCCCTACCCAGCCCTAACCTCCCCATAACCCCCTGTCCCACCCCTAACCCCCCTATTCCCCCCCAAACCCCCCTATTCCCCCACATTACCCCCCATAAGCCCCCCCAACCCCCCTTTCCCACCCCTAACCCCCCCAAACCCCCCCTATTCCCTATTATCCCCCCATCCCCCCCTTAAACCCCCCTAAGCCCCCCCAAATCCCCCCAACCCCCCTGTCCCACCCATAACCACCCCAAACCCTCCCATTCCCCCCATTACCCCCCCAAAACCCCCAATCCCACACCTAAAACCCCCAAGCCCCCCCAACCCCCCATCCCCCCCTTAAATCCCCCTAAGCACCCACAGAACACCCTGTCCCACCCCCATCACCCCCTTAACCCCCCCTAAGCACCCCTAACCCCCCCAAACTCCCCTATCCCACCCCTAAACCCCCCAAGCCCCTCCAACCCCCCCGTCCCACCTCCATCACCCCCCTAAACACCCCTATTCCCCCCACCCCCCTCATTACCCCCTCCCAAACCCCCATATCCCCCCCAAGCCCCCCTAACCCCCCCCGACACCCCTCACCCCTCTATCCCTCTCCCAGCCCCCCCGTCCCACCCATATCACCCCCCTAAACCCCCTATACCACCCCAAGCCCCCCTAACCCCTCCAAATCCCCCCTATCCCCCCCTAAACCCCCCGTCCCACCCCCATCACCCCCCTGTCCCCTCTCCTTGGGGCACCCCCCACCCCTCAGCTCCATGGGACACCCCTATCCCCCCCCCAAACCTCCTCCTAACCCCCCCATCCCACCCCCCACCCCCCTAACCCCCCACCCCGTGACATCACTGATGACATCATTGATGAGGTCACACCCCCCAGAGGTGGAGCGTCACCGCCGGGGGCTGGGGCTGTACCCGGAGCATCGGGTCACCCTGGCCATGGGGGGGGGAGCTGGGACCCCACGACGGGCCCCACAACCACTGACTCGTCCTCCAGGTGCCGGATGGGGGGGGCTTGAGGGGGTTAGAGGGGGGTTGGGGGTGGGTTTGGGGGGCTGGAAGGGGGGTGGGAGGAGGTTAGAGGGGTGTTGGGAGGGTTAGAGGGGGTTGGAGGTGGGTTTGGGGGGGTGGGAGGGGGTTAGAGGGGGGTTGGGGGGCAGTTGGGGGGCATTTGGGGGTTTTAAAGGGGATTTGGGGGAGTTAGAAGGGGGTTGGGGGGGGTGGGGTGGGTTTGGCGGCATTAGAGGGGTGTTGGGGGGCATTTGGGGGGGTTGTGGGGCAGTTCAGGGGGGTTGAGGGGAAGGAAGGGGGGGTGGGAGGGGGAGTTGGGGGGCATTTGGGGGTGTTTGGGGGTGGGCAGGGGGGTTAGAAGGGATTTGGGGGGGCAGGGAAGGGGGGTTGGGGGCAGTTGAAGGGGTTACAGGGGATTTGGGGGGCGGGCAGGGGGGTTTAAGGGGTGTTGGGGAGCCGTTGGGGCGGTTAGAGGGCAGTTGGGGGGCGGGCAGGGGGGTTGGGGGGCAGTTGGGGGGATTAGGGGGGGTCTGGGGGGCAGCTGTGGCCCCTCATTGCCTCTCCCCCCACACACACAGCTGGAACAGGCCATGGCCCAGCAGCTGCTCGACACCCTGGGCACCCCCCCTGCAGCACCCAGGCCTGAGACCCCCAGGAGGGATCCAGGGACCCCCAGGAGGGATCCCCAGACCACCTGGGAGAGACCCACAGACCCCCAGGAGGGACCCAGAGACCCCCATGATGGACCCAGAGACTCCCAGGACGAAGCCAAAGACCCCTGGACTGACCCCAGAGCCCCTGGAACCCACCCAGACCCCCGGCACCAGCCCCAGAGCCCCCAGAACCAGCCCCAGAGGCCACAGGACTGTCCCCAGGACCAGCCCACAGCCCCAGACCCCCCCATTCCCCACCCCCATACCCCACTGTCCCCGCCCCAGAACCCCCAGACCCCCGATCCAGCCCCAGACGCCCCAGGACCAGCCCCAGACCCCCGTTCTCCAGCCTCAGACCCCCTGGGACTGACCCCAGGAGCCATTCCCCGCCCCCAGACCCCCCTGTCCCTGCCCCCAGACCCCCATTCCCCACCCCCAGAGACCCCAGACTCCCTTGTCCCCTCTCCCAGACCCCCCGATCCAGCCCCAAACCCCTCTGGGACCGGCCCCAGACCCCCGTTCTCCAGCCTCAGACTCCCTGGGATTCACCCCAGAACCCACTCCCAGCCCCAGACCCCCCTGTCCCTGCCCCCAGAACCCCGTTCCCCACCCCCAGAGACCCCAGACCTCCCTGTCCCCGCTCCCAGACCCCCCTGTCCCTGCCCCAGAGACCCCAGACACCCCTGTCCCCAGCCCCAGACCCCTCTGGACCGGCCCCAGACCCCCCGATCCAGCTCCAAACCCCGCGGGACCGGCCCCAGATCCCCCTGTCCCCGCCCCCAGACCCCCGATCCAGCCCCAAACCCCCCTGGACTGACCCCAGGACTCATTCCCCACCCCCAGAGCCCCCTGTCCCCACCCCCAGACCCCCCGATCCAGCTCCAAACCCGCCGGGACCGGCCCCAGACCCCACTGTCCCCGCCCCAGAGACCCCAGACCCCCCTGTCCCCGCCCCCAGACCCCCGATCCAGCCCCAGACCCCCGTCCCCAACCCCGGGACCGGCCCCCAGCCCCATCCCTGCCTCAGATCCCCGTCCCAGGCCCCCTCCCGGGACTGACCGAGGCGGCACCGATCACCCCCCCACACCCCCATCCCCGCCCCCGCCCCCGCGCTGCTCTCCCCCTCTTCCCGCCGCTGAGGGGGCAGCGCCTCCCATGGGCTGCCCACCGCGGGGCGGGCGGGCTTAGGGCGAGAACCAATTATGTCATATTGTTTTGCCCTGAATATGACCTTTTATTGCCAAAAATCAGCATTTTTACGGAGTCCCTCTTTTTAAAACTCTTTTTGCCCGATTTCCCCCCAAATTTGGGCAACAATTGACCATTTTAGGACATTCCCCGCCCATCTTTCCTCCTCACTATGATGAGTCCAAATCTGTCCTTCCCCCCCCCCCCCGTTTTTATCCCAATTTTTTATGATTTGGGGAAAATGTTAATCATTTTTTTGATAATTTTTCCTTTTTTTAACATTTTTCACCCAATTTTTGCCCAATTCCATCACTTTTCTCTCCCAATTTCTGCCATGCACCTCAAAAAATCCAAGAAATTTCTGAAATGATTTGGAAATTTAAGAAAAAAAATTAATTTCAAATAATTTTAAAAATCTATTTTATTTTTCACTCTTTTTGCCTAATATTTGTCTATTTAGCCCCGGAAAATTTGGAAGGAAAAGCGCTGGGCATGAATCACAGTGGTTATCCTGGTTGGATTGAGTTTTGGGGTGCCAGGATCGTTGTCACTGTCTCCTCCGGTTATTCCTGGTCACCATCATTTCACCAGGATTAATTTTGGCCATTTTTGCCCCAAAAATCTCACCCTCCCGGGGCTGGTGTTTGTGTGGGGGGGATAATAAGGGTCAACCTCCCCCCCCCCCCCCCTCAAATTTCCCCCTTGAGTCCATCGTTGGGTCAAAATGTGGCATTTTTTGGGGGGAGGGAAATTCCATTTTGAGGTGAGAAATTTATTTTTGGGGGAGAATTTGGGGAATTTCAGGGAATTTTGAGGGGTTTTATGAAGGTGGGGCAATCTGCCAGACCAAAAACTTTCAAATTTTAGGATGTTTTGGTGATTTCCACCCCCAAAAAAATAACTCTGAGGCAATTTAATGGCAGAAAGAGGGAAAAAAATAAAATTTGGGGAATGTGGAAAATTTCTGAGGAAGGCAATAAAAATTTTTGTGAATGAAGTTTATTTTTGAGGGAAAAATGGAATTTTGGAGAGCTAAATTTGCCCAAAAAATGAAGTTTTAAGGATTTTCTTTGAGTGAAATATAATCCATTAGTGAGTTGCTGGTAGAAAATGGAATCCAGGGTGAATTTGATGGTAAAATTCTTCAGAGTTTGGGTAAAAATTTGAAACAGTGAATTTTTGAAGGTTTGTGTGGAGTCAAAATAGCAACTTTTGGCAATAATTCCCACTCCTGACAGTCGATGTGCTCTTAAAATTTTAATTTTTTTATTGGGCAAATTTTACAATGATGTTAATTAGATGTTTTAAATTGGAGAGTGAAGTGCATCCTGGGAGAATAAGGGAGGGATCTGGGGGGGTGGTTTAGGTTTGGCCCATCCCCATGGGCACCCGCTGTCACTGACGTCACTGATGAGGTCACACCCCCCAGAGGTGGAGCGTCACCGCCGGGGGCTGGGGCTGTACCCGGAGCATCGGGTCACCCTGGCCGTGGCGGGGGGGAGCTGGGACCCCACGACGGGCCCCACAACCGCCGCCTCGTCCTCCAGGTGCCGGATGGGGGGGGGGTTGGGGGGGTTAGAGGGGGGTTTGGGGTGGGTTTGGGGGGATTAGAGGGGGGTTTGGGGTGGGTTTGGGGGGCTGGAAGAGGGCTGGGAGGGGGTTAGAGGGGTGTTGGGGGGAATTAGAGGGGGTTGGGGGTGGGTTTGGGGGGTGGGAGGGGTTTAGAGGGGGGTTGGGGGGCTGTAAGAGGGGTGGGAGTGGGTTAGAGGGGGGTTGGAGGGCAGTTGGGGGGCATTTGGGGGGTTAAAGGGGATTTGGGGGAGTTAGAAGGGGTGCTTGGGGGGTTGGGGTGGGTTTGGGGGTATTAGAAGGGTGTTGAGGGGGCCATTTGGCGGGGTTAAAGGGGATTTGGGGTAGTTAGAGGGGTACTTGGAGGGGTTTAGAGGGGGGTTGGGGGCATTTGGGTGGGTGTGAGGGGTTTTAGGGGGGGTTTGGGGGAGTTACAGGCGGGTTAGGGATGGGTTGAAAGGGATTGGGGCGTTTGGGGGGGCTGGAAAGGGGGGTGGGAGGGGGTTAGAGGGGTTTGGGGCCAGTTGGGGGGCATTTGGGGGGGTTGTGGGGAAGTTCAGGGGGGTTGAGGGGAAGGAAGGGGGGGTGGGAGGGGGAGTTGGGGGGTATTCAGGGGGGGTTTGGGGGTGGGCAGGGGGGTTAGAAGGGATTTGGGGGGGCAGGGAAGGGGGGTTGGAGGCAGTTGAAGGGGTTACAGGGGATTTGGGGGGCGGGCAGGGGGGTTTAAGGGGTGTTGGGGAGCCGTTGGGGCGGTTAGAGGGCAGTTGGGGGGCGGGCAGGGGGGTTGGGGGGCAGTTGGGGGGATTAGGGGGGGTCTGGGGGGCAGCTGTGGCCCCTCATTGCCTCTCCCCCCCACACACACAGCTGGAACAGGCCATGGCCCAGCAGCTGCTCGACACCCTGGGCCCCCCCCCTGCGGCACCCAGGCCTGAGACCCCCAGGAGGGACCCAGGGACCCCCGGGAGGGATCCCCAGACCCCCTGGGATGGACCCACAGACCCCCAGGAGGGAACCCCAGACCCTGGGAGAGACCCAGAGACCCCCGGGATGGACCCAGAGACTCCCAGGAGGGACCCAGAGACCCCGAGGACGAAGCCAAAGACCCCTGGACTGACCCCAGAGCCCCTGGAACCCACCCAGACCCCCGGCACCAGCCCCAGAGCCCCCAGAACCAGCCCCAGAGACCACAGGACTGACCCCAGGACCAGCCCACAGCCCAGACCCCCCCATTCCCCACCCCCATACCCCACTGTCCCCGCCCCAGAACCCCCAGACCCCCGATCCAGCCCCTGACGCCCCAGGACCAGCCCTAGACCCTCGTTCTCCAGCCTCAGACCCCCTGGGACTGACCCCAGGACCCATTTCCCGCCCCCAGACCCCCTGTCCCTGCCCCCAGACCCCCATTCCCCATCCCCAGAGACCCCAGACCCCCCGATCCAGCCCCAAACCCCTGGCCGGCCCCAGACCCCCATTCTCCAGCCTCAGACTCCCTGGGACTCACCCCAGGACCCATCCCAGCCCCAGACCCCCCTGTCCCTGCCCCCAGACCCCCATTCCCCACCCCCAGAGAACGCAGACCCCCTGTCCCTGCCTCAGAGACCACAGACCTCCCTGTCTCCACCCCCAGACCCCCCCGGCCCGACCCCAGACCCCCCGATCCAGCTCTAAACCCCCCGGGACCAGCCTCAGACACCCCTGTCCCCGCCCCAGAGACCCCAGACCCCACTGTCCCCGCCCCCAGACCCCCGATCCAGCCCCAAGCCCCCCGGGACTGACCCCAGGACCCATTCCCCACCCCCAGACCCCCCTGTCCCCACCCCCAGACCCCCATTCCCCACCCTCAGAGCCCCCAGACCCCCGTTCCCCACTCTCAGAGTCTCCAGACCCCCCTGTCCTCGCCCCCAGACTTCCGTTCCCCAATCCCAGAGCCCCCAGACCCCCCTGTCCCCGTCCCAGAGATCCCAGACCCCCCTGTCTCCGCCCCCAGACCCCCCGATCCAGCTCCAAACCCCCGGGACCGGCCCCAGACCCCCTGTCCCCGCCCCCAGACCCCCATTCCCCACCCCCAGAGACCCCAGACCCCCCGATCCAGCCCCAAACCCCTGGGACCGCCCCCAGACCCCCGTTCTCCAGCCTCAGACTCCCTGGGACTCACCCCAGGACCCATTCCCAGCCCCAGACCCCCCTGTCCCCACCCCCAGACCCCTGTTCCCCACCCTCAGAGCCCCCAGACCCCCTGTCCCCGCCCCCAGACCCCCGTTCCCCACCCCCAGAGCCCCCAGACCCCCCTGTCCCCGTCCCGGAGACCCCAGACCCCCCTGTCTCCGCCCCCAGACCCCCCGATCCAGCTCCAAACCCCCCGGGACTGGCCCCAGACCCCCCTGTTCCCGCTCCAGAGACCCCAGACCCCCTGTCCCCGCCCCCAGACCCCCATTCCCCACCCCCAGAGACCCCAGACCCCCCGATCCAGCCCCAACCCCCCGGGACCGGCCCCAGACCCCCGTTCTCCAGCCTCAGACTCCCTGGGTCTCACTCCAGGACTCATCCCAGCCCCAGACCCCCCTGTCCCTGCCCCCAGACCCCCATTCCCCAACCCCAGAGAACGCAGACCCCCTGTCCCTGCCTCAGAGACCCCAGACCTCCCTGTCCCCGCTCCCAGACCCCCCTGTCCCTGCCCCAGAGACCCCAGAACCAGCCCCCAGAGGCCACAGGACTGACCCCAGGACCAGCCCACAGCCCAGACCCCCCCATTCCCCACCCCCATACCCCACTGTCCCCACCCCAGAACCCCCAGACCCCCGATCCAGCCCCCAGACACCCCAGGACCAGCCCCAGACCCCCTGGGACTGACCCCAGGAGCCATTCCCCCCCCCCAGACCCCCTGTCCTGCCCCCAGACCCCCATTCCCCACCCCCAGAGACCCCAGACCCCCGACCCAGCCCCAACCCCTGGGACCGGCCCCAGACCCCATTCTCCAGCCTCAGACTCCCTGGGACTCACCCCAGGACCCATCCCAGCCCCAGACCCCCCTGTCCCTGCCCCCAGACCCCCATTCCCCACCCCCAGAGAACGCAGACCCCCTGTCCCTGCCTCAGAGACCCCAGACCTCCCTGTCCCTGCCCCAGAGACCCCAGACACCCTGTCCCCACCCCCAGACTCCTCCGGACCGGCCCCAGACCCCCGATCCAGCTCCAACCCCCCGGGACCGGCCCCAGACCCCCTGTCCCCGCCCCAGAGCCCCCAGACCCCCTGTCCCCGTCCCCAGACCCCCCGATCCAGCTCCAAACCCGCCGGGACCTGCCCCAAACCCCCCTGTCCCCGCCCCAGAGACCCCGATCCAGCCCCAAACCCCCGTCCCCAACCCCGGGACCGGCCCCCAGCCCCATCCCCGCCTCAGACCCCCGTCCCAGCCCCCCCCCCGGGACTGACCGAGGCGGCACCGATCACCCCCCACACCCCACCCCGCCCCCCGCCCCCGCCGCTGCTCTCCCCCTCTTCCCGCCGCTGAGGGGGCAGCGCCTCCCATGGGCTGCCCACCGCGGGGCGGGCGGGCTTAGGGCGAGAACCAATTATGTCATATTGTTTTGCCCTGAATATGACCTTTTATTGCCAAAAATCAGCATTTTTACGGAGTCCCTCTTTTTAAAACTCTTTTTGCCCGATTTTCCCCCAAATTTGGGCAACAATTGACCATTTTAGGACATTCCCCCGCCCATCTTTCCTCCTCACTATGATGAGTCCAAATCTGTCCTTCCCCCCCCCCCCGTTTTTATCCGATTTTTTTATGATTTGGGGAAAATGTAATCATTTTTTTGATAATTTTTCCTTTTTTTAACATTTTTCACACAATTTTTGCCCAATTCCATCACTTTTCTCTCCCAATTTCTGCCATGCACCTCAAAAATCCAAGAAATTTCTGAAATGATTTGGAAATTTAAGAAAAAAAATTTTAATTTCAAATAATTTAAAAAATCTATTTTATTTTTCACTCTTTTTGCCTAATATTTGTCTATTTAGCCCCGGAAAATTTGGAAGGAAAAGCGCTGGGCATGAATCACAGTGGTTATCCTGGTTGGATTGAGTTTTGGGGTGCCAGGATCGTTGTCACTGTCTCCTCCGGTTATTCCTCGTCACCATCATTTCACCGGGACAAATTTTGGCCATTTTTGCCCCAAAATCTCACCCTCCCAGGTCTGGTGTGTGTGGGGGGGATGATAAGGGTCAAACTCCCTCCCCACACACCTCAAATTTCCCCTTGAGTCATCGTTGGGTCAAAATGTGGCGGTTTTTTGGGGGAGGGAAATTCCATTTTGAGGTGAGAAATTTATTTTTGGGGAGATTTGGGGGAATTTCAGGGAATTTTGAGGGTTTTATGAAGGTGGGGCAATCTGCCAGACCAAAAATTTCAAATTTTAGGATGTTTAGGTGATTTCCACCCCTAAAAAAATAACTGAGGCATTTTAATGGTAGAAAGAGGGAAAAAAAATAAAATTTGGGGAATGTGGAAAATTTCTGAGGAAGGAAAGAAAGATTTTTGTGAATTAAGTTTATTTTTGAGGGAAAAATGGAATTTGGAGACCAACATTTGCCCAAAAATGAAGTTGTAAGGATTTTCTTTGAGTGAAATATAATCCATTAGTGAGTTGCTGGTAGAAAATGGAATCCAGGGTGAATTTGATGTCAGAGTTTGGGTAAAAATTTGAAACAGTGAATTTTTGAAGGTTTGTGTGGAGTCAAAATAGCAACTTTTGGCAATAATTCCCACTCCTGACAGTCGATGTGCTCTTAAAATTTTAAAATTTTTATTGGGCAAATTTTACAATGATGTTAATTAGATGTTTTAAATTGGAGAGTGAAGTGCATCCTGGGAGAATAAGGGAGGGATCTGGGGGGGTGGTTTAGGTTTGGCCCATCCCCATGGGCACCCGCTGTCACTGACGTCACTGATGAGGTCACTGATGAGGTCACACCCCCCAGAGGTGGAGCGTCACCGCCGGGGGCTGGGGCTGTACCCGGAGCATCGGGTCACCCTGGCCGTGGTGGGGGGAGCTGGGACCCCACGACGGGCCCCACAACCGCCGCCTCGTCCTCCAGGTGCCGGATGTGGGGGGGGGTTGGGGGGGTTAGAGGGGGGTTTGGGGTGGGTTTGGGGGGCTGGAAGAGGGGTGGGAGGGGGTTAGAGGGGTGTTGGGGGGATTAGAGGGGGGTTTGGGGTGGGTTTGGGGGGCTTAGAGGGTTTTGGGGTGGGTTTGGGGGGCTGGAAGAGGGGTGGGAGGGGGTTAAAAGGGTGTTGGGGGGATTAGAGGGGGGTCGGGGTGGGTTAGGGGGGGTTAGAGGGGGGTTTGGGGGCTGGAAGGGGGGTGGGAGGGGGTTTTAGGGGTGAGTTGGGGGGGTTAGAGGGGGTTGGGGGGTGGGTGTGGGAGAGTGGGAGGGGGTTAGAGGGGGGTTGGGGGGCTGTAAGGGGGGTGGGAGTGGGTTAGAGGGGGGTTGGGGGGCAGTTGGGGGGCATTTGGGGGGTTAAAGGGGATTTGTGGGAGTTGGGGGTTAGGGGGGGTTGGGGTGGGTTTGGGGGTATTAGAGGGGTGTTGGGGGGCCATTTGGCAGGGTTAAAGGGGATTTGGGGTAGTTAGAGGGGTGCTTGGGGGTGTTTAGAGGGGGGTTGAGGGGCATTTGGGGGTGTGTGAGGGGTTTTAGGGGGGTTTGGGGGAGTTACAGGGGGGTTAGGGATGGGTTGGAAGGGATTGGGGGGTTTGGGGGGCTGGAAAGAGGTGGGAGGGGGTTAGAAGGGTTTGGGGCCAGTTGGGGGGCATTTGGGGGAGTTGTGGGGCAGTTCAGGGGGGTTGAGGGGAAGGAAGGGGGGTGGGAGGGGGAGTTGGGGGGCATTCAGGGGGGTTTGGGGTTGCGCAGGGGGGTTAGAAGGGATATGGGGGGGCAGGGAAGGGGGGTTGGGGGCAGTTGAAGGGGTTACAGGGGATTTGGGGCGCGGGCAGGGGGTTTAAGGGGTGTTGGGGAGCCGTTGGGGCAGTTAGAGGGCAGTTGGGGGGTGGGCAGGGGGGTTGGGGGGCAGTTGGGGGGATTAGGGGGGGTCTGGGGGGCAGCTGTGGCCCCTCATTGCCTCTCCCCCCACCACACACAGCTGGAACAGGCCATGGCCCAGCAGCTGCTTGACACCCTGGGCCCCCCCCCTGCGGCCCCCAGGCCTGAGACCCCCCAGGAGGGATCCAGGGACCCCCTGGGATGGACCCACAGACCCCCAGGAGGGAACCCCAGACCCTGGGAGGGACCCAGAGACCCCCGGGATGGACCCAGAGACTCCCAGGACGAAGCCAAAGACCCCTGGACTGACCCCAGAGCCCCTGGAACCCACCCAGACCCCCGGCACCAGCCCCAGAGCCCCCAGAACCAGCCCCAGAGACCACAGGACTGACCCCAGGACCAGCCTACAGCCCCAGACCCCCCCATTCCCCACCCCCAGACCCCCTGTCCCTGCCCCCAGACCCTCATTCCCCACCCCCAGAGACCCCAGACCCCCCGACCCAGCCCCAAACCCCCCGGGACCGGCCCCAGACCCCCGTTCTCCAGCCTCAGACCCCCTGGGACTGACCCCAGGACCCATTCCCAGCCCCAGACCCCCCTGTCCCTGCCCCCAGACCCCCGTTCCCCACCCCCAGAGACCGCAGACCCCCTGTCCCTGCCTCAGAGACCCCAGACCTCCCTGTCCCGCTCCCAGACCCCCCTGTCCCAGAGACCCCAGACACCCCTTTCCCCATCCCCAGACCCCCCCGGACCGGCCCCAGACCCCCCGATCCAGCTCCAAACCCCCCGGGACCGGCCCCTGACCCCCCTGTCCCCGCCCCAGAGACCCCAGACCCCCCTGTCCCCGCCCCCAGACCCCCGATCCAGCCCCAAACCCCCCGGGACTGACCCCAGGACCCATTCCCCACTCCCAGACCCCCGTTCCCCACCCTCAGAGCCCCCAGACCCCCGTTCCCCACCCCCAGAGCCCCGAGACCCCCTGTCCCCGCCCCCAAACCCCCGTCCCCAGCCCCCGGGACCGGCCCCCAGCCCCATCCCCGCCTCAGACCCCCGTCCCAGCCCCCCCCGGGGACTGACCGAGGCGGCACCGATCACCCCCCGCCCCCGCCTCCGCCCCCGCCTCAGCGCTGCTGTCCCCCTCTTCCCGCCGCTGAGGGGGCAGCGCCTCCCATTGGCTGCCCACCGCCGGGCAGGCGGGCTTAGGGCGAGAACCCCGCCCTCCGATTGGCCGCGGCATTCCCGCCTCGCAACGGAACACGCCGATTGGCCGCCGCCTCTGAGGCGGCAGCGCCTCCCATGGGCTTCTTACCGAGGGGGGAGGCGGGATTAAAAGCGAAGGGAAACTCCACTCCCCCCTCCACCACCTCGAGCTCCGATTGGCCGGCGCGGCGGCAAGCGGCGCGCCGATTGGACCAGGCGATGGAGAGTGGGCGGGGCGAGGTGGACCCGCCTGGATATAAAAGGAGCGGCTGGGGGAGGCAGTCGCCTCCTCACACAGTCCAGCGGCCGAGGCGCGACGGGGGCTGCTGCTCCCCCCTCCCCCCCCCCGCCTCCCCTCACAGCCTCATCAACACTTGTTACCGGTAATTGGCGCCTCGATCCGAGCCGTGGGAGGAGCCGGAGGCGGCAGCGACCCACGGGAAGGGGCTTGGGGGGTGTGAGGGACGGGATTATGCTAATTTATGCTGATTTATGCTAATTACAGGCGGCTTCCTGTCGTTTTGGGGCGAATTCGGGGGGGTTGGGGCTTTTTGGGGCGATTTTAGGGGGTTTTGAGGTGGTTTTAGGGGGCTTTGGGGCGATTTCAGGCTGTTTGGGGGGGATGTTGAGGCTTGGAAAGGGCTCTGAGGGTTCTGGGGTGAATTCAAGGGATTTGGGGTCTTTTTAAGGTTTTTCAAAGAATTTTAGGGGGGTTGTAGCCAGTAAAAGGGATTTTGGGTGGTTTTAGAGGGTTTTGGGGTGTATTTTGGGAGGGTTGAGGCAGATTGAAGGGATTTGGGGCGATATCAGGTGATTTTGGGGCTTCTGAGGGTATTTGGGTGCTTTTTTGGCGCAATTTTAAGTTGTTTTGGGGCTTTTTAAGGTTTGTGAGGTTATGAGTCCTTTTAGACCCTTTTGGGCCATTTTTTGGGGGGTTTATCTTGTTTTGGGGGGTTTTTAGCCCATTTTGGGACAGGTTGGATGGGGTTTGGGGTCATTTGAGGGGATTTTAGCCCATTTTGGGGCAGTTTTGGGGTGTTTTAGCCTTTTTTGGGTCAGTTTTTGGGTGTTTTGGGTTAGGTTTAGCTTATTTTGGGGCCCCTTTGTGTCAGTTTTAGTACTTTTTAGGTCAGTTTTGGGCTTATTTGGCCAAATTTGGGTCAGTTTTGGGGGATTTTGGATCAGTTTGGGGGGATTTTTTTTTGCATTTTGGGTTAGTATAGGGGTATTTTTGGTCCCTTCTGGATCAATTTTGAGGCTTTGTGGCTCATTTAGGGTCAGCTTAGGGATTTTTAGCCAATTTTGGGTCAATTGTGGGTCAATTTTAGGGGGTTTTGGCCCCTTTTGGGTCAATTTTAGGGAAATTAGACCCATTTTGGTCAGTTTTAGGGGGTCAGTGTTTTTTTGGCCCATTTTGGGCCAGTTTTAGGGTGTTTTGGCCCATTTTGGACCAGTTTTAGGGTGTTTTGGCCCATTTTGGGCCAGTTTTAGGGTGTTTTAGCCTATTCTGGGTCAATTTTGGGGGGGTTGGCCCATTTTGGGTCAGTTTTGGGTGATTTTGGGGTTTTTTTAGCCCATTTTGGGTCAGTTTTAGGGGATTTTTAGCCCTTTGTGGGTGGTTTTAGGGGGGTTTTAGCTCGGTTTGGGTCAGTTTTAGGGGGTTTTGGCCCATTTTGGGTCAATTTTAGGGGGGGTTGGCCCATTTTGGGTCAGTTTTGGGGTGTTTTGGAGTCGCCACCGCCGCCATGCTCTGTTACCCTGAGGTGCTGCAGCGGCACACAGGCTGCTTCGGCTCCATCTGGTGAGGAGATGACGTCATACTGGGGGGGGTAGTGGGGGGTGGTGGGGTCTGTGACGTCATGGGGCGATGATGTCATCGGGGAAGGGGTGATGATGTCATTACACCCCCCCAGGCTGGTGGCCACCTGCAGCTCCCGCCTCCTGTGCAGAGAGTACCTGGTGGTCGATGTGCCCAGAGCCTGGTAATGAGGGGGGCTAATTAGGGGGTGTTAATTAGGGGAGGAGGGTTAATGAGGGGGTAATTAAGGGAGGGGGTTAATGAGGGGGATAATTAGGGGTGGGGGTTAATGAGGGGGATAATTAGGGGTGGGGGTTAATGAGGGGGATAATTAGGGGTGGGGGTTAATGAGGGGGATAATTAGGGGTGGGGGTTAATGAGGGGGATAATTAGGGGTGGGGGTTAATGAGGGGGATAATTAGGGGTGGGGGTTAATGAGGGAGTAATTAGGGGAGAGGGTAATGAGGGTGGTAATTAGGGGTAACAAGGGGTGGGGGCTGATGAGGGGGGAAATTAGGGGTGGGGGCTGATGAGGGGGGAAATTAGGGGTGGGGGCTAATGAGGGGGTAATTTGGGGGATAATGATGGAGGGGGCCATTGAGGGGATGATTAATGAGGGGCTAATTGGGGGGGCTAATGAGGGGCTAATTGGGAGGGGAGTTAATGAGTGTGGGGTCAATAAGGGGGGCTAACAAGGGAGGGAGGGTAGTGAGGGGGGCTAACGAGTGAAGGAGCTAATGAGCTGATGAGATCATTAATTAGTGAGCTAATGAGGTCATCAGGGGATGTGATGTCATCTGGGGGGGTGATGTCATTGGGGGGGGTGATGTCATGGATGGATTAACAAGCTAATTAAGGAGCTAATGAATGAATGGGCTAATGAACCTCCCCCGTCCCCCCCCAGCGCGGCAGTAATGTTGTTCCTGATTGGCCAGGGCGGGTGGGAGGAGCCTCCGGCGCCCGCTGCTCCCTCTACCTGGTGGTGCTGCTGCAGCTGGGGCTGGTGCAGGTCCTGCAGCTCCAGAGCCTCCTGCTGCTGGGTGAGCCCACCCCACGGCTGCCCCATAGCGCCCCACACCTGCCCCACATCTTCCCCCCCTCCAGAGGAGGCCACCCTGGTCCTGAGCCGCCTGCACCGCGCACACCCCCGGCCCCACATCGACCACAAGACCCCCTGCAGGTGAGGGCCTGACCCACAGAGTGACCCACGGCTCCCTGCCCCATAGCCTGACCCATAGTCTGACCTTCAGCTCCCTGCCCCATAGCGTGACCCATAGCGTGACCCATGGCTCCCTGTCCCATAGCCTGACCCACAGCCTGCCACACGGCTCCCTGTCCCATAGCCTGACCCACAGCCTGCCACACGGCTCCCTGCCCCATAGCCTGACCCATAGTCTGACCTTCAGCTCCCTGCCCCATAGCCAGACCCATAGCGTGACCCACGGCTCCCTGCCCCATAGCCAGACCCATAGCGTGACCCACTGCACCCTGCCCCATAGCGTGACCCATAGCATGACCCATGGCCACCCTGCCCCATAGCCTGACCCACAGCCTGCCACACGGCTCCCTGCCCCATAGCCTGAGCCATGGTCTGACCTTCAGCTCCCTGCCCCATAGCCAGATCCATAGCGTGACCCACGGCTCCCTGCCCCATAGCGTGACCCACGGCTCCCTGCCCCATAGCCTGACCCACAGCCTGCCACACGGCTCCCTGCCCCATAGCCTGACCCATAGCGTGATCCACGGCTCCCTGCCCCATAGCCTGACCCACAGCTCCCTGCCCCATAGCCAGACCCATAGCATGACCCACAGCTTTCTGCCCCATAGCCAGACCCATAGTGTGACCCACAGCTCCCTGCCCCATATCCTGACCCCATCGCTTGGTCCCGCCCCCTACCCCATAGCACTGTCTCTGTCATGTGGCCCCGCCCCTCCCCATAGCCCCACCCCCTTGTATGGCCCCGCCCCCTCCCGAGGCCCCGCCCATCACCCATCCTGGCCCCGGCCCCCCCCCCCGCCCTGTGGACCCGGCCCCCTGGCTGCAGCTGCTGCTGGACGCGCGGGCGCTGATGTCGGCGCTGGAGCTGGCGCCAGACCCCTGGTTTGGGGTGCCGGGCGACACCCGCCCACACAGCCTCCCCCTGCTGCTGCCACAGGTACCCCGACCCACAGATCCTGACCCTCAGATCATCCCCCTGCCCCATAGATACACCCCTGCCCCATAGATACACCCCTGCCCCATAGATCCCCGTACCCCACAGATCATCCCCTGCCCCACAGATCATCCCCTGCCCCACAGATCATCCCCTGCCCCACAGATCATCCCTTGCCCCATAGATACCGTTAGGAAGGGGGAAGGGGATATTACAGAGGCCGCTGGGGTAAGGCAGGTGCTTTGGGAGTCACAGCACGAGTTGATGGTGGAAATAGATAAATGCCAACAACACAGTGGCAGACTTGGGGATGTTGCTCCACATGAGAGTAGGGATAACTCTGTGGATTACCCCGTGAACTCCTCAGTGGAGCCGCTTTTGCCCATCCCCTATCGAAAAGCTCGCTGTGAGCTGTTGGGGATATCTGCATCTGCTGCCCCACTAAAATGCCTTTATACAAACGCACGTAGCATGGGGAACAAACAAGAAGAATTGGAGATCTTTGTGCGGTCGCAGGGCCACGATCTCATTGCAATCACTGAGACGTGGTGGGACAGCCTGGATGACTGGCACGCTACCATGGATGGCTACGTGCTTTTTAGGAAAGACAGGCTAGGGAGGCGAGGTGGGGAACTTGCTCTTTATGTTAGAGAGCACCTAGAATGTATTGACCTCCACCTGGGTCGGGATGAACCACTTGTCGAGAGCTTGTGGGTAAGAATTAAAAGGCAGGCCAGTATGTGTGATGTAGTCGTGGGCGTGTACTACAGGCCCCCTGATCAAGAGGAGTGGGTTGATAGTGCATTTTATAAGCAATTGGAAGTAGCTTCAAGATGGCAGGCGCTGGTCATTATGGGGGACTTCAATTACCCAGATATTTGCTGGGCAAGCAATACGGCCAGTCGTATGCAGTCCAGGCAATTTCTGCGGTATATGGAAGACAACTTCCTGATACAGATGGTGCAGGAACCTACGAGGAGAGGGCGGGTGCTGGACCTTGTTTTTACTAACAAGGATGGGCTCGTTAGGGAAGTGAAGGTCGGGGGCAGCTTAGGACAAAGCGACCATGAAATGATCGAGTTCAAGATCCTGAGTGGAAGAGGCAAGCCAAAAAGTAGGACAGCTACCCTGAATTTTGGAAGAGCTAACTTTGATCTCCTCCGAAATCAAATAGGGGCTATCCCTTGGGCTGCTCTGTTTGAAGGAATGGGAGCCTGCGAGAGCTGGCTAACATTCAAACAGCACTTCTTCCAAGCACAGAATAGGTGCATCCCTTTGAGTAAGAAATTGGGAAGGAGAGGTAGAAGACCTGCGTGGATAAGCAGGGAGCTTTTGAGTAAACTCAAAGGGAAGCAGAAGACCTATAAACTGTGGAAACAGGGTCTGAGATCATGGGATGAATATAAGGATGTTGCCAGGGCCTGCAGGGATGCAACTAGGAGGGCTAAGGCCTGCTTAGAAATTAAGCTGGCAAGGGACATAAAGGATAACAAAAAGAGTTTTTTCAGGTATGTGAATAGTAAAAGGATGACCAGGGATAATGTAGGTCCCTTGTTGAATGAGGCGGGTATCTTGGTAACGGGAGATGATGAGAAGGTGGAGATACTGAATGCCTTCTTTGCCTCGGTCTTTACTCCGAAGGCTTCTCGGGACCCACAGATACCAGACGAAAGTAGCAGTGGTTGGGGAATGAACGGCTCACCTCTAGTTGAGGTAGGGGTAGTCCAGGAGCGACTCAAAGGATTGGATGCACACAAATCCATGGGTCCAGAAGGGATACACCCACGTGTGCTGAGAGAACTGGCGGAGGTGATTGCGGAGCCACTCTCTATCATCTTCAATAGGTCCTGGACTACAGGAGAAGTGCCTGAAGATTGTAGAATAGCCAATGTGACTCCAGTCTTTAAAAAAGGCAAGAAGGAGGATCCCAGTAACTACAGGCCAGTCAGCCTCACTTCTGTCCCTGGAAAGGTGATGGAACAGTTTGTTTTGGATGCCATCTCCAAACAACTGGAAGAGAAGAAGGTTATGAGGAGTAGTCAGCATGGATTCACCAAGGGGAAATCGTGCTCGACCAATCTCATAGCCTTCTATGATGTCATCACCAACTGGGTGGACGGAGGGAGAGCAGTTGATGTCGTCTACCTTGACTTTAGCAAAGCTTTCGATACTGTCTCCCACGACATCCTGATAGAGAAGCTGAGGGAACAAGGGTTAGATGAGTGGACAGTGAGGTGGGTCGAGAACTGGCTGTCGGACCGGGCTCAGAGGGTCGTGATCAGTGGAGTAGAATCTGACTGGAGGCCTGTGACTAGCGGTGTTCCCCAGGGCTCGGTGTTGGGTCCAGTCCTGTTTAATATCTTCATTGACGATCTTGATGAGGGAACAGCATCCACCCTCAGCAAGTACACCGATGATACAAAGCTGGGCGGAGTGGCTGACACGCAGGAACACTGCGCTGCCATCCAGCGTGACCTTGACAGGCTGGAGAGTTGGGCTGGGAGAAACCAGATGAGGTTCAACAAGAGCAAGTGTAAAGTCTTGCACCTGGGGAGGAACAACCGACTGTATCAGTACAGGCTGGGGGATGACCTGCTGGAAAGGAGCTCTGTGGAGAAGGACCTGGGGGTCCTGGTTGATGACAGGTTGGCTATGAGCCAGCAGTGCGCACTGGTGGCGAAGAGAGCCAATGGGATCCTGGGATGCATCAGGAAGAGTGTGTCCAGCAGGTCGAAGGAAGTGATCCTCCCCCTCTACTCTGCGTTGGTCAGGCCCCACCTGGAGTACTGTGTCCAGTTCTGGGCTCCATGGTATAAAAAAGACAGGGATCTCCTGGAGAGAGTCCAGAGAAGGGCCACGAAGATGATTAGGGGCCTGGAACATCTCCCATATGAGGAAAGGCTGAGTGAGCTGGGTCTGTTCAGCCTTGAGAAAAGAAGGCTTAGGGGAGACCTAATTAGTGTTTATAAATATCTTAGACTTGGGACGCAGGGGGATTTGGCCAGCCCGTTTTCAGTGGTCTGTGGGGACAGGACAAGGGGCAATGGCTGTAAGCTGGAGCATAGGAAGTTCCACACCAACATGCGGAAGAACTTTTTCACAGTGAGGGTGACGGAGCAGTGGAATAGGCTGCCCAGGGAGGTGGTTGAGTCTCCTTCTCTGGAGATATTCAAGTCTCGTCTGGATGCCTATCTGTGTAATATGAGATAGGGAGCCTGCTTTGGCAGGGGGGTTGGACCCGATGATCTCTTGAGGTCCCTTCCAACCCCTAAGATTCTGTGATTCTGTGATTCTGTAACTGAAGTTCAACAAGGCCAAGAGCAAGGTCCTGCACGTGTGTTGGCACAACCCCATGCACAACTGCAGGCTGGGTGGAGAATGGATTGAGAGAAGCCCTGATGAGATGGACTTAGGGGAGTTGATGGATGACAAGCTCAACATGAGCCAGTAGTGTGTGCTAGCAGCTTAGAAGGCCAACCATATCCTGGGCTGCATCAAGAACAGTGTGGCCAGTATGTCAAGGGAGGTGATATTGCCCCTCTACTCTGCTCTTTTGAGACCCCCACCTGGATTAGTGTGTCCAGCTCTGGGTTCCCCAGTACAAAAAAGACGTGGACCTGTTAGAGCAAGTCCAGAGGAGGGCCATGGGGATGATCAGGGGGCTGGAGCTCCTCTCCTATGAAGATAGGCTGCAGGAGTTGGGCTTCTCCAGCCTGGAGAATGCTTCATGGAGACCTATTACAGCCTTCCAAGACCAAAAGGAGCTACAGGAAAGCTGGACTGGTTACAAGGGGGTGTGGACAGAGGACAGGGGGAATGTTTTTTACCTGAAAGAAGGTGCATTAAGATTAGATACATGGAAATGAGTCTTCACTGTGAGAATGATGAGGCCCTGGCCCAGGTTTCCCAGAGAAGCTGTGGATGGCTCTGGGTCAAGGACAAGGGGTTTAGGCTGAAAAAGGATAGGTTTAGATCAGATGTTGGGAAGAAATTCTATACTGTGAGGGTGGTGAGGCACTGGCACAGGTTGCCCAGAGATGTTGTGGAAGCCCCATCCCTGGAAGTGTTTAAGGCCAGACCAGGTGTTCTGATTTAAGCCCAGCTGGACTTTAAGCACCAAGCAGCCACTCATTGACACCCAACCCTCACAAGGATGAAAGGACAAAGTAAAAAGCTCCAGGTTTGATGTACAAATTGATTATTACAATAAAGAATGTGATGGTGATTATGACAACAACAATATACAAGAGAAACAGCAAGACAAGAACAAGACTAAGACCATCCAAAGAATAATATTCATCATAATAATATTTACTTTATCCAAATGGATTGATTTTACATGTGATGGAATCTGATTAGTGAACTCCCTGCCTTAATCTCCAATCCATGAGACATTTTTTGCATTTCTATCTGCCTGTCTAGATGTCGACTTCTCTCCTAGTCCTTTGGTGTCTTTCTGTGGAGGGACAAATAACCTCTCCAAGCGGAGTGAGAGGTCAGTGCTGGAAATGGTGGTCATTTCTGGCTGTTTGGTGATGATCACCTTGTGGTCTGGCTTAAGGCTGACTTGTGGACCTGGATTCTTATTTATTTTCTCTTCTGCCTTCCTCCCCATCCCACACACACGCACACTCTCACCTTCTGTCAAGAGCGTGAATACAAAGATTGGCTGAGGTACTTAGAGGGATGGTTTAGATAGTAATGTAGGTGTAAGGGGGATGGTTGGGTTGATGATCTTGGAGGTGTTTTCCAACCTTAATGATTCCCTGTTTCTGTGATCACTCTGGGGAAGCTTCTTCTGGGTGCCCAGAGGAGAGGGGAACAGACCAGACCCTGCTCTGCTGGTCTTTCATGCCTCCTTCAGGAAGCTTGGCTGTGTGAGGACACTGCCATGTGCCTCCACAATGCACCCACTTCAGGTTTTCTCTCCAGAGCATTTTCCTGGGCATGTCCTTGAGAACCATTGTTGCAAGCAGATCTAAGCCTTCAGGAAGTTCCAGAGAAGTGCTGAGAGAAAGAATCAAGTCACTTCTGGGTCCTGTGTTTTGTTTTACAAACCAGCGAGTGCAGCTCGTATCCTGTGCAGCATCTGGGTCACACAGGACATGGAGATACTGAATTAGGAATGGTGGGAATGTGAACCACATTATTGCCACATAGAAAAGCTAGAAGAAAAAACTGAACCAAATCAAACTACCTACTGTGAGTTACACAGTCAGTGATATACAGAAAATGATGGGCAGTTTATTGGTGCTTAAAAAATTCTGTCATCAGTTTCCACATGGCATCTTTGAGCTCCTGGTTCCTCATGCTGTAGATGAGGGGGGTTCACTGCTGGAGGAACCGCTGAGTGCAAAACTGCAACCCCCAGATCTAGGGATGGGGAGGAGCTGGAGGGGGGCTTCAGGTAGGCAAACATGGCAGAGCTGAGGAACAGGGAAACCACAGCCAGGTGAGGGAGGCAGGTGGAAAAGGCTTTGTGCCATCCCTGCTGTGAGGGGATCCTCAGCACAGCCCTGAAGATCTGCACATAGGACACCACAATGAACACAAAACACCCAAAAGCCAAACAGAAGCTAAAAGCAGCAAGTCCAGTCTCCTTGTGGTAGTTCTGTGAGCAGGAGAGCTTGAGGATCTTGGGGATTGCACAGAAGAACTGGTCAACAGCATTGTCCTTGCATAAGGTAAGTGAAAATGTACTGGCTGTGTGCAGCACAGCACTAAGAAACCCACCAGTCCAGGCAGCTGCTGCCATGTGGACACAAGCTCTGCTGCCCACTGGGACAGTTTTTTCTGGTTCTCACTCTGCCCCACCGGTGAGACCTAAGGGTGAGCAAGAAGTAGGGAGGGGGACACAGCCAAGACAGCTGACCCCAGCTGACTCAAGGGATATCCCACACCACACAACATCATGCTCGTCAAAAAGATGGGAAAGAAGGAGAAAATGAACTACCCTGGAACAGGCCTGAGCATCTCACCAAGGTTCACCCAAGGTTCAGAGAAGCATGGCTCTTCTTCCCCTCTCCTGGCATGTTCTCCTGAGCCACCCAGGAGTTTTGTGTGCCAAGAGAATCAAAGCAAAGCCTTGGGACTTGGGGGAATCCCAATTTCCCTGCTGAAAGGCAGGTTCTCAGTGCCAGATTCAAGCCTTCAGAGAGAGGATCCAAAAAATAACATCCCCCTGCCTTTGGTCTCCTCTCAAACCTGACCAAGTGATGGGAAGAAGAAGGAGAAAGCAGGTCAAGGCCACTTCTTCAGCCCCCATCCAGTTGAATTCCGGGGGAGTAAATGGAAATTAACTTGGTTTAATTGACATCTGATGGATTGACATGTGGAGCCACAACACAGGTAGGACATGGAGCTGTGGGAGGGAGTCCCGAATAGGTCCACAAAGCTGATCTGAGGGCTGGAAAACCTCTCCTATGAGGACAGGCTGAGAGAGTAGGGCTTGTTCAGCCTGCAGAGAAAAGGCTCTGGGGAAACATATTGCAGCTTCCAGTACCTGGAAGAATCTAGTTGCCCAGAGAAGGTTGCCTGGAGAAGGTTGCCCAGAGAATGCGGTTGCCCAGAGATGGTTGCCCAGAGAAGGTTGCCCAGAGAAGGTTGCCCAGAGGAGGTTGTTGCTCAGAGAAGGTTGTTGCCAAGAGAAGGTTGTTTCCCAGAGAAGGTTGCCCAGTGATTCAGTGAAATGTAATAATGCTGAATAGATTGATGTAGATGTACATTAATGGATATAACTTTAACTTGTGTATTTTAAGAATATATTTGGTTTGGATTTCAGTAGAATTTGGCTGTAACTGTGTGAGCTGTTGGGTGAAAGTGGCTACAAAACTGAGCCAGAACAGTGCAACAGCTTTGAAACTAGAGAAAGTGAAGAGAGGGGAGTCAGAAATAATGAGACCGACAACCAATTCAGAGACGGAGTATATCTTGTTTTCAGCAAGAAGGGGTTCCTAACTAGTTGGTGCAGGAATGTGTTTTTGAGCTCAGGTAACCATGGAGAAGAAAGTGAAAGAGCATGCGCTGAGAGCGAGGAAGACTACCAGCCTTCATCCCTGAAGACCACCAGAAGACCACCTCAGTGTCCCTGAGCGTGCTCTATCTGGGAGGAGTGAATGTAAATTTGCATAATCCTGCCTTGTCGTAGAAGTGATAATGAGTATGTGTAATTAATCTGTATCAATATGAGAAATTTGGCTTTGAATGGCACACACACTCGGAGGATCGATCCCCTGTGTGCCCAGAGCTGCCATAAAGAATCCCTGCTGAACAGTCACCAAGGCTGGTGAGTTTGGCTTCCAGCTTTCCGAGGCATCAGGAGGTGCTGCTGTACGTTTAACAGGTTGAAAGGTGGACGCTGGTAGAGCTGGAATGGTTAGCACCATATTACTCCACTAAACCTCCATTCCCATATAACTTCCTCAAAGCCCCGACTTTTTGCCTCCAAATCCCACCATATTTCCCCTCAGGCACCCCCCTACACCTCTCACACCCTCTTACTACAATAAGTGCCTCCCCTCCCTCTCCAACCCCTTCTTTTAACCCCCCAGAACATTTTATAACCTCCCAGCACCATCTTACACCCCAGGTCCCGCTCTAGCGGGGGGTTAATATGGTGCTGAGGGGGTCTGCAAGTAAGTGCTTGGCAGGAGAAAGGTCACCTCAAAAGCTCGGGGGCCCTGAGGTGACGATCTTTTGTAATATTTTCTGATCCTCCCATCTTCCTAGCACCCATTCCCATGGTTGATGTTCATACAAACCCATAGATGGTACGACAAACCCCAAAAGTAAAATCACACAAAACCATCTCTGCGCTTCCCCATGGAGGTTGCTTCGCCGTTGTTTGGATTCTGCCAGCGTGGAACCTCCAAGTGTGAGCAGGGTGTTTACCGACTTGTTGTCCTCCTTTGAGTCGGAATCGGTTGTGAGCTGCTCGCCCTGACTCATGTCCGAGTCGGAGCCGGAACTCGACTGACTGGCCATTTCCGGTGTTACCCTTCTTTTTGTCGGGCTCCGGCACCGCCCACAACATCTGTGATTGCTCCGTTCTTGTTTCCTCCCCTCAACCCGCCCCGCCTTCTAGGCGGGTTCTGATTGATTCTCCTCCTGTCGCTCAAGTTGTTTTCCCTTTCCTGTCCACGTGAGCTAACTGGCCGCGCTATTTCCTTCCTGTTCCCACGAGAGGCGCCTTCGCCCCGCCCTTCTTCGCTGCAAGCGCCATCTTTGGGCACACATGGCGGAGGCCATATTTCCTGAGATTCTGAGATCTCAGCGGCGCCTCCGGGTCCCTCAGCTAGCCCATCCCGCAAAGATTTTTCCTGCTCTTCTCCCTCTGAAAACGGATCAAGGTTCAAGGGCTGAAGAGCTATGTCACCCTCAGATGAACCTTTAAGGTCTGTAGTCCCGTTAAAATCTGAGAGCTGCAAAGTTTGTGTGGCTGCCCCGACTCCCAAATTTGGGGTGACCAACAAACATTCTTTCACCTCCCTCCAAGTGTCCTGCTCTTGTATCGCTTTCCGGAGGGCCTGCACGACTCTGCCCCACGATTTCAGATTTTTCCCACTGCCAGAGGACATAGTTTCCTCGGCTGAAACTTTAGTACATTTATCCCACACCTTAGGATGGAGAATATCAACTGGCTGGTCAATGACCCCGAGTTTTAAAAGTCTCGCAACGGCGAGAGTAAAATCTTTAGCCTTACACTCAATACTCCACTGCGTACGCAATCCCAATACGACCTTCACAAGGGCTTCCATCTTCCTTGTGGGTCCGAGGGCGCCCCCTCCGCCGGGCTGGTCCTGCTGCCCGGCTGCCGTTCACTGAATTGCAGGCGAATTCCCCGAATTCCAGGCGAGGTTTTTTCCCCTCCCGGGTTTCAGCACCAGTTGTCGCCGTTCACGGTGTGGCGACCTGGTTCAGTAACGGCACGGCAGCCACCCTCTGGCCACTCGGGCCATCAGCACGCAGACACCAATGTGGTGGATGGCAAATGGCGTTTAATGGTCGTTACAACAGCCTTAGATAGCTTACATTCATGACATCACTTCCGCCCACTTACATCATAGGCTTAACGCTATTGGCTACCTGAGAAAGTCCTGAAAGAGTCCTGGAAGGGTCCTAAAAGGATCCTAGAAGGGTCCTAGAAGGGGCCTAACTTTCCGTACAGCACGACATCTTCCGACCGCCAGACCCTAACTACCTACAGGAGATTTCATGGTTATTAAACTGTGTCATGTTGAACTGCTGTTTGTTGTCAGAGAAATTTGTCCGTGCCTGGGAGCACAGATGATGTGAGGAAAAGTGTTGGGAGTCCCAGGAGGCCAGTGAGGGAACTGCTGCTCTGTCAGAATAGCAAAGTTCTCCAGGCAGGTTTTGATCTGAAGAGGCTGCTTTTCCTGCATGTCCAGATCTCCTTAGGAGACCTCTGCACCAGCACCCATTGCAGCATGCTGCTGAACTTTCTTCCATGATCCCTTTGGGTTTATATCAATAAACACAGAATTGCCTCTCTCTTAAGAGCGAAGTGTATCCCTCTTACTTATCCCATCTGCGACAGTAGGGGAATGGCCTGTTGGAGAGTGAGGGGGTACCTGGGGTCCTGGTAGACAGTAGGATGACCATGAGCCAGCAATGTGCCTCCTGGGTAAGAGGGCCAATGGCATCCTGGGGTGTATTGGAAGGGGTGCTGTTACTAGGTCAAGAGAGGTCTTTCTCCCCCTCTTCTCTGCCCTGGTAAGACTTCACCTGGAATGTTTGGTCCAGTTCTGGGCCCCTCAGTTCAAGAAGGACAGAGAACTCCTTGAAAGAATCACAGAATCACAGAATCACAAGGTTGGAAAAGACCTTGAAGATCATCGAGTCCAACCATTCCCATCCTATGCTAAACCATATCCCTAACTCCCTCATCAACCCTTTTTTTGAACACATCCAGGGATGTGTTCAACCCCCTCCCTGGGCAGCCTGTTCCAGCCCTGATAACTCTTTCAGTAATTTTTTTTTCTAATATCCAATCTGTCTCTGCCCTGGCACAGCTTCATGCCATTGCCCCCTGTTCTATCTCCTGTCACTCAGCTGAAGAGACCATCGCCCACCTCTCGACAACCTCCCTTCAGGTAGTTGTAGGTGGTGATAAGGTCTCCCCTCATCTTCCTCTTCTCCAAGCAAAACAGCCCCAGCTCCCTCGACCGTTCCTCATAGGATTTGACCTCCAGCCCCTTCCCCAGCCTGGCTGCTCTTCTCTGCACTTACTCGAGGACTTCAGTGTCCTTCTTATGGTGAGGAGCCCAGAACTGGATACAGCACTCAAGGTGTAGTGTGGGCTGAAAGAGGCCAGTGCAGGGCCACCAAGACTGTTAAGGGAGTGGAATACCTTCCTTATGAGGAAAGACTGAGGGAGCTGGGCCTCTAGAGCTCGGAGGAGAGGAGACTGAGGGGTGACCTTATTCATGTTTATAAATATATAAAGGGTGAGATTCAGGAGGACGGAGCCAGGCTCTTCTCAGTGATGGCCAGTGATAAGACAAGGGGCAATGGGTACAAGCTGGAGCAGAGGAAGTTCCATGTGAATGTAAAGAGGAACTTTTTCACTGTGAGGGTGATGGAGCACTGGGACAGACTGCCCAGAGAAGTTGGGGAGTCTCCTCCTCGGGAGACATTCAAACCCACCTGTATGATTTAGTCTAGATGATCCTGCTCTGGCAGGGGAGGTTGGACTGTATGATCTTTCAAGGTCCCTTCTAACCCCCAATGTTCTGTGATTCTGCGATTCTGTGGCACTACTTCTATCACCTGTTGCAAAGTCTCCATTACCTTCAGAAGTGCCATTCCCATTTCCTTGCTTTATTGGGGGGTGGGGCTGGTGTTGGGCTTTTTACAGTGTAGGACAAAGGCATTTTCTCCTCATTCCCTTTCCTGCTATTCCAAACACACCTGCTTTATTTATGCCAGTCCTTTCCCTTCTGCAGATGAACAGGCTCAGGAACAACAGCTCATTCCCAGGAGCAAAATGAGCCAGCAGAAGAAGGATGAGGCGAAGCAAGATGGCCCATTCAAGATTGAACATGCTTGATCTCAGCACTGGCATAAAGTAGACCTTTCTCCTGCCAAGCACTTACTTGCACACCCCCTCAGCACCATATTGCCCCCTGCTACAGCAGGGTTTTGCAGGGTTACATGGTGTTTGGGGGTATAAACATGCTTGGGGAGTTAAGATAGGGCTGGAGAGGGAGGGGGGACACTTACTGTTGCTGGGGGGGGTGTAGGGGTTGAGGCAGAATATTGGGGGAAGGTATGGTGGAATTTGAAGGTGAAAAGGAAGGGGTTTGGAGGAGTAATGTGGTGCTGGAGGGGTATAGAGTTTGCTGGGTTGTTAATATTTGGCTGAGGGGGCTTAAGTGGTGCTGAGGAACCCATTAGTGCTGGGGAGGTGGGGCATGGGGGACGCAGGGTAGTGCTGCAGGGGACATGGGAGGATTTTTGGGGGGAGTGTGGGGTTTGGGGTTTATGGGGGCATTTGAGGGGCAACCAGGGGTACTAGGTAGGTTTAAGGTTGGGCTGGATGTGGGGGTTAACTTGGGGGGAACCCATAGGTGGTCGGGGAGGCATTTTGGGGGGAGGCATAGTGCGTACTGGGGAGAGATATGTTAGGATTTGAGGGGGAAAATAGGAGGTTTGGGTTTATGGGGGGTGTTGGGGGACCACCAGTGGTGCAGGGGGATTAACACAGTGCTGGGGAGTGAGGTAGGGCACCCATGGGTTCTGGAGGGAACCTGTGGGTGGCATAGGAAGTGCTTGGGGTTTATGAGTGGGATTTCTTTGGGGGGAGCAGGGGGTCAAGTGGGATACAGGGTAGTGGGGGGTGCCTGCCAGGGTGCCTGGGAAGGATTAAGGGTGTGATGGGGGACAGGATGAAGGTGTGGAGGGCACCCATGATTGCAGAAGGGAGGGCATCTGGAGGGAGTAAAGGAGTGTTTGGGTGAGATATGAGGGGATTTGGAGGTGAAAATGAAGGGGTGGGGGTAATTAGGTTTTGGGGGGGCCACCAGGGGTGCTGGGAGAGTTAATTGTGGGGGCACCCATGGGTGATGGGAGGGGTGTGGGGATGTTGTACAAGGGTTCTGGGGGTGGATATGGGTGAATCTGTGGGGGAAAATTGGAGGTTCAGGGTAGTAATATGGTGCTATATGTTCCGGCTATACCAGCGTCCACCTTCCAACCTGTTAAAGGTCCAGCAGTATGTCCCAAGCAAAAGGTGTGAGGGATGGCAGATGTTTCTGGCCTGAAACCTCCCCAGGAGTACACAAGCAGCCCCATAAACCTTGGGATCATGAATTCCCAGCCAAGAGAACAGTCCTAACAGTGCCAGAGGTCATTTTCTGGCTCTTCCATAGTCCAACACCGAACATGCTGAACGTCCAGCAATGGAGTCCCAGGGTCTCTAACACCTATTGCTGCCATTTCATTGGAGGCACCACAAGTTGGAGAGACACCTGCAAGCACATGTGCACCATTAAAAAGATGGAGTTTCCCTTCAAAAATACCTCAACAAACCTGCACAGGTGACCCAAAATTGGCAAAGGAGGGTATTCCATGCCAATTCCATCAAGCTCAGCATAAAGGGGGCTGGTGGGGGAGAGAAGCGCAGGGCTCTGAGCTGTAGGGCCCTGAGCTGTTACAGCCTGAGCTGTGGTTTGGTGAGAAACTGCACTGGGCATCACCAGTGTTGTATATTTTACTATTTTTTTTGTTTTCATTTCCCTCCCTTCCCCCTGTCTCCAATCCCTCCCACCCCACATCCTCCTCCCAGAGAGAACGTGGCCTCTTGATTTCCAGCTCTTGGCTGGAACAAAACCATGACAAAAGGTTCCAGCACAACACCCACACATCAAGACAGGCTCAGACATGACGGGTGGAGAACAGGCTGCAGGGAGAAGAATTTAGTCATTCCAGGTGATGCCATAGCAGTCAGAGGTGCTGAACAGGAATCTGGCCATGAGAACATTGGGCTGCACTGGGAGGAGAGTGGCCACGCAGACAAGGACCCTTCTTGTCCGTTTGGACTCAGCATCGGTGAAGCCACCTCGGGAGCAGCCAGTCCCAGTGTGGGGGCTCCCCGATCTGGTGGAATGTGGAGAAACCCTCGTGTGGTCACAGAAAGTCTGACCAGTTACAGTTAGGGGTCTTGTGTGGAAAGGCTGAGAGACAGGGGCTTCTTTAGCCTGAGGAAGTGCAGCCTGAGGGCAGCCCTCTTTGTGCTACAGGGAAAGAACATAAGAAAGGAAGTCTACATGAAACTGCAGCTATGAAGGTTCTGAGTGGACGTGAGGATAAAGAAAAGTCATTCTGAGGATAGTGCTGTGGTGCAAAATGTCACTTTGAGGAAGTGTGGATGAGCTGGTGGCTTTGTGTTTCTGGGAACAGCTGGCAAGTATGGAGACCCAGCAGTACAGGCAGGGACTTCATGGGGTGAGAACATGGTTGGAAAGGGGATAAGGTGCCTGCAGGGAAACAGGCACAGGTGTGGAGAACTGTAGGATGGACTGTGGTACAGATGGCCAAGGGTGCCGGCCAGGCTGAAAGGGCCTGATAGAAACGAGGTCTTTGCCCCCTTTGCTGTGGCTGATGTCCCTCACACAGAGGCCTCAGAGGAGACACATTGTCCTCGTGGCCATGGAGCATCATTGCCTCCTTGCACACGACCCAGGGAGGACACCATGTATTAAACCCCTGTCCTTCCATTGGGTCACACTCCCCACATCCCAAGGAATAGCCCTCAGACACAGATGAGGGTCAGGATCTCCCTGCCCAGGGGCTGGGGTCAGTACTTGGCATTTCTGCTTCATCAGACCAAGCCAGGGTGTCCTCAGCATCAGAGCTGCCTGTGCTTTGCCTGTGTTTGTCCTCATGGCCTCCAGTTGTCTGCTCTAACGAGCCCCTGGGGAGGCTTTGTTAGTAATGGCTCCCAGTGGGTCCTGTTAATGCTTCAAGGTTCTTTGGGCATTACTTCTGACTTGGACTTCTTGAGAGATTTCATCATTCTCCACTTGGTATCTGAGGTCTGTGGACTCAGAAGAAAAGACACCATGGGGCTCATTAACATCCAGAAAGCCCTTACAAGCATGGCTCTTCAAGTCACTTTCATTTAAAAAAACTCAAAACTCCTACAACTAATTGGATTTCAGTTAGGTCCTTAGTGATGAAGATGTCAAAGGAATTTCCCATGAAGGACCTTTTTCCAGTCACAGGTATTTTCTGGCATGGCTCAGTCGATCGAAGAAGTGACAGCAGCATTCTGTGATGGGTATGGGTCTGCTAAGGAGATCTGGACAGGCAGGAAAAGCAGTCTCTTGAGATCCAACCCTGAATGGAGACCCCTGCTGTTCCCCAAGCCCAGCAGTTCCCTCACTGGCCTCCTGGGACTCCCAACACTTTTCCTGACATCATCTGTGCTCACAGGCACAGACAGATTTCTCTGACAACAAACAGCAGTTCAACAGGATCCAGTTTAATAACCATGAAATCTCTCTCCTCAGCTGCTGCTACGACCAAGCAGCGTGTGAAGGGGTCAGCTTTACTGTGGCTCCCAGTGCACAACCTGGGGAGGTTTAGGTGCTGTTGATGGACATTTTGCATTCTTGAAACTTGACGCTGCTGGAGCCAGATTATGTCAGGCACTTGTAAGGACTGTTCCGTTTGACAAGGACAGTCCTGAGTTCCAAGATTACTGGGGCTGCTAATGGGATGTCTGAGTAGGTTTCAGGCCAGGAACAGCTTTAATCACTCACTCCTTTTGCTTTGGTGCTATTGGTGGACATTCAGCACATTTGGAGTTGGATGCTGGTAGAGACAGAAAATGACATCAGGAACTATTAATCTTGTTCCCTCAGCTACAAAAGCTCTGAGCCTCAAGGTTACTGGGGCTGCTTTTGGGCATACTGTGGAGTTTTCAGACTCCCAAGATATTTCAGCCCTCAAACCTTTTGTTGTGGAGCTATTGCTGGGCATTTAGCGCCTTTGAATGTGGACGCTGGTAGAGCTGGAAAATGATGTCTGGTGTTATAGGACAAATCCTATAGCTAGAAACGCCCTTTGCCCAAAGTTTACAAGAGCTGCTTGTTGGCTAACTGGTAAGGTTTCAGCCCAGGAACATCTTTCAGCCTTCACAGATCTATTTGGGAGCTATTGATGTTTAGAATTTTCAAAGGTGTAACCTAGTAGAGCCACAAAAATTGTGTGGGGCATTTGTAGGACTGTTCCCCTGGCTAGGAAAGCCCTGACCCCAAAGACACTGGGGCTACTAGTGGGCTACCTGGGGAGGTTTCTAGAAAGGAAATTTTTTCAGCCCTTGCAACTTTTGTTTGCGACCTACAATAACGGTGGGAGATTCTCCCTGGTAATCCTTTTGTTATTAATTCTATAAATTCATTAATAACAAAAGGAGGGCCAGGGAGAATCTCCCACCTTCACTGGATTGGGGGGAACCACTGTGATGGAGGATGAAGAAAAGGCTGAGTACTTTGTCTAAGTCCTTAGTAGTAACACCATTGGTCCCCTGATACCCAGACCCCTGAGTGGAAAGATGGGGATGGGAAGTGGACTGAAGTCCCCATCATCCATGGGGAACTGGTTACTGACCCGCTCAGCCACTTAGATCCATACGAGTTGATGGGTCTGGATGGGAAACACCCCAAGGTACTGAGGGAGCTGGTGGATTTCCTCCCCAAGCCACTTTCCCTTAGTTACCAGCAGTCTTGGCTGACTGGGGTGGTTCCACCTGACTGGAAGCTGGCACGTGTGACACCCATCTACAGGAAGGGACAGAGGGAGGTCCTGGGGAACTACAGGCCTGTCAGCCTGACCTCAGTGCTGGGGAAATAGATGGAACAAATCATCTTGAGTACCATCATGCAGCACATGCAGGACACTCAGGCCATCAGGCCCAGTCAGCATGGGTTTAGGAAAGGCAGATTGTGCTTCAAGCTGCTGATCTCCTTTAATGACAAGGTGACCTGCTTAGTGGACGAGGGGAAGGCTGTGGATGTGATCTACATGGACTTCAGTGAAGCCTTCATCAGTTTCCCCCAGGGCACCCTGTTGAAGCCTCTGTTCATGGATTAGATGGGTATACTCTTTGCTGGGTCAGAAACTGGCTGAAGG
This sequence comes from Gallinula chloropus, assembly GCF_964237585.1. NCBI lineage: Eukaryota > Metazoa > Chordata > Aves > Gruiformes > Rallidae > Gallinula > Gallinula chloropus. The sequence continues at coordinate 346,044 of NW_028168234.1, read as the reverse complement.
CTGGGCCCAAACAGCTGTGGTGAATGGAGTTAAATCCAGCTGGCAGCACATCCCATGTGGTGTTCTCCAGGGCTCAGTGCTGGGGCCCATCCTCTCTAACATCTTTATTAATGATCTGGACAAGGGGATTGAGTGCAGCCTCAATAAGTTGGTACATGACACTAATTGCAGAAGGCAGGAAGGCTCTGCAGAGCAACCTGGACAGGCTGGATCAATTGGCAGAGGCTTTATGGGGCTTGGTCATGAGCTTTGGTCACAATAACAACAGGCAGGGTTACAGTCCTGGAGCAGAGTGGCTGGAGAGCTCCCTAGAAGTATAGGATATGGGGGTGTTAGCTGGACATGAGCCAGCGCTGCGCCCAGGTGGCCAAGAAGGCCAGCGGCATCCAGGCCTGGATCAGGAATAGTGTGACTGCCAGGAGCAGGGAAGAAATTGTTCCATTATACTCAGCTCTGGTGAGGCCACACCTTGAGTACTGTGTCCAGTTTTGAGCCCCTTGCTAAAAGAAGGACGTTGAGATGCTGGATCGTGTCCAGAGAATGGCAGAGTAGACAGTGAAAGGTTTGCAGCACGAGTCCTGTGAGGATCAACTGAGGGAACTGGGGCGTTTTAGTCTTCAGGATGCTGAGGAAAACCTTATCACTTTCTAGAAGTACCTGCAAGAAGGATATAGAGAGGTGCAGGTTGGCCTCTTATCTCAGATAACAAGCGATAGGATGACAGGGAATGGCTTGAAATTATACTAGGGGAGATTTAGGTTAGAGATCAGGAAGAATTTCTTTATGGAAAGGGTATTCAGCTATTGGAACAGGCTGCCCAGGGACGTGGTGGAGTAACCATCCCTGGAAGTATTACAAAGGTGTGCAGATGTTGTGCTTGATGACATGGTCTGGAGGTGGGCTAGGCAGGGTTCGGCTGTGGTTGGACTTCGTGAAAGATTCTGTGACTTTATGTTTGTTGCACTTCAAGGAAATTCCTGTTCTGTCATGGTGGGAAAGCATTGCCATTTCAGACAAGTGGTCAAGTGATTCAGTTGATGAAAATGTTCTTATAAATATTTAATAAATGTCAGGAGAAATTTTAAGAAAGAAAAATATGTGCACCTTTTCAGGCAGACGTGATGCAAAGAGAGCACAGCCCATCGTTACCCAGCGTGTGGGTCACACTGTATCAGCAATGGGATGCATCTGGACCATCATATTCCAGTTTAAATAAACTAGAGGCAAACAAAGAAACAGGAACTAAACCCCATACTAAATAGAGACTGGTCCTAATTTGAGTTACATGGCCAGTGATATGCAGAAGATGAGCAGTTCATTGTTGCTTAGAAACATCCAGTCATCTGTTTCCACACGGCATCCTTGAGCTCCTGGTTCCTCATGCTGTAGATGAGGGGGTTCACTGCTGGTGGAACCACGGAGTAAAGAAATGATACTACCAGGTCCAGAAATAGAGAGGAGATAGAGGGTGGCTTCAGATAGGCAAAGAAGGAAGTACTGACAAACAGGGAGAGCACAACCAGGTGAGGGAGGCAGGTGGAAAAGGCTTTGTGCCGTCCAAGCTGCGAGGGGATCCTCAGCACAGCCCTGAAGATCTGCACATAGGACATCACAATGAACACAAAACACCCAAAAGCTAAAAAGGCACTAAGCAAAGTGACTGCAATCTCCCTGAGGTAGGCATCTGAGCAGGAGAGCTTGAGGATCTGGGGGATTTCGCAGAAGAACTGGTCAACAGCATTGCCATGGCAGAGGGGCAGTGAAAATGTACTGGCTGTGTGCAGCACAGCGTTGAGAAACCCACTGCCCCAGGCAGCTGCTGCCATGTGGACACAAGCTCTGCTGCCCAGGAGGGTCCCGTAGTGCAGGGGGTGGCAGATGGCAACGTAGCGGTCATAGGCCATGACAGTCAGAAGACAGAACTCTGTGGAGATCAAAAAAAGGAAGAAAAATAGTTGAGCCACACATCCTGTGTAGGAAATGGCCCTGGTGTCTGACAGAGAATTGGCCATGGATTTGGGAACAGTGGTGGAGATGTAACCAAGGTCTAGAATAGAGAGGTTGAGGAGGAAGAAGTACATGGGGGTGTGGAGATGGTGGTCACAGGCTATGGTGATGATGATGAGGCCATTGCCCAGGAGAGCAGCCAGGTAGATGCCCTGGAAGAGGCAGAAGTGCAGAAGCTGCAGCTCCCGTGTGTGTGCAAAGGGCAGGAGGAGGAACTGGCTGATGGAGCTGCTGCTGTTGGACATCTGCTGCTGTCAGGTGTGGAGACCTGTCCAAGGAGGAAAAGGCAGTTAGAAGTTTGGGAACTCTTCCTTGAGGAAAACTTCTTCCAATTCACATTGACTCCCTGTATTCAGGAAGCCTTTTGTCAGGTCCCTTTTGGGAGCTCTGCTTTGTGCTGGCTTGAGCGTGTCACTGTTGGGAGGAGGGCTGGCTGTGGCTCTCAAGAACTCAGTCCTGCCTGGCAGAAGTCAGTAAATAGAAGGATGGTGTGATCTCAGACTAAATCCCCTGTGGATAGGAATGAGCTTTTCAGCACTGTCACTCCAATTTCACCAAGGGCAGAGCAGAGCTTTGGAGCTTTGATTTTCTCCTGACTGAGAGCTGAGGAATCCAGTGTCGCAGGGCAGAGCTCCAAAGCCCTCCTGCAGTCTCATCCTACCCAAGGAGGATCTCAGCTCCCCGCTCCCAGCCAGGGACACACAGGGCTCAGTGCAGCTGCCCACACACAGGTGATGAGTGGCATTGCCACGGCCTCTGTGCCGAGATGTCTCCTGCATGAGGTTCCTCTCTGGGACACAAGAGTCCCCATGAGAGTGGTGCCATTGTGGGAGGCAGCCTGCAGCCCAGCAGGAGACCCCTGGAAGTCATCAGTCCTACAGATGTGTGTCCTGAAGTGAGGGTCAGCTCATTGCCACTGCCACCAATGGAAGTGACCAGAGCACCAGGTAACAGTGGGACAGAGACAGCAAGGACAGCAGGTGTAACAGTGAGAAATGCTCCAGCCAAGGCTGGAAGGACAGGGACAGACAGACAGACAGGCACTCAGGAGTTTCTCGTCATGGTGTTTGTTTTGCCCAAAAGAAGACTCAGTCTGAAACCCTGGATCTCTTGTTGCAGTGTCTGTGCTGTGTGGCATAAACCAGGAGTGTCTGTGGGAAAGTGTCAGCACTGTGGGGGATGTCAGGGAAGTCCCAAATCCCCACTGCCAGGGCATTTCTGGGAGCAGCTCCTCCCTGCCTGACAGTGTCTCTGCCGCCTGGAGCTGTCCTTGCAGCTGCTTCTCTGTGATCATGTCACCTCCTGCTCGTGCTCACAGACCTCATCCAACCTTCCCTGTGCTCAGCTCTGCTCTGCAGACCCCTCCTGGCATCAGGGCACTGCCCCAGGGAACCTCTGTGTGTGCAGGGCTCAGCCCAGGCTCCAACATCTTCATGAGAATCAAGTTTTCACTGCATATTCTCAAGGGGAGAAATAAGTTCTCGTCTACCACACTCAGCACAGCCCACAGGAGAGGAAAAGTCAAAGCAAAGACTCTGCCTTTGGAGAAATATTCTCTTTGGCATTTCTCAAGGATCAGCTCTGGCTGGGAGCAAAGCTGACCCATGCAGCACTTTGTTACAGCAGAAGGACCTTACATTGCCCTTCCCTGGGTCACTGCTTCAACCCAGAGGTGCTGTCTATATCCCTGTGGAAAGCCCAGCAGCAGCAGAGTCCCTGGCCCAGCACACAGACCCCAGGGTGCAGGGACCCTGCTTGCAAGAACAGCCCTGGGCACCCCTCATCCATGCCCAGGAGAAGACAGCTGTCCTGCCCTGTCCCTCTGATGGGGCAGAAGGGCCTCCCTTCCAGGCAGCACCTTCTGGTCCTATAGAGAACCTGTCCTCCTGACAGACCCCACACACTGTCCTATGTCCCAGGTTTAAGAGATCCCTCCAGGAACAGAACCTGCATTGCCCTGCACCCACAGACATACCAGGGACATACTCACAGGTAGAGTGCTGAGGAGATTTCTCCTCCAGTGACCTCTCAGCATCCATCAGCTCTCTCAGCCTCTCAGGTCTCCCCTCGGTGCCTACAGGCAGTGTCCCCAGCCCTGTGTGCTTGGCAGAGGAGCTACTCTGTGGCAGAGCTGTCCCTCATCAGTGCTGTAATGTTTCATCAGCTCCCACTGTCCCAGGAGTCCAGCCCAGCTACAGCAGAGGGGCAGGTGAAGGCGTCACGTACTCCTCGGCTCCTCTGAGGTATTCCTGAAGCTCCAGGGAACCAACTTGGAAAGACACTGAAGTCCTCCCTGCCATCTGCTCTCTAGGCTGGGGAGAAATCCTTCTGCCCAGCAGAGTCCTTTCTCCTGATCAAACACGAGCTGGGCAGAAGAATCACTTTTTCTTGTCTCCACATGAGACAGGACCCCCAGAAGATGACGGGAAGGGGACTCTTTCCCCTTGGGGAGGGTAAGGAGTATGGCAAGTGACTCGAGGCACCTCATCCTTGCTTTGTAGCCCTGGGGCTGGAAAAGGATGCAGCTCAGGCCCATGGCTGCCTCGAATCAAGGGAACCTGGGGTTCCTCTTGCCCCATTTGCAGTGGGCACAAAAGAGGCACCTGCTTCCTGGGAGCTGCTGGTCCCAGCTCCCAGGGGAATTAATGGAAGGAGGCCAGGAAGGAGGTGTTCAAACACCAACACCCAGTGAAACCTGAGGGGCCAGTGGTGCTCCAAGAGATGTGCAGGGAGATCCAAGGTCAAGGAATCACAGAACGTTAGGAGTTGGAAGGGACCTCTAAAGGTCATCTAGTCCAACCCCCCTGCCAGAGCTGGATCACCTGGACTAAACCACACAGGAACACATCCAGGTGGGTGTGAATGTCTCCAGAGAAGGAGACTCCACAACCTCTCTGGGCAGTCTGTCCCAGGGCTCTGTCACCCTCACAGTGAAAGAGTTTCTCCTGACATTCACATGGAACTTCCTCTGCTCCAGCTTTTACCCACTGACCTGAATAAGGCCACCCCTCAGTCTCCTCTTCTCCAAGCTAACGAGGCCCAGCTCCCTCAGCTCAGAGGAACTGGCCAGCATTGCCCCTCTGCAGAAAGAGGACCAGCTCAGAGGAAACTGGGACAGGCTCCTGGAATGGCTGCATGTGAAACGTGGCCAGGCAGGATCCAAGGATTCCCACAGGGAGGCACATGCCAGGGGGTGGCCTGTCACTGGGAAGCTTGCCCCACCTGGCTCTGGGCCTGTGAACAATGCTGCCTGCGGCTAGAGCGGCACCCCATGGAAGAGACCCCCCTCCAGCTGAGAGAGAAAAAGACCCTTTGGGAGGCCTGGCACATCGACTCTATTGGAGCCCTTGGGAAGGCAGAGGGGAAACAAGAGTATTAGTGGGAGTGGAAATCATTTCTGGCCTAGTCCCAACCCAGGCATTTCCAGGAGCAGCAGGAGAACACCCAGGGCGGGCCCTGACCAATTGGTTTCGCTTTCTGCCAACCCCCAGTCTGTTCAGTCAGCCCAGGGCAGTCATTTCACTGCTGCCAAGGGGCAGGAGTGGGCCAGGGAAGGAGGAGGCAGGTGGGGATTTCACTCCTTGTGTTACCCCCAAGCTAATGGGATAGTGGGGAGAACTAATGGGCTTTTGAAAGGGTTTTTAAAAGCTCACAAGCCACACTGGGCAGAACAACTCTGGGATGCAGTTCATCGAGTCAATGATTTTTGGGGAATAAGTGGATGTCCTGACTCAATGCCTTTTTTCCCAAACCCCCCAACTTTCATCCCCAAACCCCACACTCCCAGCACCCCAGAAAAGCCACTTTCTCTCCTGGTCTGCCAGTCTTGGTAGAAATGCCGACCATTGGGACCATTCCCCTCTTACTGGCTGAGCCCCTCAACAAATACGCTTGGAAAGCAAAAGATGCCCATGGGAAGGAACACAAAGTCAACACAAGGTGGATTATTCCATCCTTCTCATAACAATCTACGACCAGTCCCTTAATACAAACTGAGTCTGGGTTTGTTCTCTTTTCCAGATGGAATCTCTGACACCTGCTTGAAGGAATAGATGAAGCTGTTAATTGTCTGTATAGTTTAGTTAATAACTGCTTTGTTAATATTTATAGGAGGTTTAGCAGACTATCACAAACATTGTTTTGGTCGACCATTCTCACCACCTTTAATATCTGGGGAAACTTTTGTGCCCCCCTCTTCAGCCTGGGGTGGCAAAATGAATTTATAACTTTAGTCCAGCAGGTGCCCAACGCTTTTAACCTGACAAATGGTTGGGGATGTGAGAGCCCTTCAGGATTTAAAGACTGGCCATGGACGTTGAAACAATATCCCAAAAATGGCTCCTGAGTGATCTAAGTGACATAACCATTGGTAATGGTTCGTTCTATTGGAATGAGGAAACAAACCCATGGAAAACCCCAGTTCCAGAAAAGGGGGAATATTGTCTGAATCGGAATGACAACAATGGAGGTTTTGTGGGTCACAGTGTGTGTGATTGGACCTTCAGGTGTGGAAATCCTTGTATCTCCCCTGGGTGTCAACCCATTAATTGTGCAACTTACAATCACTCTTCCTGTCAGAGGTGACATGTTATGGTATATGTTGAGCAACACCACTGATGAGCAAAACTCATCCCTCAACGGCTAAATTGGGCATGGGTCAATAAAAGTGGTCATCAAAACCAATTTGATGTCTTTTGGTCTAATAGGAATCGTATGGGAGTTGAGATATTGAGGGAATCCAACCCTTTGGCTTGTGGCAGAACCTGGTTGGCATAACCAACCAGGAAGTTACCATTCCGTTTGGGAATTAAGGTCTATGATTACCTCAGTTGATATCGAGGGTCCCTTGATGTTTCTATAGCAGGTGGGAGTAGCCAGTCCTGGGGAAAAGACAGGTGGACCCTCCAGTGTGTCGTACAACATTTTGGACCTGCAACCTAGAATCCTAACGAATGGATTAGGGCTGCTCGAGACCCAATCTATAATCTAAATCTCATTATTCCTCTACAAGCCATCGTAGGAATTATTACTAATGACACAGCTCATGCCCTCCATCTATTGGCCAATCAGGGGGCACAAATGTGAGGAGCAATATTAACACATCACATGGTTCTCAATTACCTGCCAGCCAAAGGAGGAGGCATTTGTGGTCATAAATGATTCTAATTGTGGTTTGAAAATAGATGACAATGGCAAGGTTGTTAATCAAACCACAGCCAGAATACAGAAGTTAGCCCATGTCCCCGTTACAACATGGGAAGGCTGGGACATTGATATGTTGTCCTGGCTCCCCATTGGGCCATGGGTTAAGGGATTCCTATTTTATTTGACATGTGGATTCACCACATCATTGTTTTTACACGTATTATTCCATGTTTTATACAATTGATTCAACATGTTGTAGCCAATAGGCAATTTGTAACTCCTGCTTCACGTGAGGGCGTTAAAGAAATGCCCAACGACACCGTCAGCAGTATGGATCATATTAAAGAGGGTGTTTTTACTTGCCTTTGCTTAAATCTAGAACAGAAGTTTTGAGACCCCGACAAAACATGTGCCTTAGACTAAGGGGGTGTGGAAATCCATTTTCCTACTGTGTATGCCGACCCCAACCAGAATAGACCAGGGCAGCAGAGCACATGAACCACAAAGGCCACAATCACTCTGCTTTGTATCACCAAAACCACACAGGTACCAGAATGCATAGATGTTCTGAATTGATGATAATAGAATCACAGACTGGTCTGGGCTGGAAGGGACCCCAAGGATCATACAGTTCAAAACCCCCTGCCACAGGCAGGGCAACCAACCTTCAGGCCTGGAGCCACACAAGGCTGCGCAGGGCCCCATCCAGCCTGGCCTTGAACACCTCCAGGGATCAGGCATCCACCACCTCTCCGTGCAGCCTGTTCCAGCAGGAAGAGATTTACATTTTAAGAAGTAAAAATGCAATAGTTAATTGGATGTTGTTAGCTATTGTGACCATGCTGTCTCTTTTCCTTCTTCCTCTCTTTACCTCCTGTCATTCATGCCACCGTGGTGTAACATGAACGTAACAGCCATGTGCAGCCATAGGGTGGTCTAGGGGACTGTGTCAAACAATGAAGAGACTGTGTCAGGTGTTTGTCTCAACACTGCTGGAACATTACACCACCAGCTCTCACCACTGTCAGCAGTAGAGCAACGGTCAGACTGCAAGACCAGATGCATCCTGCCTTCCTATGCACCTGAATGCAGAGCTGATTAAATTTAACCCAACCACTGTGCATGTGCCCAGACCCGGGGTCTGAGAGAGACAGGGGCCAGAGACCCCTGAAGACCACCTAAAACCTCCCAGTGATGGTATTGGGCAGACACACCACCACTGCGTGGGGGGTGCAGCTAAACAAAGTAGCTCTTGGAATATGCTGATTGATTCCTGGAAGGAGTGAATACAACACAATAAAAGAACAGAGGTGACTGACATGGAGGGAACGTTGCCCCACCAGACCTGAAGACATTGGCCTGACAGGACACTGCAGCTCCATGGTGGTAGATATCACATTTCTTTTCCCCCCTTCTCTTGCACACTTGTTGTTGGCCAAATAAAGTGACTTGACCCTTGACTCGGTTTTGAGTCTTAATTCTGTTCCTGAAAATTGTGAAGACCTGGTCATGACAAAACTCCTAGTTGGGAATTACTCAGGAGTTAAGCCCAGGTGCCCCCAGCCACCCAGAGCAACCTGGGGTCATTTGAAACACAATGCACTTTGGTCACAATAACCCCAGGCAGTGCTACAGGCCTGGGGCAGAGCAGCTGGAGAGCTCCCTGGGGGAGAAGGATCTGGGGTGTTAGTGGACAGGCAGCTGAACATGAGGCAGCAGAGTGCCCAAGTGGCCAAGAAGGCCAACAGCATCCGGGCCTGTATCAGGAAGGGTGTGACTAGCAGGAGTAGGGAAGAGATTGTACTGTTATACTCAGCTCTGGTGAGGCTGCACCTTGAGTCCTGTGTCCTGTTTTCGGCCCCTCACTATGAGAAGGACGTTGAGACGCTGGAGCATGTCCAGAGATGGGCGATGAAGCGGGTGAAGGGTGTGGAGCACAAGCCCTGTTAGGACTGGCTGAGGGAACTGGGCTTTCTTAGTCTATAGGAGACTGAGTGGTGACATTACCGCTCTCTAAAACTCCGTACAAGGACAGTGTATAGACATAGGGGTCGGACTCAGGTAACAAGTGATAGGACCAGACAATTTAACATTCTCCAGGGGAGATTTAGGTTAGATATCTGGAAGAATCACCTTATACATTTTTAATAAATTTCAAGAGAAGATTTAAGAAAGAAAAATTTGTGCACCTTTCCAGTCAGACACGGGAGCACAGCTCGACATTACCCAGGGTCTGGGTCACACAAGACCCAGAGAAACTGCATTAGGGATGGGATGAACATGCACCATGTTATTACAGCTTAGACAAAAGAGAAGGAAAACAGCACAAGAACTAAAACCCCTACAAAGTATGGACATGTCCAGGCATGAAGTACATGGTCAGAGATATGAAGAAGAAGATGAGCGGTTTGTTGGCGATTAAAAACATCCAGTCATCAGTTTCCACATGGCATCCTTGAGCTCCTGGTTCCTCATGCTGTAGATGAGGGGGTTCACTGCTGGTGGAAACACTGAGTAAAGAAATGCCAATACCAGGTCCAGAAATAGGGAGGAGATGGAGGGGGGCTTCAGGTTGCCAAAGACGGAAGTGCTGAGAAACAGGGAGACCACGGCCAGGTGAGGGATGCAGGTGGAAAAGGCTTTGTGCCGTCCCTGCTGCGAGGGGATCCTCAGCACAGCCCTGAAGATCTGCACATAGGACACCACAATGAACACAAAACACCCAAAACCTAAACAAGCACTGAACACAATGAGTCCAGTTTCCCTGAGGTAGGCATCTGAGCAGGAGAGCTTGAGGATCTGGGGGATTTCACAGAAGAACTGGTCAAGGGCATTGCCATGGCAGAGGGGCAGGGAAAATGTGTTGGCTGTGTGCAGCAGAGAATAGAGAAACCCACTGCCCCAGGTAGCTGCTGCCATGTGGACACAAGCTCTGCTGCCCAGGAGGGTCCCGTAGTGCAGGGGGTGGCAGATGGCAACGTAGCGGTCATAGGCCATGACAGTCAGAAGACAGAACTCTGTTGAGATCAAAAATAGAAAGAAAAAGAGTTGAGCCACACATCCTGTGTAGGAAATGGCCCTGGTGTCCCACAGGGAATTGGCCATGGATTTGGGAACAGTGGAGGAAATGCAGCCAAGGTCAGTAACTGAGAGGTTGAGGAGGAAGAAGTACATGGGGGTGTGGAGGTGGTGGTCACAGGCTATGGTGATGATGATGAGGCCATTGCCCAGGAGAGCAGCCAGGTAGGTGCCCATGAAGAGCCAGAAGTGCAGGAGCTGCAGCTCCCGTGTGTCTGCAAAGGGCAGGAGGAGGAACTGGCTGATGGAGCTGCTGTTGGACATCAGCTGCTGTCAAGTGTGGAGACCTGGGCAAAGAGGAAAAGCACAGTGAGAAGTGATGGAACTCTTCTTTGAGAAAAGCCTCTTCCACTTCATAGAGAATATCATGAGATTGGCTCTCTGTATTCAGGAGGACTTTGGGAACATCCTTTTTGGGAGGTATATTTGCTGCTGGCTTGAGCGTGCCACTGCTGTGAGGGGGGTCAGCTGTGGGCTCTGGAGAACTCAGTCCTGCCTGGCAGCAGTCAGTAAATAGAAGGATGGTGTGATCTCAGACTAAATCCCCTGTGGATAGGAAGGAGCTTTTCAGCACTATCACTCCAGTGTCACCTAAGGGCAGAGCAGAGCTTTGGTAATGGTGGGACAAAGGCAGCAAGGACAGGAAGGGAAACAGTGAGAAACAGTCCAGCCAGGGCTGCAAGGACAGGGACAGACAGACAGGTACTCGCAGGTTTCTCAGACTGAAAACGTGGAAGTCTGGGTGCAGAGTCTGTGCTGGGTGGCAGAAACCAGGGGGTTGCTGTGGGAAAGTATCAGCACGGTGGGTGATGTCAGGGAGGTACCAAATCCCCACTGCCAGGGCATTGCTGGGAGCAGCTCACTCTTCCTCCTCGCCAATGTCTCTGCTGCCTGGAGCTGTCCCTGCAGCTGCTTCTCTCTGCCCATGTCACCTCCCAGTCTCTGCTCACAGACCTCATCCAACCTGCCCTGTGCTCAGCTCTGCTCTGCAGACCCCTCCTGGCATCAGGGCACTGCCGCAGGGAACCTCTGTGTGTGCAGGGCTCAGGAGAAGCTACAAAGTCTTAATAAGATTTGAGTTTTCATTGCATATTCTTTGGGGAGAAATAAGTTCTCATCTACCACAGCACAGCCCACAGGAGAGGAACAGTCAAAGCAGACACTGCCTTGCAGGAAAATGCTTCCTTGATTTTTTTTTTCAAAGTCCCTTTGGAATGTCTCAAGAATCAGCTGGAGCTGGGAGCAAAGCTGACCCAGGCAGCACTATCTTACTGAAGAAGGAACTTGTGCTGCTCTTCCCTTGGTCACTCCTTCAACCCACAGGTCCTTCTCTATCCCTGTGGAAAGCCCAGCAGGCAGGCTGAGTGCTGACCCTGGCAGTGGCAGAGTCCCTGCCCCAGCACACAGACCCCAGGGTGCAGGGACCCTGCTCACAAGGACAACCCTGGGCACCCCTGGGTGCACACGCTGCTTCACACCTCTGCAGCCATGCCCAGGAGAAGACAACTGTCCTGCCCTGTCCCTCTGATGGGGCACAAGGGCATCCCTTCCAGGCAGCACCTTCTGGTCCTATAGAGAACCTGTCCTCCTGACAGACCCCACACACTGCCCCATGTCCCAGCTTTAGGAGATCCCTCCAGGAACAGAACCTGCATTGCCCTGCACCCACAGACATACCAGGGACAGGCTGTGGAGATTTCTCCTCCAGTGAGCTCTCAGCATCCATCAGCTCTCTCAGCCTCACAGGTCTCCACTCGGTGCCTCCAGGCAGTGTCCCCAGCCCTGTGTGTTTGGCAGAGGAGCTGCTCCTGGCCAGAGCTGTCTCTCTGCAGTGCTGCAATATTTCTGAGCTACCACTGTCCATCCCAGGAGCCCAGCCCAGCTCCCAGCAGAGGAGCAGGTGAAGACATCATACCCTCCGTCCCCTCTGGGCTCCTCCCTGGAGCTCCAGGGAACCTACTTGGAAATAAACTGAAGTTCTCACTGACTTTCCCTCCCTTGGCTGGGGAGAAATCCTTCTGTCCAGCAGAGACCTTTCTCCTGATTAAACCAGAGCTGGGCAGGACAATCACCTTTCCTTGTCTCCCCATGAGACAGGACCCCCAGGCAGGGACAGGCAGGGGTCTCTGTCCCCCTGCAAAGGTTAAGGAGCATGGCTGCCTGAGAGCTGCTGGTCCCAGTGCCCATGGGAATTACTGAGGGTGGAGGCCAGGAGAGAGTTGCTCAGACACCAACCCCTGTTGTCACCTGAAGGGCCAGAGGTGGTCCAAGAGACATGAGTGGGTTCAAGGTCCAATAGAGCAATGCTGCCTGGGATGAGGAGCATTTTTGAGCCTGGTGGGGAATTCCTTTGGCCAAATAACAAGACACTAGATGATCACAGTTAGAACCATCCATACCCAGAGGCACCACATGTCCAACAGCAGCTCCAGCAGCCAGTTCCTCCTCCTGGCCTTTGCAGACACAGCGGAGCTGCAGCTCCTGCCATTCTGCCTCTTCCTGGGCATCTTCCTGGCTGCTCCTCTGGGAAAAAGTTTAATGATCATTGTTATAGACTCTCCAACATTTCCTCCTCCCTCAGCAGCCAGTCCCTGGCTGGCAGAGTTTGTGGAAGGATTTGGCCAGGTCGTAGGGCAGTTATCACCTCCTACAGCCTGTGACTTTACAGCTGCACAGGCAAACAACCCTGGCAAACTGACACGCCACCTGATCTATGGGTGCCTTGACTACACCATGCCAATCCCATCCCCATCCCAATCCTATCCCATCTATCCTGGATCTTGCCAGGGAAGAGTTAACCTCCCCAGGCAGGCAGCACAGGAAAGCTGAGTTAGCCCAGGCTGTTTGCCACACCACTTGACATCACTCCCCCCGAAAAGGGGCTTGTTGGGGAGGGGCACTCCTGGTGCCTTCAGGGCAGTGCAAGTGCAGCCAAGTCATTGGATTGCTCATCATGTTGTGCAGTGACTGGGTCATAACTGGGTATAAGTGAAACTCACTGTGGGCTGTTCTCCTTTCATGGTGATTTGGTCTGTAAACTGTCCTTAGGCCAGCCCACGGAGGCTCTGTCTGTTTCTCCTGTGGGAGCGAGTGAGCAGCATGTGGTGCTCAGCCATTGCTTGGGGCTGAACCACCACAGTTTCCAAGCCACAAGCAGTGAGCTTCTCTAGGAGAAAGTTCTGGAAAACTGTGTCCAAGGCCTTGCTAAAGCCAAGGTAGACAACATCCAGAGCCCTTCCCTTGTCCAAGAAGCAGGTCACCCTGTCATAGAGGGAGATTCAGTGGGTCAAACAGGACCTGCCCTTATGAACCCAAGCTGACTGGGCCCGAACACTTGGGGGTTCTTAATGAACTGGATAATGCTGCTCAGGATGATCTGCTCCATCAGCTTCTCTGGGACTGAAGTCAAACTATCAGGCCTGTAATTTCCCTGACCATCCTTCTGTCCCTTCTTTTATTGGGGGTTGCATTGACTGATCCAGTCAGCCAGGACTGATGGAAAGTGGCTTGGTGAACACCCCTTGCCAGATATCTCAGCACCCTTTCAGCCCCACAGATCTCTGCACATCTCTGTGGTGCAGCAGGCCCATCTCCTCCTGGGTTGAGGTGGGGTCATTCTGCTCCCTGTCCCTGTCTCCTAGCTCAGGGAATTGGATTCTCTCTGTACAACTGCTCCTATTACTAAAGACAGTGGCAAAGATTTCATTAAGCACCTCAGCCTTGTCCTCATCTCTCAACAATGTTTCCTCCTGAATCTGATAGGGGATGGAGGGTCTCCCTGCTCTTTCTTTCATTTAAATGGAGGACAGATGAATTTCTAGCTGGGCTTTGGACCAACAATGAGGAGAAACTCTCATCCTGTTGTTCTTCCCTCAGCATTACACACCCTGCAATGCCACAGGAAGAGCCTGAATAATGCCTGAGAGATATGACCTGTCTTCCCTGGAGCTGGGGGTCAGGGCTTGGCCTTTCTGCTTCATCAAACCAACCCAGGGCTTGCTCAGCATCTCAGCTGCTTGTACATTGCCTTTGCCTACCAGCCAACATGGCCTCCAATTACCTGTGCTAACGAGTCCCTGGGGAGACTCAGCCAGCAATGGCTCTCAGTGGGACTCATTAATACTTCAGGTACTTTGGCTTCTGCTTTTGACATGGATATTTTTGTGTCATCTCCTCTCAGTACCTGAGCTTCAAGGACCCAGCTCCAAATGCACCCCAGGGTTCATTTAACTAACAAGCAAGCCCTAACGAGCTCTGTCTCCTCATGTAATTATCTTCAAGTCTTCAAGAGATGTACAGACCATTGAAGCTGTTTCAAAGGGAGCTCAGAGTAAAATTGATTTCTTTTTAAGGGTGTAGGTTATTATTTTCACTGTAGAGGAGAGATGACAACCTCTGACTGAGACTGATCCAGGGTGCCTCCTAAGGAGGTCTGGACTGGTCTGAAAAAGGGTCCCTTGAGGCAGTGGGGACACCCTTGCTGCACATCTCCACAAGCCCACCATGACTCTCACCAGCCAACTGGGACTTACATCCCTTGTCCTTACATCAGGTCTCTCTGCTGCACTCCACAGTGGGGCATGACAGCCCCTCTGTACCAGCTCCCCTGCTTTGCTTAGAGAACTGGCTGCACACAGGCAGCACACAGGGAGTTATTTTCCCAACAACACAAGAAACCTGACAAGATTCACCATTAAATCAAACACTCCTCACTCTATGCCAAGTGCAATCTGCCACCAGTGAGGTTCACCTGCCACAAAGCTTAACCCTGTGAGAGATGTTCTGGTGAGGAAGGAGACTGTGAAATCACCACAACTCAAGAGCTGGCTAAAGACAGAATGAGTCAGACAACTGCCAGAAAGGCAAGGGTTTAACTCCCTGAAACTCAGAGCAGCAGCTGGATGGTTGGGAGGTGTCTGAATGGTCCAAGGGGAAGGGGAAGGGAAATCTAGAGAGCAACCAGAAGCACTGGAGTGCAGATCCACTGTTGGAACAATGATTTCAGACACAGACAATTGACTTTGTACAAGCAGAAATATGTGACAGACAGGGGAGATTAAATGCACAGCTGTCCTGTTTCAGGCCAGGCAAGAGTTAACCTCCCCAAGCAGACAGAAGATGTGAGCTAAGTTAGCAGAGATGACCTGAGTTAGCACAGCTGAGCTGAGTGTGTCCAGGCTGTTTTCCACAACACCTAAAACCACGCCCCCATCAAAGGGGCTGGTTGGGGAGGGGCACTCCTGGGTTCTTTAAGGGCAGTCTGAGTGTGTCTGGGGCATTTGGTTGGTCCTTGCATTGTGCAGTACCTTGTGATCCTTTGGTCAATAAAGTTCTCTCTGTTATCACTGGATGTGAGTGTAGTTTGTGATGTGCTGTTATTTTTTCACAGTGATTTTTTCAGTAAACTGTCCTCCTCCCAGCCCACAGAGGGTCTGTCTGTTTCTCCTCCAGGAGTGAGAATTATAACCTGATCCTTGTACATGAGTGAGCTGGGAGAATTGAGAAAAGATTTCAGCTACCTTCCAGGGGAGCAGCTGGGATCCCTGTTCAGAAAATGAGTCATTGACAAGGTGATTGGAAAGAAGTCTCAAACCTTCAGCCTCTGGAGGCAACTTCTGTCAAGTGTGGGGGAAAGGTACCCGTTCAGTGAAGATGTCATGTGTTGACCAGGCAAGTGCATGACCACAGAGCAGAGTGTGCAGTATTTAAGGGGATTAGCCATGTGAGAGATGAATTACTATGATCCTGATGATCTGCAGCTACCCACCAATCCTGATGAAGTCCAATGTTCCTCAACCATGTGGTGTAAGTCTGTGTGTGGTGCACCAGCATCATATGCCAACTGACTGGCAGTAATAGATTGGGGAAAGGAAGAAGCACCGACAGTGGCTGAGGTGTCTGGCCAACTCCATCTATTTGAAGAAAGTCTTTGTTCCTCCCTTGTCTCAGCTGTGGATAAGTGGTCTTGAGAGGTCAGGCAACTCAAAGAGGATATGTCCTACTGCCCACCTGGGCAGACAACAATTTCAGCCATCTGAAGCAGGCCTTCCCCTGTTCCAGAAAAAATCACACACCAAGAGGCATCCTGATTCTCTCTGCATGACCATGGCAAAGACATGAGGAGGTGATAAGGGAAACTGTTGCCGTTCGAGGCGTGGCGACTTGGTTCAGGAACGGCACAGCGGCCACCCCCTGGCCACTCGGGCCATCAGCTCACAGACACCAATGTGGTGTACGGCAAATGGCATTTAATGGTGACTGTAACAGCTTTATATAGCTTAGATTCATGACATCACTTCCGCCCGCTTTCATCATAGGCTTAACGCTATTGGCTACCTGAAAGGGTCCTACCTTTCCATACAGCACAACATCTTCCAACCGCCAGGCATTAACTACCTACATCTCCCCCCCCCCCTTTTATGCTTATTTAAACTACTTAAAGTGCAAAGTGGCTTACAACACTGATAGCTTATAATACTGATAGCATAAGGCACACTAGGTGAATGACAGTCAGAAGTAGTTTGGATAGTATTTTGTACTAGGGACAACTACAAAATAGTAAAGATAGTACTTATAAGTTGCATTCTCAAAGCATCTGTTGGTTGTCTATAAAGAAAATGTTAACCTTCTCTAACCGACTCTTGACAAATGAGGCGAGCTTGTTGAGTATACAGTGTCTGAAAATTAATGGTATTATGACCATTGCGATAGGCCCTATTAGAGTAGATATTAGGGTGGTCAGCCACGGAGAATAATTAAACCATGATTCCAACCATCCTTGTTGGGCCTCTCTTTACCTTTTTCTCTGAGCCAACCTTTCTTTTAGTTGGGCCATCGAATCTCTAACTACCCCAGTGTGGTCAGCATAAAAGCAACACTCCTCTTTCAAGGAGGCACAAAGGCCTCCTTGTTGCATGAACAGGAGGTCTAAACCCGTCTGTTCTGCAAAACAACCTCTGAGAGTGAGGAGACAGACTGTTCTAGAAAGGTTATAGATTGCTCGATTTTTTGCAGATCTTCATTGATGGCGGTTTGTAGTTGAGACAGATCTCGCTGTTGGGTCACTAGAGAGGCCACTCCCATGGCTGTGCCGGCTGCTCCCAGGCCAAGCAGTGTTGCTATTGTCACAGCTGTCAGTATTTCTCTCTTTTGGAGTCTGTCGACAACTTCTCCCCAATGATAGTACATTTCTTCATCCGAATGATATAGGACCCTGGGAACAATCAAAACTTGTACACAAAAGTCAGTTGATGAGTTAAAACACTTAATGGACACACAGAGGGTTAGCCCTGTCTGATGACAGATCCACATCCCTGATGCTGATGGAATTGCCCATTTATAGGTTCTATCAATTGCAACGGTTTCTGCACAGACCGCACTGTTCCAGCTCTCTAAGGTGGCATTGCCAAAACATATGCCTTGGCCTTTAATCTGGCTCATAGTGATTCCTCTCCGTGGTGTGTCCCACTTGCACTGAGTCGGGTTATCTTTCGATGAATAGCTAAAAGGAGTGTTGAGGGTAATGCCCTCATAGAAAGGAGGATACACATCATAGCATAACCAACATGAACTTGTGAGATTTGGGTTGGATTGATTCAGTGACCGGAAGGTAGCATCCAACCCGCCAAAGAATGGTTTGTCGGTCAAATGGTGAGAGTGTGTGATTGGTTTGCCTAAGGAGACCATTTGTTTAGCTGGTAGGGGACTGGTTGGGACAGAAGTAGGAATTGGCAAGTTGTCTTTTACTTGTTGGTTATTGCTTTTGATTATGACATTGGGGCTGATTGCTGAGATACTCCTCAGCTCCTGTCTTTTAATAAAAAACAGTCCCCCCCTATCCTTGCTGGATTCCCAGTACCTAAAGCCCCAGGTTTTACCGATAGTCAATCCCAAGTCATTTTCATTTTTTACATTTAACATAAGATATTCACATAACTCTCTATCCTTAGGTTTTATTGCCATCTGAATCCTTGAAGTTCTCACCCACTTTTGATCTTTGTACCTAACTCATTTGTGAGGTCCGAATTGAACCTTTAGGTACTTATCTGGTCCTGCTCCTGGTTTCCAGTCAGAGGCTATGGTCTCACATCCCCAAGAAGGACAATAGTAGTGACTAGGGGAGTTGCAATGAGATTTGCCAGGATTAAAGCTAGGACATACATACTACCTTACATCCTTTCACGTGAGCTAGCTAGCCGCAGTGTTTCCTCCTTTTCAGAGGCACTGTCGCCCTGCCCTTCTTCTCCGTTGCCGGCGCCATCTTTGGGCACACATGGCGGCGGCCATATTTCCTGAGATTCTGAGATCTCGGCAGCGCCTCCGGCTCCCTCATCTAGCCCACCCTGCAAAGATCTTTCTTGCTCTTGTCCCTCTGAAAGCGGATCGAGGTTCAAGGGTTGAAGAGGTATATCACCCTTAGATGAACCTTTAAGGTCTGTAGTCCCGTTAAAATCTGGGAGCTGCAAAGTTTGTGTGGCAGCCCTGACTCCCAATTTCGGGGTAGCCAGCAAACATTCCCTTGCCGCTTTCCAGGTGTCCTGTTCTTGAAAGGCTTTTCGCAAAGACTCTACAACTTTTCCCCACGATAAAAGGTATTTCTCTTTGACTGAAGACATAGCCTCCTCGACCAGGGCTTTGGTACATTTATTCCACATTGCAGGGTGGAGAATATCCACCTGCTGCTCAATAACCCCAGCTTGTAAAAGCCTCGTAACAACGAGAGTAAAATATTTAGTCTTACAATCGATACCCCATTGCTTATGTAATTGTAATACGACCTTCGTAAGGGCTTCCATCCTCCTCACGGGTCTGGGAGTGTCCTCCCCGCTGGGCTGGTCCAGCCGCGCTGGCTGCCGTTCCCCAAATTCCGGGTGAGGTTTCCAGGGTTTTGGCACCACTTGTTGCTGTTCACGGCGTGGCGACCTGATTCAGTAACGGCACGGCGGCCACACTCTGGCCACTCGGGCCATCAGCACGCAGACACCAATGTGGTGTACGGCAAATAGCATTTAATGGCGACTACAACAGCCTTATATAGCTTACATTCATGACATCACTTCCGCCCGCTTACATCATAGGCTTAACGCTATTGGCTACTTGAAAGAGTCCTGAAAGAGTCCTACCTTTCCGTACAGCATGACATCTTCCGACCGCCGGACCCTAACTACCTACATATGTCCTAGGGAGCCTGCTTTGGCAGGGGGAGTTGGACCCGATGATCTCTCGAGGTCCCTTCCAACCCCTACAATTCTATGATTCTATGATTCTATGATACTCCTGGGCATGGCTGCAGAGGTGTGAAGCAGTGTGTGCACCCAGAGTTGCCCAGGGCTGTCCTTGTGAGCAGGGTCCCTGAACTCTGGGGCTGTGATCTCAGCCAGGGTCAGCACTCAGCCTGTCTGGTGAGCTTTACACAGGCATAGAGACAGCAGCTGTGGGTGTGAGGAGAGACACGGGGAAGGTCATCGTAAGGTCCTTCTGCTGCAAGAAAAGGCTGCCTGGGTCAGCTTTGCTCCCAGCTGCAGCTGATCCTTGAGAAATTCCAAAGGGAATTTGAAGAACAACATCAAGGAAACATTTTCCTGCCAGGCAGCGTCTTTGCTTTGACTTTTTCTCTCCTGTGGGCTGTGCTGACTGTGGTATATTAGAACTTACTTCTCCTCTCAAGAATGTCACCATCAGAGCATCTCCTGATGCCTGCACACACAGAGGATCCCCAGGGCAGTGCCCTGATGCCAGGAAGGGTCTGCAGTGAAAAGCTGAGCGTAGGGCAGGATTGATGAGGTCTGTGAGCAGAGTGTGAGCTGGCCTGGGGAAAGAGAAGCAGCTCGAGGGAAAGCTCCGGGCAGGGATAAGTTGGCAGGGAGGGGGAAAGAAGGAGCTGCTCCCAGAAATTACATGGAAGTGGGGATTTGGTAACTCCCTGATATCCCACGTAGTGCAGACACTGATATTTAACAGGGAATACCAGGGTGCGCCCAGTGCAGGGCAGCTGAGAACTGGGGTCATGGACAAAGCAGCTCTCCCCACTCTGCACTCAAGGGAAGGTTTCACTGGCACTGCAGCAGCAATGTCAGGGAGCTCTGACAGAAGAAACACTCCTCAGGTACAGGCAGGAGAAAAGAGAATCTCCAAAGCTCTTGAGAGCTCGCAGCAGATCCTGTACCCAGCAGTGGCACGCTCAAGCCAACACAAAACAGACCTCCCAAAACTCACCTAGTTGAAGTACTTCCTGAATACAGGGTATTTATTAAGAATTGCAATAGGTTTTGCTCAAAGAAGAGTTCCCTAAACTCTTCAAGACTCCCATCTGTAAGACTTGGACTTCCCTTCTCCCAGCAGTAGCACGCTGAAACCAGCACAAAGCAGACCTCTCAAAAGGGACCTTCTAGAGTTTTCCTGAACTAAATTAGAAGTATGGAATTTTCTTTTTCCCTCAAAGAAAAGTTCCCTAACTTCTCATTGTGCATTTTCATCCTTGGACAGGTCTCCACAGCTGACAGCAGCAGATGTCCAACAGCAGCTCCATCAGCCAGTTCCTCCTCCTGCCCTTTGCAGACACACAAGAGCTGCAGCTCCTGCACTTCTGCCTCTTCCTGGGCATCTACCTGGTTGCAATCCTGGGCAATGGCCTCATCATCATCACCATAGCCTGTGACCACCACCTCCACACCCCCATGTACTTCCTCCTCCTCAACCTCACTGTTACTGACCTTGGCTTCATCTCCACCACTCTTCCTAAACCCATGGCCAATTCCCTGTGTGACACCAGGGCCATTTCCTACACAGGATGTGTAGCTCAACTCTTATTTTTGATCGTCACAGAGTACTTTCTTTTCACTGTCATGGCCTACAACCGCTACATTGCCATCTGCCACCCCCTGCACTACGGGACCCTCCTGGGCAGCAGAGCTTGTGTCCACATGGCAGCAGCTGCCTGGGGCAGTGGGTTTCTCAATGCTGTGCTGCACACAGCCAATACATTGTCACTGCCCCTGTGCTATGGCAATGCTGTTGACCAGTTCTTCTGTGAAATCCCCCAGATCCTCAAGCTCTCCTGCTCAGAGTCCTACCTCAGGGAAAATGGAGCCATTGTGGTCAGTGCCTGTTTAGCTTTTGGGTGTTTTGTGTTCATTGTGGTGTCCTATGTGCAGATCTTCAGGGCTGTGCTGAGGATCCCCTCGGAGCAGGGATGGCAGAAAGCCTTTTCCACCTGCCTCCCTCACCTGGCCATGGTCACACACCTGTTTGTGAGCACTGGTGTGTTTGCCTACCTGAAGCCCCCCTCCATCTCCTCCCTATTTCTGGACCTGGTATTGGCATTTCTTTACTTGGTGTTTCCACCAGCAGTGAACCCCCTCATCTACAGCATGAGGAACCAGGAGCTCATAAATGCCGTGTGGAAACTGATGACTGAATGATTCTAAGCAGCAATAAACTGCTCATTTTCCTTATCATACCAGTGGTCATTTAACTCATGTTAGGACCAATCTGGTTTTAGTAGGTATTTTACTTATTTTAATTTTTCCTTCTAATTTGTTTAACCTGTAGTATCATGGTCCACATTCATCCCATTCCTGGTCTTGTGTGACATTGTGCAATGACAAGCTATGCTTTTTTTGCATCAGGGAGAAGCCTTTTAATATTTTAGTTTTAGGGGTTTTTTCTTACATTAATAAACAATTCATAAGCACATTTTCCTCAGCTGAATCACTTGAGTACTTGTTATGAAATGGCAATGCTTTCCGACTGTGACAAAACAGGAATTTCCAGGATTGGTACAGGTGGCAGCAGAAGAAACAGTCCTTTTCCCTGTGCCCGCTTTACACTAATCTTCCTGTTTCTCCTCACTTTTCCTTTAAGTGCCTACACCTGTCCTGATGATACAGCCATGCTTAAAGACATACTTTCAGCAGTCTAGATGGACATACGCACTTCACTTTGCTCACAGGGTTCTACCTGTTCTTGCTCTTCTGTCATGCAGATGCCGTTCACTTCTCCAGTCTCTGCTTTGAGCTTCAGAGAGTTGGAAATGTCCCATCTTTCAGAAGTCCTATGAGCTGTTCTGTCAGAAGGTCAGTGTGTTGATAAGTAGCCTTTGTATGTATCTGATTCAAACCGTGAAAAAATCCTCCATTGTGAAAGTCCTTTGAAATTTTCCTCACTCAAATAGAACGTCTCCAAATAGTTACACAAGTTCTGTTTATTTTCAAGACAATTACGTGGAGAGCCATGCATGTAAGGGCTTTCTGTGTGATTAATGATCCCCATGGGGAGTTTTCTTCTGAGTCCAGAGACATCAGACACCAAGTGGAGAGTGAAGAAACCTCTCCAGAAGTGAAGTAAGGAGTAATGCCCAAACTATCTTTGGCTCGTTAAAGCAGACAACTGGAGGCCATGAGGACAAACACAGGCTCAGCACAGGCAGCTCGGATGCTGAGGACACCCTGCCTTGGTCTGATGAAGCAGAAATGCCAAGCGCTGACCCCCAGCCCCTGGGCAGGGAGATCCTGACCTTCACCTGTGTCTCTTCCATTGGATGTGGGGAGTGTAACACCAAGGGAAGGACAGGGGTATGACCCGTGGTGACCTCCCCTGGGGTGGGTGCAAGGAGGCAATGATGTTCCATGTCTGTGAGGACAATGTGTCTCCTCTGAGGCCTCTGTGGCAGGGATATCAGCTCTAGTACAGGAGTCAAAGACCTGGCTGGCACCCTTGGCCATCTGCATCACAGCCCATGCCACACTGCCCCATGCCTGTGCTGTTTCCCTGCAGGATGCAGGCACCCATCCCCCTTCCTCACTTTGATCTCACTCCATGGTGTCCCTGCCTGTACTGCTGTCTCTCCCTCCTCGCCAGCTGTTCCCACAAAGGCACCAGCTCATCCACACTTCCTCTGAGTGACTTTTAGCACCACAGCACTGCCCTCAGAATGACATTTCTTCATCCTCATGTCCACTCTGACCTTCAAAGCTGCAGTTTCACCTTGACTTCCTTTCTTACGTTCTTTCCAAAGAGGGTTTCACTCAGGCTCCCCTTCCCCAGGCCAGAGAATCCCAGGTCTCTCAGCCTCTCCACACAAGACCCCTATCCGTGTCTTGGCAGACTTTCTCTGCCCATGTGATAGTTCCTCCCCATTCCTCCAGACCGGGGAGCCCCACACTGGGACTGACTCCAGAGGTGGCCTCATCAATGCAGAGTCCAGATGGACCAGAAGGGCCCTTATCTGCGTGGCCACGCTTGTCCCAGTGTAGCTCAATGTGCTCATGGACAGATTCCAGTTCAGCATCTCTGACTGCTATGGCAGCCCTTGGAATGAGCAAATTCTTCCCCTTGTGGCTGGTTCTCTACCCATCATGTCAGAGCTGCCTTCATGTGTGGGTGTTGTGCTGGAACCTTTCACCATGGTTTGGCCCCAGCCTAGAGTGGAGCACCACACAGCTGGTCTCTGTCTCTACGTGCTTGTGTATGTTGGGGGAGAGTGAGAAGATGTAAGAAACCATACAGACACAAAGGCCAGGGAAGAAGGAGTGTGGGGGGGATATGAAGTGGTCCAGATGCTAGAAAGAGAGATACCCCTGCAGCCTGTGGAGAAGACCATGGTGAAGCAGACCTTCCCCCTGCAGCCCGTGGATAAGGAAAGGACCAGAGACCATCTACGGCCTATGAAGAGACTGACCCATGCCACAGCACGTTTGCTGGGGGACTTGTGACTCTGTGGGGGACCAGCCTGGATCAATCTGGGCCCAAAGGTGAGCACCCCGTGGAAGGTAGCTGTGCTGAGGCAACTGGTGAGGAGATGACTCCCCGATAGAGAGGGCTCACATTGGAGAAGTTCATGGAGGACTGTCTGCCGTGGGTGGGACCTCATGGTGCCGCAGGGAAAGGGGGTGTTGAATCCCCTCCCAAGCTAAGAAGGAAAACAACTCAGGGGGAACAGACTGAAAACCCCCTCCCCATTCCCTGCCCTTCTTCATGCTGCTATGGGGGGGAAGAAGAGAGTGAAATTATGATTAAAGTCTGCGAAGAGGGGAGAGATGGGGGGAAGTAGAGGTGGTTTAAGATCTGGAGAAGGAAAGCAACTTGTGAGGAACTGACAAAAACCCCACTCCCCCATTCCCTGCCCCTCCCCCTGCAATGGTGGTGGGGAAGAAGGGAGAAAAATTGGGAATAAAATGAAGTGTGCTAAGAAAGGAGGGGTGGAGGGAAGGTGCTTTAAGACTTGGCTTCACTTCTCAATACCTGACTCTGGTGACACTGCATGTGTGGTGTAGTTTTAATAAATGTGTTCCCCTTATTCCATGTTGAGTCTGTTTTTCCCATAACAGTGATTGCAGAGTGATCTCTCCCTGGCCTTATCTTGAATCCTAAATGTCCTAGTGGGCATTTGGCCTCTAGCCTGGGTCAAACCTCCTCAGCCTGAAACCTCCTCAGGTAGCCCAGTAGCAGCCCCAGTAGCCTTGGGGCTCACAGCTTTCAAAGACAATGTGTTGGTCCTAACTGTGCCTGATGTAATTTTCCACCTCTACCAACATCCAGCTTTGAAGCTAAACCTACAGCAATAAATACACACCCCCCCCCCCCCCCCCAATAAAATAAATTGAGGAATGAAAGATGTTCCTGCCCTGAAACCTCAGTAGGTAGCCCACTAGCAGCTCCAGTAACCTTGAGACTCAGGTCTTTCCTTACCAAGGTAATGGTCCCAACAGTGCCTGATGTCATTTTCTGGCTCTAACAGCATCCACCTTCAAAAATGCTAAATGTCCAGCTATAGCTGCCAATCAAAAGGTACAAGGGAATAAAGATATTCTTGGCCAGAAACCTCTCCAGGTAGCCCAAAAGACACCCCAGTAATGTTCATGCTCAGGGCTTTTATAGACAATGGAACAGCCATAACAGTGCAAGACATCAGTTTTCAGCTCTACCAGCTTCTAGTTTTGAAACTTCTAAACATCCAGCAATAGCTCCCAAACAAAAGTTGCAAGGACCCAGTAATTTTCCTGGCCTGAAACCTCCCAAGGTAGCCCACTAGCAGGCCCAGTAACCTTGGGGCTCAGGAATGTCCTTGCCAAAGGAACAGTCCTAATAGTGTCTGATCTCATGTTTCCGGCACTACCAGCATCCACCTTTGAACATGCTGAATGTCCAGCAATATATTCCAGACAAGAGTTGCGAGGGATGAAAGATGTTCCTGGCGTAAAACCTCCACAGGGAGAGACAAGCAGCCCCAGTAAGCTTGAGGCTCAGGGCATTCCTTGCTACAGGAATAGTCCTAACAATGTCTGATGTCATTTTTGGGCTTTACCTTCATCGATCTTCGAACATGCTGAACGTCCAGCAGTTCTGACCCAGGTTCTTTAACACCTATTGCTGCCATTTTGCTAAAGGCACCACAATTTGGGGAGCCATCTGTAAGCACATGTGAAGCAGATCTATGAAGGCTGAATGATCCTGGCCTGAAACCTCCCCAGGTAGCCTGCAAGCAGCCCTGGTAACCTTGAGGTGAAGGGTATTCCCAGCAATGAGAATGGTCCTGTAAGACCAGACATCATATTCTGGCTCTACCAGCATCCCCATTCAAACATGCTGTGTCCAGCAACTGTTCCCAAAAATAAGGTTTGAGAGCTGATATATAATTGGGGGCCTGAAACCTCCCCAGGTAACCCAAAAGCAGCCCCAGCAACTCTGGGGCTCAGAGCTTTTGTAGCTAAGGGAACAATCCTAAAAATGCCTGACTTCATTTTCAAGCTCTACAAGCACCCACCTTTGAAACTGATAAACATCCAGGAACAGCTCCCAAACAAGTTGGTGTCAGGGTTGAAAAACTTTTGTGACCTAACACCTCCCCAGGTAGTAGATCATCAGTACAACCAATCTTGAGTCTCAGGCCATGCCTAGCCAAGGCAACAGTCCTAACAGTGCCTGACATCATTTTCTGAGCTACCAGTTATAACATTCAGAACTGCTAAACCTCCAGCAATAGGTCTCAAACAAAAGGACTGAGGGCTTGAAGATATTCCTGGCCTGAAACCTCCCCAGGTGTCCCACTATCAACCCCTATATACCTTCAGGTTCAGGGCATTTCTTCAAAGGAAACAGTCCTAACTGAAACGGAGAGAATTTTCCAGATCAAATATGCTAAACGTCCACCAATAGCATCACAGTAAAAGGTGTGAGGGCTGAAAGATCTTCCTGGAATGAAACCTCTTCAGGTATCGGATGAGAAGCAACAGAACCTTGGGGCTCAGGGCATTCCATGCAAAGGGAGTGGTCCTAACATTGCTTGATGTCATTGTCAGGCTCTACCAGGGACAATTTTCACAACTAAGAAAAATGACCAGATGTAGCTCCCCAAACAAAATGTGCGAGGTCGAAAAGATGTTCCTGGCCTTCAACCTCCCCAGGTAACCCACAAAACAACCAAACTGAACAGGTACTAAATACAAGAAGACCAGTCTCCCTGGGGTAGGCATCTGAGCATGTGAGGCTGAGGATCTGGGGGACTGCAGAGAAGAACTGGTCACCAGAATTGCCCTTTGCAGAGGGGTAGGGAACATGTCTTGGCCGTGTGCAGCACAGCACTGAGAAACCCACTGCAGCTCCCGTGTGTCTGCCAAGGGCAGGAGGAGGAAGCGGGGAATGAAGCTGCCCTTGGACATTCTCTGCCTCTTTGCATGGAGCCCTCTGCAAGGAGAAAAAGGCAGTGAGAACTTGGGGCACTCCTCCCTGAGCAAAACGATCTCATCGGAGACCCAAGGACTGCCTCTCCCTGTCCTATTAGACATTGGAAAGGTCCTTTTTGGGATGTCCATTTCCTTCTGGCTGAGGCTGCCACTGGCTGTCTGGGGCTCTGATGGGAGCTCTCCAGGTGTTAGATTGTCCTGGCAGCAGAAGGTCTATCTTTTTTGACATATATGATCTTTCTGGATTGTGGTTCCCACTTCCCCCAACTACAGAACAGAGATTTGTAGATTTGTTTTCCCTGATTTTGTTCTTGGGAAAAACTAAGAAATGCCACACTGCTCAACTGAATCCCTTCCTTTGAGAGGGGGAAAGAGTACCCTGCCTGTCTCTGCCTGGGGGTCCTGTCTCATGGGGAGACAAGGAAAGGTGATTGTCCTACCCAGCTCTGGTTTGATCAGGAGAAAGGACTCTGATGGACAGAAGGATTTCTCCCCAGTCGAGGGAGAGAACGTCAGAAATGAGATCATAGAGTGATCCCCATGAGGGCTGAGGCAACAGGAGGGAGCCTAGAAGAACTGGTCTTCTGCTCAGATGGGTCAGCTCTTGGGATCAAGGGAGCTCATGGCAACCCAGCGCTGCAGAGAGACAGCTCTGCCCAGGAGCAGCTCCTCTGCCAAGCACACAGGGCTGGGGACACTGCCTGGAGGCACCAAGGGGAGACCTGTGAGGCTGAGAGAGCTGATGGATGCTGAGAGCTCACTGGAGGAGAAATCTCCACAGCACTCTGCCTGGTATGTCTGTGGGTGCAGGGCAATGCAGGTTCTGTTCCTGGAGGCATCTCCTAAAGCTGGGACATGGGGCAGTGTGTGGGGTCTGTCAGGAGGACAGGTTCTCTCTAGGACCAGAAAGTGCTGCCTGGAAGGGATGCCCTTCTGCCCCATCAGAGGGTCAGGGCAGGACAGCTGTCTTCTCCTGGGCATGGCTGCAGAGGTGTGAAGCAGCGTGTGCACCCAGAAGTGCCCAGGGCTGTCCTAGTGAGCAAGGTCCCTGTACCCTGGAGGCTGTGTGCTGGGGCAGAGATGCTTCTACTGCCAGGGTCAGCACTCAGCCTGGATTGTGGGCTTTCCACGGGGATAGAGGCAGCAGCTGTGGGTTGAAGGAGTGACCAAGGGAAAGGCGGTGTAGGGTCCTTCTGCTGTAAGAAAGTGCTGCATGGGTCAGGTTTTCTCCCAGCTCCAGCTGATCCTTGAGAAATTGCAAAGGGATATTGAAGGACAACACCAAGGAAGCATTTTCCTGTAGATAGAGTCTTTGCTTTGACTTTTACTCTCCTGTGGGCTGTGCAGACTTATTTCTCCCCACAGGAATATGCAATGGAAACTCAATTATCATTAAGATGTCGTATTTTTGCCTGAGCCCTGCACACACAGAGGTTCCCAGGGCAGTGCCCTGATGCCAGGAGGGGTCTGCAGAGCAGAGCTGAGCACAGGGCAGGTTGGAAGAGGAATGTGAGCACAGAGTGGGAGGTGACATGGGCAAAGAGAAGCAGCTGCAGGGACAGCTCCAGGCAGCAGAGACATTGGGATGTGAGGGAGAAAGAGCTGCTCCCAGCAATGCCCTGGCAGTGGGGATTTGGGACTTCCCTGACAGCCCCTGCAGTGAAGACTCTTTCCTGCAGTAACCCCCTGGTTTCTGTCATCCAGCACAGAGCTTGACCCCAGCATTCCATGGTTTCACACTGAGTCTTCTCCTTAGCAGCCATGAACAGAAACCCCTGAGTGCCTGTCTGTCTGTTTGTCCCTGTCCTTCCTGCCTTGGCTGGAGCATTTCTTGCTGTTTCCCCTCCTGTCTTTGCTGCCTTTGTCCCACTATTACCTGGGGCTCTGGGCATGTCCATTTCGGGTGCTGGCACTGAACTGACCCTCACTTCTGTACTCCCAGCTGTAGGACTGAGGACGTCCTGGGGTCTCCTGCTGGGCTGCAGCTGCCTCCCACAATGGCACCGCTCTCCCAGGGACTCTTGTGCCCCAGAGAAGAGCCCCATGAAGGAGACATCTCGGCACAGAGGCCGTGGCAATGCCACTCATCACCTGTGTGTGGGCAGCTGCACTGAGCCCTGTGTGTCCCTGGCTGGGAGCGGGGAGCTGAGATCCTGCTTGGGTAGGATGAGACCGCAGGAGGGCTTTGGAGCTCTGCCCTGGGAGACTGGATTCCTCAGCTCTCTGTGGGGTCCAGTTTCTTCTGCAGGGAACAACAGGGTGTGATCACAGAGTGTCCAGCAAAGGGCAGCTGAGAGCAGGGCTGATGGACAGAGCAGCTCTCCCCACTCTGCACTCAGGGGAAGGTTTCACTGGCACTGCAGCAGCAATGTCAAGGAGTTCTGACAGAAGAAACACTCCTCAGGTACAGTGAGGAGAAAACCAATGCTCCAAAGCTCTGCTCTGCTGTCAGGTGAAATTGGAGTGACAGTGCTGAAAAGCTCATTCCCATCCACAGGGGATTTAGTCTGAGATCCAGAGAGTCAATCTGAGGATATTCTGTAAGAGTGAAAGAGATGTTCCTCACTCTCAATGCATGTTCCTCCTTGGACAGGTCTCCACACTTGATGGCAGCAGATGTCCAACAGCAGCAGTTCCATCAGCCAGTTCCTCCTCCTGCCCTTTGCAAACAAATGGGAGCTGCAGCTCCTGCACTTCTGCCTCTTCCTGGGCATCTACCTGGCTGCTCTCCTGGGCAATGGCCTCATCATCATCACCATAGCCTGTGACCACCACCTCCACACCCCCATGTACTTCTTCCTCCTCAACCTCTCTCTTACTGACCTTGGCTGCATCTCCACCACTGTTCACAAATCCATGGCCAATTCCTTGTGGAACACCAGGGCCATTTCCTACACAGGATGTGTGGCTCAAATATTTTTCTTTACATTTTTGATTGCCACAGAGTACTGTCTTCTCACCCTCATGGCCTATGACCGTTACATTGCCATCTGCCACCCCCTGCACTATGGGACCCTCCTGGGCAGCAGAGCTTGTGTCCACATGGCAGCAGCTGCCTGGGGCAGTGGGTTTCTCAATTCTCTGCTGCACACAGGCTGTACATTTTCACTCCCTCTCTGCCATGGCAATGCTGTTGACCAGTTCTTCTGTGAAATCCCCCAGATCCTCAAGCTCTCCTGCTCAGACACATATGTCAGAGAAATTGGACTCATTGTGGTTGGTGCCAGTTTAGGTTTTGGGTGTTTTGTGTTCATTGTGGTGTCCTATGTGCAGATCTTCAGGGCTGTGCTGAGGATCCCCTCGCAGCAGGGACAGAACAAAGCCTTTTCCACCTGCCTCCCTCACCTGGCTGTGGTATACCTGTTTATCAGCACAATCATATTTGCCTACCTGAAGCCCCCCTCCCTCTCTTTCTCTTTTTTGGACCTCATAGTGACATTTCTTTACTCAGTGTTTCCACCAGCAGTAAACCCCCTCATCTACAGCATGAGGAACCAGGAGCTCAAGGATGCCATGTGGAAACTAAGCACTGTATGTTTTTAAGCAGCAATAAACTGTTCATCTCCTTCTGTGTATCACTGGCCATGCATGTCACGTTAGTACCATTATGTATTTATAGGGGGTTTAGTAATTGGTTTATTTTTTCTTATTTCTAGTGTCTCTAAGCTATAACAAGGTGCACATTCATCTCTGTCCTAATGTAGTATCTCCTGGTCTTGTGTGACCCAGCCACTGCGTAATGACCAGCTGTGCTCTTTGTGCATCACATCTGTCTGCAATCACCCACAATTTTCTTTTTTTTCCCCCTTTCGAATTATAAGAAACCACATCTTTTTTATAATTGGACTGTAATTTTTTATAATTGAGTTGTACAAATGACAGGAGAAATACTCCCCTTCCCCTGTACCTGCATTAGCATTAGTCTGTCTCTTTCATCTCCCTTGTCATTCAGGTGTTTCCAGCTCTCCTGATGCAGTGGCCATGCCTAAGGACATCTTTTCAGCAAACTAGATGGACGTTTGCACTTCACTTTGCTCATTGGTTTCCATATCTGCTTGCTCTTGGTCATTCAGATGCCTTTCAACTCTCTGGTTTCAGCTTTCAGCTTCAGAGGGTTAGAAAATGTCCCATCCCTCAGAAGTCTCGTGAACTGTTCTGTCAGAAGTGCAGTGTATTGATAACCCTTCTGTGTATGTGATTAAAAGCAATGTTCTGGGAGAGAATCTCCTCTGAAAGCTGACCCCCTTCACACGCTGCTTGGCCATAGCAGCAGCTGAGGAGAGAGATTTCATGGGTATTCAACTGTGTCATGTTGAACTGCTGTTTGTTGTCAGAGAAATCTGTCTGTGCCTGTGAGCACAGATGATGTGAGGAAAAGAGTTGGCAGTCTCAGGAGGGCAGTGAGGGAACTGCTGGGCTTGGGGAAGAGCAAGGTTCTCCAGAGGGTTGGATCTCCAGAGACTGCTTTTACTGCCTGTCCAGGTCTCCTTAGCAGACCCATGTCCATCACAGAATGCTGCTGTCACTCCTTCTATCAACTGAGCCAGAACAGAAAATACCCATGACTGAAAAAAAGGTCCTTCAGGAAAATTCCTTTGAAATCTTCATCACTAAGGACATCACTAACATCCAAATAGTTGTAAAAGGCTGATATTTTTTTAATGAAAATGAGTTGGAGAGACATGCTTGTGAGGGCTTTCTGTAGCAACGTTGGTAGCAACGTTGCATATGGGAATCTGAGGCCGGTCTGTGTCCTCCTTGCTATAGTGGCTGGAGTGTGTTGTGTCCAGTTTTGTCATCTGCTCTAAAAACACCCCATGGCACCGTCCATTGTTTGGTTACGAGGGGCACCCTTTGAATGGGGAACGTTTCAGTGAGCACAAAGTGAGCCTGGAGACTTGCTGCGCCCTTCTGTACCAGCGTACCCTGTGGCTCAGTGGAGAACTCCTGCCTGTCACAAGGGAGACCAGGGTTTGATTCCCCACAGGGAGTCGCTGCTCTGGGCATTGATTGATTGGTACTGTAAGCAGGAGGTTGTTGTACAATTTGGAAACAATTTTTGGTGTGGTGAATGCAGGGAGACCTGGTCTGACTGGGATAACGTTTTTAATCCGGGTCAGCTTAAACTAGGAAGAGTGTGAAAAATCAATAGTAGATGGGAGGAAGTACGGGGTCAAATAATATCAGGTGCCCTAGGTGTGGAGCAGGAATTAGTGCCTGCCCGATCTGCCATGAATGCTGTTTGTGTACTCAAGCCAAGCGCACGAAGTGCCATAGATACATCACCTCCCTTTTGGGGAGACAGGAATAGTACCTTAACAAGTGTCAATGTGAAGTGTACAGGATCTCAGAGATATAAATAAAATAACTGAAGATTTATACCCAGTAGTAGCAGATCCATATCCACTGCTAACTAAATTAGCACCTAATTTGGCTTGGTTTACTGAATTGGACCTGAAGGATGCATTTTTCTGACTGCCCTTCAGCCCCATCTCTCTAAGGATGGTGTAAACTTCAGAGATGTTCAATACAACTGTGGTAGGCATTGTGCATTCCCTTTTGCCTGAAATTCCATGTTTAAGCCACTCTTTTCCTCTCTGGGAGGATCACTGGTACTGATTTCTGAGGGACAGGCAATGTGCTCACCACTGTGGCTGCCTGTGTTCTTTGACCTCACCAGCTCGGTTTGAGTCTGCTTGAACATCTGCTCCACTGCAAGCAGAGAGGAAGCCAAGCTGCCAATTTCAGTTAGATGGTGATGGTGTCACAGGGACCTGCAGGCACCACTGCTTCCCTTGGGAATGACTCCTTTTCCTTGGTGCAAAGAGCATGGAATAACCCTTCAAGGAGCCTGCACTTTACATGTCAATGAATGAAATAGGGGCACTGATGTACACAGAAGTATTATTTACAGTCACTGACTGACCACATTTTTCTTTCTGTGGCTTGGAAACTTTTCAAAATCTACTTCAGGATCCTGGGGGGCTTGTGGGTCTCACTGGCTGGGACCGACCTGCACCCACAATGTCTCCTGCCAAGGGCTCCAGGAACATGGCTCAGCTCAGTCTGGGGCCTTTTGTCCCTGCCTGAGCCCTGGTGTAGCTGTGCCCATCTCTGCTGCTGTCTCCTGGCTGGGCCTGGGACCTGCACTGCAGAGAGCTGCTCTCCTGCATGGAGCCCTCAGACCCAGGTCAGAGCTCGTCAGGCAAAACACAGCATATTCGCCTCTTACATCCCATCCCATCCCATCCCATCCCATCCCATCCCATCCCATCCCATCCCATCCCATCCCATCCCATCCCATCCCATCCCATCCCATCCCATACATTCACCATGCCTAACAATCTTACCAGCCTGGAGTGACAGGGGGATTTCAGCTGCAAAACCACTTCCAAGGACACAGAACACAAAGGACACACATGGAAACTGGATTTGCTTTTAATTTTTTAGATCACTTGAGAGCCAGTGCTCACCGTCATGAAGATAGGAGCAGGCTGATGCACTCTTCAGTTGTGTAAACACATCCCTTGCAGCCTGGCAAAGGCAAGTCCCAGCGCTGCAGAGAGCAGCAGCCAGAACAGAGGCTGAGACATCCCGGTTTCTTCAAGAGCAAGAACATGAAAGATGAAGATCTGGACAGACCACACACAAAAGAAAGAGGTGGTGTGTGGTACTATGGGCTATTTGCCAAAGTATGGCAACCAGTGATGACAAAAGCTTCCTTCTGGCATCCCCAAACCTGTGCTTCTTGTCCAGGGACACATGAAAAACGCTCCCTTGAAAGTGCTGCCCTGGGCCTGTATTGCCCATGGGCAGAGTGGAAAAGCAGCAGCTCCTTCCTGATGGTGCAGCAAGTCCAGAGCCCTTCCAAGCACTTCCAGGCTGTTTCACACAAGCAAGAACTCCTGGGGAAATGGAGCCAAGGGAAGAGCAGAGCTCGGTCCCACTATGAACCGTCCATGGGCAAGAGAGCCTGAGAGAGGCAGGGCCTGAGTGGCACCTTGGAGGTGCCAGAACAGCAGGCAAGAACCAAGCCAACAGGGCCCAGAGGAGCCCTGACTGAGGGCTGTGCTCCGTGCTGCAGAGGACAAGAAGACAGCCTCCCTTGGGGCTGGATCTGGCAGTCCAGAGAGCTTCCTCACCATGGATGCAGGGAACGAAGGCCATCTTTGTGGAGCATGAGCAGCAGGCCCTGAGCCACAAGGGCCCGAAGGTGCCCTGGCAAGGGGCTATGCTTAGAGTGGCAGAGGAGGCAAAAAACCCTCCAGGGACATGTGCTAGCCCCCCTAGGGGGGAAAAAGCCTTCCTCCCCCCAGCTGCAGGGCACAAGGTGCCACCTTCGTGGTGCACGAGTAGCAGCAGGCAGTGAGCCAGCCCAGGCAGCCCAGAAGAGCCCTGACAAGGGGTCCTGCTCAGTGCTGCAGAGGAAGGCAAAAAACCCCTGGGGACCAGTGCCAATCCGCCCGGGGGGAAAATCCCTTCCTGAGCCCAGCATCAGAGCTGGCGATCGGCTGTTCCCTGAGCACGGGAGCAAGACCGGCTCCGTCCTCCCACCGGCTGCTCACGCCTCCCAGGAGATGCCCCAGCCCTGTTCTCCCTCAGCCTGGAGCCATCTCAGGGGCTGCCCCAGGTGCCCCCGGCCTGATCGACCCTGGGGGCCAGTGTCCTTCCCTTGTGCCTGCTGGGGACACCAGCGGGTGCTGCAGAGCAGTGGGACCCTGTCCACTTCTCTCCATCCCATGGCTTACAGCTGCACTGCTGCCCCTGGCTCCATGGCAGGGGAGGATGCTGAGCTCTGCAGGGCTTCTCCAGAAGGCATTCCCTTGCCCTGGCCATGGCTCTCCAGAGGAAAAGGCCTGAGCGCCTCTGGCACCTGCAGGGATGGGTGGTGGCTGTAATCTCCTGGAGCAGGTTTTCCATCCAGCAGATGGGCTCTAAAGGTGGCTTTGCCAGCAGCAAAGTAGATCCATTAGACTCTTCCTGCTTTTGTTCTGCCTCCCTCAAGCTCTGCCAGGGAATTCCAGCTGCTCCTTAAGGGCTCCCTCTTAGGAGGTCTTCCAGCTGTCCCTGTGGCAGCTCTGTCTGTGGGACAGGGCAGGCTGCTGCCTTTCATACTGCCTGGGGACATGGTGACAGCACTGTGAGGTGGCAGTGATGTCTGGTGTGAAGCCCCACCCACTGCAGCTCACCCCAAGGAAGCCCCTCCCACTTCAGTTCTGTCCATCAAAGTTCCAACAGACCGCGTTTGAAACCAGACAGGCTTTGATAAACAAGTTGGGAAGATCTCCTAGGATGTTTGGGACTTCCATCCACTTCTTGTCCGGATCTTTCCACTCAGGGGTCTGGGTATCAGGAGAGAAACTGCTCTGATTACTAAAGACAGGCAAGAAAGGCATTAAGTACCTCAGACCTTCCTACATCCTCAATCACAATGGATCCCCCCCAACCAATAAAGGTGGGAGATTCTCCTTTTCATTAATGATTTAATAATTTTATTATAATATTTTAAAATGTCTCAGGACACTGCAGGGATGTGCCTGGGCACGGTGCCAGCAGGAAACCACAGGCTGGCTGCCCGGGGGGAGCAGGGCGAGCGCTGCGAGGCCACGTGGGCTGTGGTTTGTGCACCTGCAGGCTCCAGGTCCCGCTCTGCCCGGGGGGAATAACGGCCCCTGGGTGACACGCTGAGAGCCAGGGACACGGCTGAGCCCCTGGGCTGCGTGTCTGCTGCCAGGGCAGGGACATGGCCCAGCCCGGGCTCCTGCGAGGGACCCTCCATGGGGCTCTGCGGGGAGGAAGGGGCCAGCCAGCACTCCTGGGCTGGAGCTCTGCCCCTGGC
The DNA here is from genome assembly GCF_964237585.1 of Gallinula chloropus. Taxonomy (NCBI): domain Eukaryota; kingdom Metazoa; phylum Chordata; class Aves; order Gruiformes; family Rallidae; genus Gallinula; species Gallinula chloropus. The sequence goes on along the minus strand of NW_028168234.1, from coordinate 310,293 downwards.
CAAGGGCTTTTCCCAGCTGCTGCTCCCATCACAGCGGGGCTGGAGCAGGAGCAGGGGCTGTTTCCTTTCCAGCCTGACACAGACCCGCAGCAGTCCCAGCTCCGTGGCTCCCACGGCTTGGTGGTGCCTGGATGTTCTTGGCCTTGGGTCCTTGGATGAGCCCAGCAGAGGAGATGCTCGTTGCTCCCAGTGCCCCCAGCAGGGACCGAGCGGGGACAGACCCATTTCTCCTCCACACCCAGCTTGTCCCATGACCATCCCCTGCCACAGTGACCGTGACATGCGCAGCGGGACCTCTGTGTCCCTCATATATGGTCATGAACGGAGCTGGAGGAGTTCATTGGAGGGCTGGGCTGTGTCGGAGGGGAGATAGCTCCTGATAAAGTCTAAAAAGGTGCTGCTGCTTTGATTGGCTCCTCATGCAGCTGGGTCTGCATCTACAGAGATATATTACCCTTTCATCACTGTCGTCTCTGTGGGTCCCCAGGAGCTGTGACAGGGAGTGTGGTGCTGCCGGGCTGTTCCAGCAGGACAGGAGGCTGAGGCTGGGGATGGAGTGTCTCCTGTCCCCTCAGCTGCTGTGGCTGCTGCTCTGGGTTCAGCTGTGCAGGGGTAAGTGCAGTATCCTTGTCCCACAGAGAGGGTCAGCGGGCACTAGTGGGAACATCGAGGTATCTCTGAGAATGAGGTGTCTTTGGAGGTGCCACTGAGAAGAGGGGCAGACAGTGCTCAAGTCAACTGAACTTGAGCCTTTCCCTGTGGGTCTGGGGGCACAGGGCTGTTGCAGGGGGGGACTGGGCTTGTGGGGAGATTGTGCCCTGTGAAGATCCGGGCACAGTGTATCGGTGGGAAGGGGAAGGTGGTTGTTGAGTTTGGAGGAGGTGCTGCTGGCTGTGGGGTTGTGAATAACCCAGTGGGGTTAGAGCTGAGCACCTCCAGCATGGTGAAAGCCTTGGGGACCAATGTGAGCCTGACACTGCCCTGAGGACAGCATGGAAGGGTACATCATGCACACTGGTTCCTGGGAAGGAGGCATCTCCAGACCTGTGGTCTAGGGCTCAGTGCTTTCCTGAAGGTTCCCATCTTTGTGCTTGCAGGGGCTGCAGAGGTGAGGCTGGAAAATGGTGGTGGACGCTGTGCTGGAAGAGTGGAGGTGAAACAACAGGGACAGTGGGGGACAGTGTGTGATCTCGGCTGGGACATTGATGATGCTGCAGTGGTTTGCAAGCAGCTGGGCTGTGGGGATGCTGTTGCAGCTCATCGGAATGCACACTTTGGGCCAGGATCTGGCCCCATTTGGATGTTTGATGTTGAGTGTGATGGCACCGAGTCTGCCCTGTCTGACTGCACAAACTATGGCTCAGGCGAAGAGTATTGTGATCACAGCTGGGATGCTGGAGTGACATGTTCAGGTAAGGGGCCAGCTGGTCACCACCTATGTGGCCACAATGGGGAAGGGAGCTGAGTGTACCCTCAGGGCAGCAAGGGGGTACTGGAAAAGGGCCTGGTGTGGCTGGTCACTGCTGAGTTGAGACTGACATTGATGGTTTCCCTGGTCTCTGAGGAAAGCCCAGTGGGAACCTGCCATTGCCTGACCCCTGATGTGGCTCAGCCCATGCTCCATGGCTGCCTGGTGTAGGGAGATAGATGTGTTCAGGAAAACCTGTCTGGAAGCCATGAGGACCTTGTCGCAGCTCACGTGACACGCACAGCTCCAGGGAAGGAACAAAGGTGGCCAGGGCCTTTTGAGTTGTGTTCCCTGGCAAATAGGAGTGTCCCAAAGCGGAGGAGCTACTCAGAGGGGAGGAGCAAAGGGATGAGGATGAAGAGCAGGGTGGCCCTTGGCTACCTCCTGCCTCTTACAGGGTCACTCCATGAGAGGTAGGCAGAGAAGGCTGCAGCATCCAATAGCACCTGAGTCCATCACCTCGGGCCAAAGAGCTCTGGGTGCTTCAGGGCCTGGGGCTGGTGCCCAGCACCCCAGGGTCTCCAGAAGAGCAGCAGTTTATCTGAGCAGTGCCTGTGACTGTGGCTGTGGGAGAACAACCAGCCCCCAGTGCTGTGCTGATTTCTGGAGAGCAGGGAGGGGCTCTGGTGGGTTTGTGCCATCAGCACCCACTGGGAGCTGCTGGGATGGTTGTGAGGCTCTTTGCCTGTAGCCAGCTGAGAGATGGGGTGAGACATGCTCAGGACATTGCCAGAGGGCTCTGGGAACTCACAGGGGTCTTTGTTTCCTCCAGGGTTTGTGCGGCTGGTTGGAGGGGGCAGCTCCTGCTCAGGACGAGTGGAGATCCGTGATGAGAACCGGTGGAAAACTGTCTGTGACTCAGACTTTGGTCCCAAAGCCGCTGACGTGGTCTGTGAAGAGCTGCAGTGTGGGGTAGCCCTGTCCATCCCTGGGGCAGCTACTTTTGGAGAAGGTGTTGGTTCCATCTGGGACAGAGAGCTGCAGTGTTTGGGGAATGAATCCTCTCTCGCCTTCTGCCCCACAGGGTCCCCCAGGGACCCACCCTGCACCCACACCAATGATGCCAGTGTCATCTGCACAAGTAAGGACTCAGGGTGGGATAGTGAACCCTGAGTGTGAGCTAGACATGGTCAGCAGCTCAGGGACAAGAAACACAACTGGGTTTGAAGGCAGGAGGGGTTATGTAGTTTTCTGCAGCCCTAAGAGATTGCAGAAGGAGGAGAAAGGCCAGGTTGAATGAGGCCCTGGGCAGCCTTGTGTAGCTCCAGGCCTGGAGGTTGGTGTCCCTGCCTGTGGCAGGGGGGTTGGAGCGCTATGATCCTTGGGGTCCCTTCCAAGCCATGCCATTCTATGATTCTCTGAAAGGAAGGGTTTTTATCTGACAAGCCCCCCAGCTGCCATATGTGAAGAGCACCAATGCCCCTTTTCTCCTCTTCCTCTGTCCCCAGAGTACACAGGGTTCAGGCTGGTGAATGGCAGCATGGCTTGTGATGGGCGGGTGGAGGTCCAGGTGCTGGGGACCTGGGGCACCCTCTGTGACTCCCACTGGGACCTCTTGGACGCCCACGTTCTCTGTCACCACCTCGGCTGCGGGTTTGCTGAGGCCCTTCCTGGAGGAGGGCGTTTTGGGAGAGGCACCGGCCCCACCTGGAGAGAGTCATTCCACTGTGATGGGACTGAAGCCCAGCTGGGACAGTGCCCAGTGACTGCCCTGGGAGCCTCCCCATGCTCCCACGACAGGGACGCTGCTGTCATTTGCTCAGGTGAGTGCTGGGAAAACAGCCTCTCACCCCCATTGTCCCCTGGGGTGTGACATGGCCACCCAAAGCAAGGGATCCCATGGCAGCCACAGGGTGAGCTTCTCCCTGGAGAAAACCTCCCTTCACCTGGAGTGCTCTGTAGAGCTTGATCTGCTCCCACTGAACGCTCTGATGTGGGAGAGCTGACACTGAACAGGGTCAGACATCTCTGCCTTCCTGGGACACGGATCAGGCCCTGGAGCCACCAGAAGTCTTGGAGTCAAACCAGTTCCCAGTCCCTGATCCCCAGAGATGCAGAGATGTGTGGGGTGTCCCATGTATCAGCAGTGCCAGGGCAGAGGATGAGCAAGGCTTCTCCTGGCGCTGCCCATCCCCAGCCCATCCCACCATCTGCTGCTCCCTCCTGCAGGAGCTGCCCCATCTGCCTCAGCAGGGACATGTTGGGTGGCTCTGCCCCACCAAGAGCTAAGAGAGTGTCTTGCCCAGCAGGGCTCAGTCCCTGGGAAACCAACCATGAGAAAAGCTGCTCCTGAAGATCAATGTAGAGTGTTTGGGCAGGCAATGGATTTCAAGGGTGCCATCAGGCTTCCAGAGCCTGGAGAGGCACTGCAGGTCTCTGGGCTCTCTGGTGCTGCTGAGGCTGGGCCATGGCTGCTCTCCCCAGGCTCAGACAGCTCCGGGGCCCTGCGGCTGGTGGGTGGAGGCAGCCGGTGTGACGGGCGAGTGGAGATCTTCCAGCGCGGGACCTGGGGCCGAGTCCTGGATGACCAGTGGGACGTGCAGGAGGCCAGCGTGGTGTGCCGGCAGCTGCGGTGTGGAGAGGCAGAGAGAGCCTACAACCCCCCAAAGCCCGAGAGAGGGACGGGTCCTGTGGGGCTGCAAGGGGTGCGGTGCGCAGGGCATGAGTCCAACCTGACCCTCTGCAACACCTCCCTGCCCGAGAGCGCGCTGGCAGCTGGGATTGCCGAGGACGTGGGGGTCGTTTGCCGGGGTGAGTGGCACTGCAGGGACCCCCGGGCTCTGGGCTGGGTGGGCACCATCCCCTGACAGCAGCTGGGCTTCTTCCTGCTGCAGGGAGCCGTCAGGTGCGGCTGGTGAACGGGCCCGGGCGCTGTGCAGGCAGAGTGGAGATCTACTACCGGGGCAGCTGGGGGAGCGTCTGCGATGACGGCTGGGACCTGCCCGACGCCGCCGTCGTCTGCCAGCAGCTGGGCTGCGGAGGGGCGGTGGAGGCCGTTGGCTCTGCTGGCTTCGGGGAAGGCGCCGGGCAGGTCTGGCTGGGCAGCGTGAGCTGCTCGGGGGCCGAAGCTGCTCTCTGGGACTGCCCGGCAGGGCCCTGGGGGCAGCCCGACTGCGGGCACAAAGAGGACGCCGGAGTCGTCTGCTCAGGTCTGTGCTGGGAGCTGTGCTGGGAGCCCAGGGACAGGGGAGCTCGGGACAAGGGGAGAGCCGGTAATGGCTGAGTCTGTCCCTGGCTGCCTCTGAGCCCCTGCCCAAGCCCATCGTGGGGACACCCACACACAGGTCCTCTCTGTCCCACATGGCGTTTCTGAGGAGTTTTCCCCGAGGGTTAGCAGGGAGGAGAGGGTTGTCTGTCTGTCAGGGGCTGCCAGGGTGACTGTCTGGCCATGCATTTTCCTTGTCTGGGGGCGTCAGGGGCACCCCTGATCCTACATCCCTGCACCATCCTCTTCCCTTTGGTGTCTCTCTTACCAGAGTTTGTGGCCCTGAGGCTGGAGAAGAACGGCAGCTGCTCCGGGCGCCTGCAGGTTTTCTATAACGGGACCTGGGGCAGCGTTTGCTCCAACTCAATGACTCTCCAAACGGTGTCTCTGGCGTGCAAGGAGCTGGGCTGTGGGGAGGCATTATCCTTGGATCCATTCCTCACTTCTGGAACGCTGCCTGGTCGTGCCTGGCTGGATCGTGTGGAGTGTGGGAAGAGTCACAGCTCCTTCTGGCAGTGTCCCTCCACTCCCTGGCACCCACAGTCCTGCACTGACCTGCGCGATGAGACCCACATCACCTGCCAGGGTAACTCTGAGCCACCCGGGCACCAGCATCCCCAGATTCTGCTCCCTTCTGGGCACTGTCAGACACAGACAGAGCCCACAGGGGCTTTTCCTTTCCATGCCAGACCCTTCTGCTGCTGGTGGTGGCACAAAGGAGCCTTCAGCTCTCAGACCCCACACATTCAGCAGCAGTGGGCAGCCAGGCTGCCAGCAGAGCCTGGGGGAGGCAGAGGTGTCTGCAGGAGAGGTCTCAACAGAGACCCGTCAGGGCTCCAAACAGTGTCCCCCATCCTGCCCTCTGTGAACCAGGCTCCCTTGGGGGCTGAGCAGTCAGGGTCCCCCACATTGCCAGGTGTGTCCCCTGAGTGACCAGGGTTCAGCTGCTCCCTTGAGCAAGGTGACTCAGGGATGCACAGGCAGAACTCAGCCCCGCTCTCTGCCACACGACCCCCCTGCTGCAGCCCTTCACCACAGCATTTCCTTCTACAGACAGAGAGACAGGAAAGGCCCCAGCCCTGGATCCCATGTGCCCAAACTCCACGAGCTGCACAGGTAGCTGCTCCTCTGCAGGCCTCTCTCCCCTGGCAGGGCTCTGCCTGCTGCCCTGGAGCCCTGAGGGGTCTCTGCCCTCTCCAGACAGGGAGAAGATCCGTGCGGTGGGAGGCGAGAGCGGGTGCTCGGGCAGAGTGGAGGTCTGGCACCGCGGCTCCTGGGGGACGGTGTGCGATGACTCCTGGGACATGCTGGACGCGGCGGTGGCGTGCCGGCAGCTGGGCTGTGGCCCCGCCGTGTCTGCTCTGGGCGAGGCGGCGTTTGGGAAGGGGACGGGCCCCATCTGGCTGGAGCAGGTGGAGTGCCGGGGCACAGAGCCGTCTCTGCAGCACTGCTGGGCCCGGCCCGGGGACAGCGGCGCCTGCCGGCATAAGGAGGACGCTGCCGTCAACTGCTCGGGTGAGCATCTCCCGGGGGCTGCACTGTCCTGCCCGTGGCCCCGAGCAGGGCCCTGGGCTCCTGCCTGGCCACCCCTGAAGGAGCAGCCCCACAGGAGGGCCAGTGTGGGTGGGATGTGCCAGGGTGTCAGAGAGGAGGCTCCCCAGGACCTGCACACCCAGCCTCTCAGCATGTCTCCTCCTCCTCCTCTGCAGCTGTTTTCCAGGGTTCTATACTGGTTTGAGGGGTGCTATACTGGTTTTGGGGTGTTCGTACTGGTTTGTGGGGTGCATACTGGTTTTCAGGGGGGTCTATACTGGTTTGAGGGGATTCTGTACTGGTTTTATTGGGGTTCATACGGGTTTGAGGGCGTTGTGTACTGGTTTGGGGTTCTATACTGATTTGCGAGATTCTATACTGATTTTGGCAGTCCATACTGGTTTAGGGGACTTCATACTGGTTTGTGAGGTTTTATACTGATCTTGGGAGTTCTATACTGGTTTCTGGGGTTTCATAGTTGTTTGGGGGGGTTTACTGGTTTTAGGATGTCTATACTGTGTTTGGGTAGTTCTGTACTGGTTTGGAGGGTTCATACTAGTTTCTGGGGGGTATATAATGGTTTTTTGGGGGTTCGTATTGGTTTGGAGGTGGGTTCATACTGGTTGGGGGACCCCCATGGCAGCCCCACCAGTATTGCCAGAAACCACCCCACCAGTGTCCCCAGTAACCAACCCCTCAGTATTCCCATTACCCACAGTATCCCAGTTAACCCACAGCTCTCCTTCTCCTCCTCTGCAGCTGCACCCAGGACCGCAGCACCAACCCCTCGAGCAGGTAACCTGCCCTGTGTGTCAGCGCTGGCTCTTCCCAGGGCCAGGCTGTGACCCACAGCCAGGGGGAAGGGGCTCCTTGCCAGGGAAGGACTTACCGAGGTGGGATGTCAGTCCCCAGAAGGGTGGGACCTTCCCCATCACTCCCCCCTGGGGTCCCTTACCCCGGTGTCACGGGGTCAGGACTGTGGTGTCACAGCCCCCCACCTCTCCCAGCCCTGGGGCTGCTATTTCTGGCTTCCTGCCTGTGCAGATGCCACCCGGGACCGTCCGACCAGCAGCAGGAGAGAGTCCTTGCTTGTCATCATCTGCAACATCCTGGGAGCCCTTCTCTGCTTGCTCCTGGCCCTCCTGGCTGGGCAAGCGTGGAGCGCCAGGGCTGGGCGCAGAGGTGGGTTTGTTCTCCATGGCCCCAGGTGAAGATGTGTGTTGGCAAGGCCAGGGGGGCTGTGGGGTGTCAGTGAGTGGTACAGGCAGAGCTGGGGGGACAGGAGTGTGTGCTGCCCACAGTCCCATGTGTCACCCCATTGACTGCCTGACCACGGGCAACCAGCAGGAAGGGGGAGAGAGAGTCCAGACCTGGGGGGAGTCAGGGATGGAGACAGGAGAGAAATGGCACAGCTGGGCTGGGGAGATGGGATAAAGGGGGGATAGATGAGGATGTGACACTGGGAGTGCCCTGGGGAAATGGGGAGGGGGCTCTGGGATGGTTAGATGGGATAAAGGGGGGATAGATGAGGATGTGGCACTGGTAGTGCTTTGGGGAGATGGGGAGGGGGCTCTGGGCTGGGGAGATGGGATAAAGGGGGATAGATGAGGATGTGGCACTGGGAGTGCTCTGGGGAGATGGGGAGGGGGTTCTGGCAGTGTGAGATGCTGGGAGAATCATTGGGCAGCACCTACCATCCTTTCAGCATCAGGAGCCCTGGCTGTTCCTCCATCCAACCCTTACCTCCCCCCAGCAGGGCAGGGGCTGTGTAATGGATCCACTGGGCAGAGAGTGGACAGCTCCAGGGGAGAGGAAAGGCAGGAGCTGCTCCAAGCTCAGCACCAGGAACAGGATCCAGGGTCCAAAGGGGCACAAGGGGGGGTCTCTGAGGGAAGGTGTGAGGGTGTTGCTGCTCCTGACCATCTCCAAGGGGACATTGCCCTTCCTGAGGAAGTGGCAGGAGTGAGAGGACAGCACAGTGGGGCTGTGCTGTGGGGACAGCCCTTGGCTGAGCCAGGGGAACAGGGCAGAGGGAGCAGATCAGGATCCACCCCTTCTCTGCCCATCCCTGAGCCACATCCCTGAGTCAGCCCTGCCTCTGTCTGCAGCCTCTGAGCGAGCCTGGGAGCCCTTCCCTGAGGCCCTGTACGAGGAGATCGGGTACAGGCCAGCATTGGAGAAGCAGCCAAGGTTCAGCATGTCAGGTGGGTGTGGGTCCCTCATGGGGGCCATATCTCTAAGGCTCTTTCCCCTGGTCCCCACCTAAGACTGACCCCTGCAGCCCCCTGGCCCATGGTCCCTGCATCACTGGGGCTGTGGGTTCTGTGGGGAGAGCAGACAGGTCTTGTTGTTGGAGAAGAGCTTCATCCTCACCAGCTCATCCTGTCCCAGCCAGTGGACAGCCCCTCTCTGTGTGTCCCTACATCCCATTGTCAGCTGAGGGGTGAGGGAAGGGGCTGTCCCGGGGCAGCTCTGGGAGCCCCTGTGAGTTGGGGTTTTCCCAGGAGAGCAAGGGAACTCCTGACCCCTCATCCAATGCAGCCCTGGCTCGGTGGGTCCCCTGTCCCCAGCAGCACTGAGCACAAACTGGGTCAGCAGAACTCACCCCATAAAACTTCCATCACTCTCTCCAGGCTCCTACTCAGAGGGGTCCCTGACCAAGATGCAGACCCACTATGAGGACGTTGAGGAGGAGGATGGTCCAGGATCAGCAACAGGTAATGGGAGGCAGGAAGGGGTGGATCTCTCCTCCCTGCACACTTGTGATGGACACCAGTGTCACCGTGAGCAGCAGGGGAGGAAATGGGCAGGGGAATCCTCTGGTGCTGCCAAATCCAGTGTCTGAGGCCCATGTCCCTCCCTATCCAATTCCTCTGCTCTGCAGGACGTGTCTTTCACTGTCAGCATCTCCCCTCTCCTTTCAGACATGCCTGTCCTACCAAGAGATGACCCAGCAGATGGCTATGACGATGCCAGGGAGGTTTCTGAGCCTGGGGAGGATCCTGTGTCTGGGCAAGGAGACTGGGAAATGCCCAGGGCACCAGAGGATGGAGCTGGTCCCAGGGATGCACGTGGAGGTGAGAGGGATAGACAGTGCTGTGGATTCCTGGCGTGCCAGATGAATTGCTGCCATATTGAGAGCCCACAATCTGGCAATAACCAACCTGCCCTGGGTGTTTTCCTTGGGGGGGACCCTTGGTGGAAGAGGGAGGTAAATATTTCTCCTCTGGTGAGGAGAAGGGAGGAAGGTGATGTACAGGTCAGGACGGGCACCTCGTGGTACGACCACTCAGTGGGCTGCCTTGCTGCTTGCAGGGACACACCTGAGCCCCCAGAGAAGTGCTGAGGCCCCTGGAGCTGAGGAAGATGCCTGGTCCCCTCCCCAGGACAGCACAGGCTATGACGATGCTGAAGAGGTGTCTCTGGCACATCCCCCTGAGGACACCAAGGCTGTGACACCAGAGCTCAGTGCACAGCAGCCCCTGAGCCCTGGGCCAGCACAGCCCATCCCGCCCATGCAGCTGGGTGCAGCCAGGAGGGAGGAGAGGTCTGTGCAGCTGGGAGAGCCCTGAGCACCAGGGACCCATCTCCCTTCTCCCAGGGGCAGCAGAAACAGCCCGGGGTTTGCTCTCTGTTTATTCTCCTGTGGTTACTCTGTGCCTCCCCACTTGTTCCTGTTAAAGCCTTTGGGGTAGGAAGGGGTATTTTTCTCCTTCTTAACTCTGTGGGAGGGAACTCCTCCTCCCCCTCCTTCCTCACTGACCCTGGTGTGTCTGGGGTCTTTCCTCATGTTCCCCCCTCCTCCCTTACCCCTGTCCCAGTCTGGCATTTGTGCCCTTTCTAAACCCACCCTCACAGAGCAGCACCCCCTCTGCTGATGTGCTCAGCTGATGGCAGCAGTAGGGCTGCTGCAGGGCTGCCTGGACGTGGGGGAACCAGAATGGGGAGGCCAATTTCCCTTCTCACTCTGGCTCCTGCTGCCTCTCTGCTGCCAAAGCCACTGATGTGGAGTCCCACACAGAGTAACATCTCTGACACTGTCAAGAAACCCAAAGGATCCTCTGGAGGGGGAGGGAAAGAGAGAATGCCCTGACACTGAGGGAGTAAAGGGTTGGGGTGACCAGTTGAGAGTTGGGGTGAAAGGGGTTGATGTTGGAGGGAAACGGTCAAAGCTGGAGACCAATGGCCAAGGGTTGGGTCAACTGGGTCAACTCTTGATCCAACCATCGAAGACCCTGGGATGGGTTTTCTGGGAAGGGGCTGGAGATGGTTGGGACGCCCGATACGCATCATCAGTCAATGACGATGACACGGCCACCGACTACTGTGCCAGAGATGGTGGTGGTGGTGCTGATGGTGGTCACCACCCCATTGCCATGTCCCCACCTCCTGGCATCTCCCTGGCATCCTGGCACAAAGATCCAGGTCTCGTTCAAGCACAAACTCCAAAACCATTGGCATTTCACCCAAATTCTTCCCGGAATCCCAGCCACGACTCACCCAGCTTCACCTTTGGTCACTCCAGGATGTTGTCTATGCCCAAGGAACCAGGAATTCCCCCAAATCCTCGTATCTTCACAAAATCCTCACGTTTCCCCCAAAATCCTCTATTTCCCCCCCAAATTCCCTAATTCTCACATTTTCCCCAAAATTCCCTCAAGGGAAGAGACTATTACCAAGACTGTTACCAAGGATGGGTGCCATGACGAGAGGGAAGAATGCTGCCAATCAGTGTGATTGATAAAGCAACTTCAACTTCATTGCAAGCACACCCTTCCTTTGATACTGTTCCTACCACGTGTTGTACTTGTCGTATTCTAATTGGCTCTTAGCTAAAGGTTACATTTACATACTCCACCCATCTTGCACCTTGGGAATCATGTCTCTTTCTCAGTCCCAGGAGCACTGAATCCTTATCACACCTCCTGCTCCCACATCTTGTGGCTTTGCTGCACGAGACACAAGAACACCCTGACCGATTGTTGACCCTTCTGTTCTCACCAACACGGCGTGGGGCCTGGTCTGGCTGAGCTACACAGGCGACTGCTTGGACAGCTGCTCCACAGGCTCATGGCCTTGCTTCTCAAGCCATTCTGCAACACCCAGGAGGCCAGGAAGGACAACGGCATCTTGGCTTGAATCAAAAACAGTGTGGCCAGTAGGTCTGGGGAGGGGATTGTGCCCCTGTGCTCGACATTGGTGAGACTGCACCTTGAGTGCTGGGTCCAGTTCTGGGCTCCTCACCATAAGAAGGACATTGAGGTCCTGGAGTGAGTCCAGAGAAGGGCAAGCAGGCTGGGGAAGGGGCTGGAGGGCAAATCCTGTGAGGAGTGGCTGAGGGAGCTGGGGGTGTTCAGCCTGGAGAAGAGGAGGCTGAGGGGAGACCTTCTCCCCACCTCCCCTGCCAGGAGGGTGCAGGCAGGTGGGTCTCTTCAGCCAGATGACAGGAGATGGGACAAGAGGAAATGGCCTCAAGCTGCACAAGGGCAGGGTCAGATCAGATGTTAGGAAGAATTTTTTACTGAAGGGGTTGTCAGGGCCTGGAACAGGCTGCCCAGGGAGGGGGTTGAGTCACCATCCCTGGATGTGTTCAAAAAAAGGGGTAGATGAGGTACTTAGTGATATGGTTTAGCTTAGGATGGGAACAGTTGGACTTGATGATCTTAAAGGTCTTTTCCAACCTTGTGATTCTGTGATTCTTTTTAATGTTTTCATAAATGACCAGACAACTGGACTGGAGGGTGTCTTAAGTAAATTCGCATGTGACACCAAATTGGGAGGAGCTGTTGACTCTGTTGAACTTGGAGAAGCCTTGCAGAGACCTGGACAGATCAGAGAGCTGGGCAGTCACCAACACCATGAAGTTTAACACGAGCAAGCACCAGATCCTGCACCTGGGAAGGGGCAGCCCTGGCTGCACATACAGACTGGGGGGTCAGACGCTGGAGGGATTTGGGGGTCTTGGAAGACAGCAAGTTAAACACGAGCCAGCAGTGTGCCCAGGCAGCCAGGAGGGTCAACTGTAACGTGGGGTGGATCAAGCATGGCATTGCCAGCCGGTCCATGGAGGGGATTATCCTGCTCTACACTGTGCTGGTGCAGCCTCACCTTAAGTGCTGGGTGCAGTTTTGGGCACCACAGTACAAGTGGGACATAAAAATACTGAAGAGTGTCCAGAGGAGGACAATGAGGATGGTGAAGATTCTGGAGGGGAAGTCTCACGGGGAGAGGCTGAAGTCCCTTGGTTTGTTCAGCCTGGAGAAAAGGAGACTGAGGGGAGACCTCATTGCAGTCTGTGGCATCCTGAGGAGGGGGAGAGAAGGGGCAGGCACTGATTTCTCTGTGGTGGCCAGTGATAGAACCTGAGGGAACAGCATGAAGCTGTGACAGGGGAGGTTTAGGCCAGATATGAGGAAGAGGTTCTTTACTGAGAGGCTGGTCAGGCCCTGGAACAGGCTGCCCAGGGGAGGGGTCACAGCACTGAGCTTGACCAAGTTCAAGAAGCATCTGGATGATGCACTCACTCCAGTGCTCTGACTTGGCTGGCCCTGTGTGGAGCCACGAGTTGGACTGGATGATCCTTATGGGTCCCTTCCAACTCAGGAGAGTCTATGATTCTATGACCATGTCTGAAATCACCACTTGGCAGTGGATCTGCACACCAGTGCTTCTGGTGGCTCTCCAGATTTCCCTTCCCCTTGGACCATTCAGACACCTCTCAACCATCCAGCTGCTGCTCTGAGTTTCAGGGAGTTAAACCCTTGCCTTTCTGGCAGTTGTCTGACTCATTCTGTCTTTAGCCAGCTCTTGAGTTGTGGTGATTTCACAGTCTCCTTCCTCACTAGAACATCTCTCACAGGGTTAAGCTTTGTGGCAGGTGAACCTCACTGGTGGCAGATTGCACTTGGCACAGAGTGAGGAGTGTTGAATTTAATGGTGAATCTTGTCAGGTTTCTTGTGTTGTTGGGAAAATAACTCCCTGTGTGCTGCCTGTGTGCAGCCAGTTCTCTAAGGAAAGCAGGGGAGCTGGTACAGAGGGGCTGTCATGCCCCACTGTGGAGTGCAGAGAGAGACCTGATGTAAGGACAAGGGATGCAAGTCCCAGTTGGCTGGTGAGAGTCATGGTGGGCTTGTGGAGATGTGCAGCAAGGTTGTCCCCACTGCCTCAAGGGACCCTTTTTCAGAGCAGTCCAGACTTCCTTAGGAGACATCCTGGATCAATCTCAGCCAGAGGTTGTCATCTCTCCTCTACAGTGAAAATAATAACCTACACCCTTAAAAAGAAATCAATTTTACTCTGAGCTCCCTTTGAAACAGCTTCAATGGTCTGTACATCTCTTGAAGACTTGAAGATCTTTACATGAAGAGACACAGCTCGTTAGGGCTTGCTTTTTATTTTTAATGATCCCTGGGGTACATTTGGTGCTGAGTCCTTGAAGCTCAGGTACTGAGAGGAAATTACACAAAAAACTCCATGTCAAAAGCAGAAGCCAAAGTACCTGAAGTATTAATGAGTCCCGCTGAGAGCCATTGCTGGCTGAGCCTCCCCAGGGACTCGTTAGCACAGGTAATTGGAGGCCATGTTGGCTGGTAGGCAAAGGCAATGTACAAGCAGCTGAAATGCTGAGCAAGCCCTGGGTTGGTTTGATGAAGCAGAAAGGCCAAGCCCTGACCCCCAGCCCAGGGAAGACAGGTCCTGTCCCTCAGGCATTGCTCAGGCTCTTCCTGGGGCAGCATGGGGTGTGTAATGCTGAGGGAAGAACAACAGGATGAGAGTTTCTCCTCATTGTTGGCCCAAAGCCCAGCTAGAAATTCATCTGGCCTCCATCTAAATAAAAGAAAGAGCAGGGAGACCCTCCATCCCCTCTCAGATTCAGAAGGAAACATTGTTGAGAGATGAGGTCAAGGCTGAGGTGCTTAATGAAATCTTTGCCACTGTCTTTAGTAATAGGAGCAGTTGTACAGAGAGAATCCAATTCTCTGAGCTGGGAGACAGGGACAGGGAGCAGAATGAGCCCACCTCAATCCAGGAGGAGATGGTCCTGCTGTACCACAGAGATGTGCACAGATCTGTGGGGCTGAATGGGATGTACCCAAGGGTGCTGAGAGAGCTGGCAAGGGGGGTTCACCAAGCCACTTTCCATCAGTCCTGGCTGACTGGATCAGTCAACGTAATCCCTTATATAAGAAGGGACAGAAGGATGATCAGGGAAATTACAGGCCTGATGGTTTGACTTCAGTCCCAGAGAAGCTGATGGAGCAGATCATCCTGAGCAGCATTATCCAGTTCATTAAGAACCCCCAGGTGATCAGGCCCAGCCAGCTTGGGTTCATAAGGGCAGGTCCTGTTTGACCCACTGAATGTGTCTCTATGACAGGGTGACCTGCTTCTTGGACAAGGGAAGGGCTCTGGATGTTGTCTACCTTGACTTTAGCAAGAACTTAGACACAGTTTCCCACCACCTTCTCCTAGAGAAGCTCACTGCTTGTGGCTTGGAAACTGTGGTGGTTCAGCCCCAAGCAATGGCTGAGCACCACATGCTGCTTGCTCACTCCCGGAGGAGAAACAGACAGAGCCTCTGTGGGTTGGGATAAGGACAGTTTACTGACAAAAGCACCATAAAAGGGGAACAATATCAGCCCCAATTGCACTCACACCCAGTGATAGCACAGAGAGCACCTTACAAACCCAACTATAACAGAGTGCTGCACCATGCCATGACCACCCCTCCCCAACCAGCCCCTCGGATGGGGAAGTGATGTCAGGTGGTGTGGAAAACAGCCCAGGCGAACTCAGCTCAGCTGTGCTGGCTGCTTGGGGAGGTGAGGTCTGGCCTGTCCAGTAGAAGGACATTACCCACTTGTTGTGGTTTCACCCCGGCTGAGGGCCAAGATCCACGCAGCTGCCTGCTCCTTAAAGGAAAAGAGCAGGTTAAAGGGGGGTGGGGTGGGGGGGGGGGGGGGTGGGGGGTGTGTGTGTGTGAGAAATAAGGGAAGGGAAAAGGAAGAGGAAGGGGCAAATAACCCCAAAATCAAGAAAATAAGCGGCCCTTGGGTTGGGATAAGGACAGTTTACTAAGGTAACAGAAAGATAAAATATAACAATGCTGACAGGACTTCAAAGCAAAAATATGGAGCTGTTGATACCCAATGCAGTTTCTCACCAAACCCACAGCTCAGGCCGTGCCACCCAGAGCCGTCCCAGAACCCGACCGTCCCCCAAGAACCGCGCGTCCTGGAGCCGCCCTCGGCCTTCCTCCCATCAGCCCCCCGATATCCTGGGCATCGTGACCAGAGACTGATTAAATCAAAGTGCTTATCACAACTTTTAATTACAATCGGGTCAGGGTCAGATCTACCGTTATCCCAACCTTTCGTGCCCCACGTTGGGCGCCAAAAAGACTGTCGTGGTTTCACCCCGGCTGAGGGACAAGATCCACGCAGCTGCCTGCTCCTTAATCAACCTGGTGTCCCTCGGCTCCCCGGGGCTCACCATATTGATGTCGGCCTTAGCGCGGACGCCCGCTCGGCATAGCGCACTGCAGCCCAGAACTCCTGGGCTCAAGCGATCCGGCGGGCTCGGCCTCCCGAGTAGCTGGGACTACAGGCGCGCACCACCGCGCCCGGCCAGCGACAGCACCGCGCAGCCTCCACCCCAGGAAAAGTGCCTCAGCGTCGCCTGCCTCAACAAGAACGAACTCAATGACCACCTGGACACCATCAACTCCAACCTGGATAACCTCCAGACCATGCTGACCACGCACGGCTTCAGTGTCGACACCACGGCGCTGTCACCCCTCAGCCCCCCAAAAAACACCCCCACCCCCCCCCCCCCCATGGCCAAGGTGACACCCCCGGGCCTGAGGTGACACCCCAGGCCCTGGGTGACCCCTCCAAGGCCCAAGGTGACTCCCTCAGGCCTGACGTGACCCCGCAGACCCTGGGTGACCCTGTAGACCCAAGGTGACCCCCCCCAGTCTGTGATCATCCCTCAGGGTTCCTGGGTGATTGGGGTTTCCTATTCCAGCCCACTGTGTTGTAAGTGCAACCCACTTGCTCCACATAGCATGAGTGGCATGGTGTGTAGGAGGGGCCTTCCCTTTGAACATCCAGCCCAGCACCAGCAGTCAGGGTGCCAGGAGGAGCTGGGCTTCAGTCCCAATCACTTCTTAAGTGGCTCAAACCCCTTCCTGTGCTGCCAGTATTTCCTTTTCTGTTAGAGTGTCTGGATCCTCTGCAGCCCCGACCCCAAATGCCCACAGACCAACCTTGAGCCTCCCCTGGTGCTTTCTGCCAGAGTCTCCAGGTAGGGTCATTCTCCCAGGCTGACCTGTAGAACACATTGTTTACATCTGGCCCAGTCTGGACAGGCCCAAGTGCTACTACACAGACCATCTCCTGTTTGATCTCTTCAAAGGCTTCTCACTGCTCATTGGAAATCGGTCTCTTACCAGGTTACACGGTAGAGAGGGCTGACAATGAGACTGTGGATTGGGATATGCATTCTCCAGAAACACACAGTGCCTAGGAAAGCTTGTGTCTCCTTTTTGTTGGTGGATGGAGACATGGCTGCTATTGTATTGATAACATCCATTGGGATCTGATGACACCCATCCTGCTATTTTATTCCTAAAAAGTGGATTCCTTAAGCAGGTCCTTTGCCCTTACTCTGTTTGATGGCAAAACCAGCTTTAGCAGAATTTGGATCATTTTCTTCCCTTTCTCAAAAAATTCCTCTTCTGTGTTGTCCCATGCATGACATCATCAATATACTGTAGGTGCTCTGGGGCTTCACCCTGCTCTAATGCAGACTGGATCAGTCCATGGCAGATGGTGGGGCTGTGTTTCCAGCCCTGGGGCAGTCAATCCCAGGTGTCCTGGATTCCCTTCCAAGTAAAAGCAAACTGTGGCCTGCACTCTGCCACCAAAGGAATCAAGAAAAAAGCATTTGCAATGTCGACTGTGGTGTAGCACTTGGCTGCTTTTGACTCCAGTTCACACTGGAGTTCCAGCAGGTCTGGCACTGCAGCACTCAGAGGCAGCGTGACCTCATTCAGGGCACGATAGTCCAGCCTCAGCCTCCACTCTGCACTGGGCTTCTGCACTGGCCAGATTGCACTGTTGAAGGGTGAGCGGGTTCTACCAATCACTCCCTGACTCTCCAGTTGATGATCAGTTTCTGAATGGGAATCAGGGAGTCTCTGTTGGGTGTGGTATTGTTGCCTGTGCACCATCATGGTAGCAACTGGTACTCGCTGTTCTTCAACCTTTAGCAGGCCCACAACAGCAGGGTCTTCTGACAGCCCAGGCAGAAGAGACACTTGTTCAATGTCTTCTGTCTCTGCGGCAGCTATTCCAAAAGCCCACTGGTACCCTTTTGGGTCTTTGAAGTGCCCTCTCCAGAGGAAGTCTATGCCCAGTATGCACAGAGCTGCAGATCATCAGGATCACACTAAATCATCTCTCACATGGCTCATCCCCTCAGATAATGGATATCTCTCTCCATGGCCATCCACTGGTCTGGCCAATACACAGCATCTTCAATGAACTGGTACCCTGCCCTTACACCTGATAGAAGTCACCTCCAGAGGCTGAGGGTTTGAGCCTTCCTTCCAATTGCCTTGTTACTGCCTCCTTCTCTGGACAGGGATCCCAGCTGCTTGGCCTCCCTGCCTTCTCCCTGCTGCCTGCCCCATTGTCCCAGCATCGCAGTAGCCAGGTGATGATGTGCTCCCCTGGAAGGCGGCTGAAGTCTTTTCTCATGTCTCTCAGCTCAAGGACAAGGATCGGGTTATAACCTCTGGTATTGCCTCTTCAGGGCCTTGCAATGGTCCCAGTTCATCAGCATCTCTCCCGATGAGGACTGATTTCTCCATGTATTTCTTCTTCTGGATAGAGGTGACTGACAGGCGTACTGGTTGGCTGTCTGGATCAGCTCTGGGGTTGGCCTCTGAGGTTTGAGCACCCATGGTGCTTGTTGGGGAGACTGGAGGAGCTGCACTCTCTGAGGCACGGGTAGCTCCAGTGCCTGTTGGAAGGGTTCTTTCTGGCTCAGCTGTGGTGTTGGTTTCTGAGGCCTGGGCAGCCACAGTGCCTCTGGATCTGTTTTTCTTGTCTAGGTATTTTTCATGCCCTCCCACACCCCATGCCACCCCTGACCCTTCAGCCCAGGGAAGACCTCTTAGCAATATTCTTGGAACAGTTGTTGGTAACACGTAGGTCCAGACAGACATTCAGGAGAGAGAGCAAGACACGTATGCTGGTCTGAACATCCCAGGGATAGTCAACATTCTCAACAGATGCTGTAAAAAGCCTAAAGGGAAAAGGGGAGGAGAAAGCACCCCTCACCTCATCCTCTACCATTGTCACAAACCTTCAGGCTCCACCTTGGGCTCCAAAAAGGGCTGTGGTGGTGCAGCTCCAACCAGTGGCTGAGCAGCACATGCCATTCACTCACTCCCACAGGAGAAACAGACAGAGCCTCCATGGGCTGGCCTAAGGACAGTTTACTGACCAAATCACCATGAAAGGAGAACAGCCCACAGTGAATTTCACTTATACCCAGTTATGACCCAGTCACTGCACAACATGATGACCAACCCGATGACTCGGCTGCACTCCTTGCCCTGGAGGAACCAGGAGTGCCCCTCCCCAACAAGCCCCTTTTCTGGGGGAGTGATGTCAAGTGGTGTGGCAAACAGCCTGGGCTAACTCAGCTCTCCTGTGCTGCCTGCCTGGGGAGGTTAACTCTTCCCTGGCAAGATCCAGGACAGTTGGGATAGGATGGGGATGGGATTGGGATGATGTAGTCAAGGCACCCATCGATCAGGTGGCGTGTCAGTTTGCCAGGGTTGTTCGCCTGTGCAGCTGTAAAGTCACAGGCTGTAGGAGGTGATAACTGCCCTACGACCTGGCCAAATCCTTCCACAAACTCTGCCAGCCAGGGACTGGCTGCTGAGGGAGGGGGAAATGTTGGAGAGACTGTAACAATGATCATTAAACTGTTGCCCAGAGGAGCAGCCAGGAAAATGCCCAGGAAGAGGCAGAAGTGCAGGAGCTGCAGGTCCCATGGGTTCTGTAAAGGTCAGGAGGAGGAACTGGCTGATGGAGCCGCTGTTGGACATGTGGTGCCTCTGGGTATGGATGGTCTTAACTGTGACCATCTGGTGTCTTTTCATTTGGCCAAAGGAATTCCCCACCAGGCTCAAAAATGCTGCTCCCAGGCAGCATTGCTCTATTGGACCTTGAACCCACTCATGTCTCTTGGACCACCTCTGGCCCTTCAGGTGACAACAGGGGTTGGTGTCTGAGCAACTCTCTCCTGGCCTCCACCCTCAGTAATTCCCATGGGCACTGGCACCAGCAGCTCCCAGGCAGCCATGCTCCTTAACCTCTGCAGGGGGTCAGAGACCCCTGCCTGTCCCTGCCTGGGGGTCCTGTCTCATGCAGAGACAAGGAAAGGTGATTGTCCTGCCCAGCTCTGGTTTGATCAGGAGAAAGGTCTCTGCTGGACACAAGGATTTCTCCCCAGACAAGGGAGGGAAAGTCAGTGAGAATTTCAGTTTCTTTCCAAGAATGTTCCCTGGAGCTCCAGGGAGGAGTCTAGAGGGGACAGAATGTATGATGTCTTCACCTGCTCCTCTGCTGGGAGCTGGGCTGGGCTCCTGGGATGGACAGTGGTAGCTCAGAAATATTGCAGCACTGCAGAGAGACAGCTCTGGCCAGGAGCAGCTCCTCTGCCAAGCACACAGGGCTGGGGACACTGCCTGGAGGCACCGAGTGGAGACCTATGAGGCTGAGAGAGCTGATGGATGCTGAGAGCTCACTGGAAGAGAAATCTCCACAGCCTGTCCCTGGTATGTCTGTGGGTGCAGGGCAATGCAGGTTCTGTTCCTGGAGGCATCTCCTAAAGCTGGGACATGGGGCAGTGTGTGGGGTCTGTCAGGAGGACAGGTTCTCTATAGGACCAGAAGGTGCTGCATGGAAGGGATGCCCTTGTGCCCCATCAGAGGGACAGGGCAGGACAGCTGTCTTCTCCTGGGCATGGCTGCAGAGGTGTGAAGCAGCGTGTGCACCCAGGGGTGCCCAGGGTTGTCCTTGTGAGCAGGGTCCCTGCACCCTGGGGTCTGTGTGCTGGGGCAGGGACTCTGCCACTGCCAGGGTCAGCACTCAGCCTGCCTGCTGGGCTTTCCACAGGGATAGAGAAGGACCTGTGGGTTGAAGGAGTGACCAAGGGAAGAGCAGCACAAGTTCCTTCTTCAGTAAGATAGTGCTGCCTGGGTCAGCTTTGCTCCCAGCTCCAGCTGATTCTTGAGACATTCCAAAGGGACTTTGAAAAAAAAAATCAAGGAAGTATTTTCCTGTAAGGCAGTGTCTGCTTTGACTGTTCCTCTCCTGTGGGCTGTGCTGTGGTAGATGAGAACTTATTTCTCCCCAAAGAATATGCAATGAAAACTCAATTCTTATTAAGACTTTGTAGATTCTCCTGAGCCCTGCACACACAGAGGTTCCCTGCGGCAGTGCCCTGATACCAGGAGGGGTCTGCAGAGCAGAGCTGAGCACAGGGCAGGTTGGATGAGGTCTGTGAGCAGAGACATGGGCAAAGAGAAGCAGCTGCAGGGACAGCTCCAGGCAGCAGAGACATTGGCGAGGAGGAAGAGTGAGCTGCTCCCAGCAATGCCCTGGCAGTGGGGATTTGGTGCCTCCCTGACATCACCCACCGTGCTGGTACTTTCCCACAGCAACCCCCTGGTTTCTGCCACCCAGCACAGACTCTGCACCCAGACTTCCACGTTTTCAGTCTGAGAAACCTGCGAGTACCTGTCTGTCTGTCCCTGTCCTTGCAGCCCTGGCTGGACTGTTTCTCACTGTTTCCCTTCCTGTCCTTGCTGCCTTTGTCCCACCATTACCAAAGCTCTGCTCTGCCCTCAGGTGACACTGGAGTGATAGTGCTGAAAAGCTCCTTCCTATCCACAGGGGATTTAGTCTGAGATCACACCATCCTTCTATTTACTGACTGCTGCCAGGCAGGACTGAGTTCTCCAGAGCCCACAGCTGACCCCCCTCACAGCAGTGGCACGCTCAAGCCAGCAGCAAATATACCTCCCAAAAAGGATGTTCCCAAAGTCCTCCTGAATACAGAGAGCCAATCTCATGATATTCTCTATGAAGTGGAAGAGGCTTTTCTCAAAGAAGAGTTCCATCACTTCTCACTGTGCTTTTCCTCTTTGCCCAGGTCTCCACACTTGACAGCAGCTGATGTCCAACAGCAGCTCCATCAGCCAGTTCCTCCTCCTGCCCTTTGCAGACACACGGGAGCTGCAGCTCCTGCACTTCTGGCTCTTCATGGGCATCTACCTGGCTGCTCTCCTGGGCAATGGCCTCATCATCATCACCATAGCCTGTGACCACCACCTCCACACCCCCATGTACTTCTTCCTCCTCAACCTCTCAGTTACTGACCTTGGCTGCATTTCCTCCGCTGTTCCCAAATCCATGGCCAATTCCCTGTGGGACACCAGGGCCATTTCCTACACAGGATGTGTGGCTCAACTCTTTTTCTTTCTATTTTTGATCTCAACAGAGTTCTGTCTTCTGACTGTCATGGCCTATGACCGCTATGTTGCCATCTGCCACCCCCTGCACTACGGGACCCTCCTGGGCAGCAGAGCTTGTGTCCACATGGCAGCAGCTACCTGGGGCAGTGGGTTTCTCTATTCTCTGCTGCACACAGCCAACACATTTTCCCTGCCCCTCTGCCATGGCAATGCCCTTGACCAGTTCTTCTGTGAAATCCCCCAGATCCTCAAGCTCTCCTGCTCAGATGCCTACCTCAGGGAAACTGGACTCATTGTGTTCAGTGCTTGTTTAGGTTTTGGGTGTTTTGTGTTCATTGTGGTGTCCTATGTGCAGATCTTCAGGGCTGTGCTGAGGATCCCCTCGCAGCAGGGACGGCACAAAGCCTTTTCCACCTGCATCCCTCACCTGGCCGTGGTCTCCCTGTTTCTCAGCACTTCCGTCTTTGGCAACCTGAAGCCCCCCTCCATCTCCTCCCTATTTCTGGACCTGGTATTGGCATTTCTTTACTCAGTGTTTCCATCAGCAGTGAACCCCCTCATCTACAGCATGAGGAACCAGGAGCTCAAGGATTCTGTGTGGAAACTGATGACTGGATGTTTTTAATCGCCAACAAACCGCTCATCTTCTTCTTCATATCTCTGACCATGTACTTCATGCCTGGACATGTCCATACTTTGTAGGGGTTTTAGTTCTTGTGCTGTTTTCCTTCTCTTTTGTCTAAGCTGTAATAACATGGTGCATGTTCATCCCATCCCTAATGCAGTTTCTCTGGGTCTTGTGTGACCCAGACCCTGGGTAATGTCGAGCTGTGCTCCCGTGTCTGACTGGAAAGGTGCACAAATTTTTCTTTCTTAAATCTTCTCTTGAAATTTATTAAAAATGTATAAGGTGATTCTTCCAGATATCTAACCTAAATCTCCCCTGGAGAATGTTAAATTGTCTGGTCCTATCACTTGTTACCTGAGTCCGACCCCTATGTCTATACACTGTCCTTGTACGGAGTTTTAGAGAGCGGTAATGTCACCACTCAGTCTCCTATAGACTAAGAAAGCCCAGTTCCCTCAGCCAGTCCTAACAGGGCTTGTGCTCCACACCCTTCACCCGCTTCATCGCCCATCTCTGGACATGCTCCAGCGTCTCAACGTCCTTCTCATAGTGAGGGGCCGAAAACAAGACACAGGACTCGAGGTGCAGCCTCACCAGAGCTGAGTATAACAGTACAATCTCTTCCCTACTCCTGCTAGTCACACCCTTCCTGATACAGGCCCGGATGCTGTTGGCCTTCTTGGCCACTTGGGCACTCTGCTGCCCCATGTTCAGCTGCCTGTCCACTAACACCCCAGATCCTTCTCCCCCAGGGAGCTCTCCAGCTGCTCTGCCCCAGGCCTGTAGCACTGCCTGGGGTTATTGTGACCAAAGTGCATTGTGTTTCAAATGACCCCAGGTTGCTCTGGGTGACTTGGGGCACCTGGGCTTAACTCCTGAGTAATTCCCAACTAGGAGTTTTGTCATGACCAGGTCTTCACAATTTTCAGGAACAGAATTAAGACTCAAAACCGAGTCAAGGGTCAAGTCACTTTATTTGGCCAACAACAAGTGTGCAAGAGAGGGGGGGAAAAGAAATGTGATATCTACCGCCATGGAGCTGCAGTGTCCTGTCAGGCCAATGTCTTCAGGTCTGGTGGGGCAACGTTCCCTCCATGTCGGTCACCTCTGTTCTTTTATTGTGTTGTATTCACTCCTTCCAGGAATCAATTAGCATATTCCAAGAGCTACTTTGTTTAGCTGCACCCCCCACGCAGTGGTGGTGTGTCTGCCCAATACCATCACTGGGAGGTTTTAGGTGGTCTTCAGGGGTCTCTGGCCCCTGTCTCTCTCAGACCCCGGGTCTGGGCACATGCACAGTGGTTGGGTTAAATTTAATCAGCTGTGCATTCAGGTGCATAGGAAGGCAGGATGCATCTGGTCTTGCAGTCTGACCGTTGCTCTACTGCTGACAGTGGTGAGAGCTGGTGGTGTAATGTTCCAGCAGTGTTGAGACAAACACCTGACACAGTCTCTTCATTGTTTGACACAGTCCCCTACACCACCCTATGGCTCCACATGGCTGTTTGGTTCATGTTATGCCACAGTGGCATGAATGATAGGAGGTAAAGAGAGGAAGAAGGAAAAGAGACAGCATGGTCACAACAGCTAACAACATCCAATTAACTATTGCATTTTTACTTCTTAAAATGTAAATCTCTTCCTGCTGGAACAGGCTGCACGGAGAGGTGGTGGATGCCTGATCCCTGGAGGTGTTCAAGGCCAGGATGGATGGGGCCCTGGGCATCCTTGTGTAGCTCCAGGCCTGGAGGTTGGTGTCCCTGCCTGTGTCAGGGGGGTTGGAGCTCTGTGATCCTTGGGGTCCCTTCCAACCCATGCCATTCTATGATTCTATGATTCTGTGATTCTATGATTTTAAAAGCAAGGGAATAGAGATTACTCCACAGAAAATTCAAAAGCAGACAGTATTTTACTGATCTGCTTAAGTACTTAAATGACAACACCACTTGTTTGCAGAGCCCAAAGGGATTGTAGTTGTGCCCGGACTGTCAGCAGTTCACCAGTGGCCTTGCCCCTGGTGTGAATCCTTGTGGCACAGGCTCACTGGAAGTTTGGAAAAAATAAAATAAAATAAAAAGTAAAAAAAAAAAGTTCTTTTTTTCTCTAGCAGTGTGAGCTACTACACAAATGGGGGAATCTAGTAAATGTGCTCTGCTATAGCAGCACTTCAATACCCCGTGAAATCAAACTCAACAACTACAGCACAGAATAGATATCACACACAATACAAACCTTTTTCTTTTACAATTATGGGACATTAACTTTTACCTATGACATTACCTATGGTACAGGGACACCACATTTGCCCGCAGGCCAGGCCAGGGTGGAACATATGAATCAAACTCTCAAGTGTTTTGCTGCATGAACAAAATGGGGAGAAAGGGGCATCTCTCCAGCTGAATGATCAAACAAAGCTCGGTATGTTTTGAACTCTTTATGTCTGTCACAGGACAGTTGGGTACCACCAATGGTGAAACATGCAGTAGGTTTAAAAGAAGGTTTGAAAGGGAATAAGAAAAACCAAACCAAACCAAACCAAACCAAAAGAACCTGAGAAATAAATAAAAAATAATTAAAAAACTAGAGAAAAAAAAAAGAAAAAAGAGAAAAAAAGAGGAAAAAAAAAGAATAAAAAGAGAAAGAAGGTTAATGTCAGGTGTTAGTAAGAAATCAAGTTACAGGTACTACCTTGGGAAAGAGATCTGCCTGTGTGGTTACAGATACGGGAGCCAAGCAGATAAAGCTGTGGATCCAGAACAATTCCAGCTTGCATGAACCAGGAGGAGATCCTGAGCCCAGTAACTGAAGTCAAGTGTTCCAAGTGCAGCCACGATGGACTATGAGTTTTGCTGCAGGACATTTTGAACCATCTAACAGTCTGTGAAATATGCATGTGTTTGTGGTAAATGAAAATCAGGGAAATAGTGGTTTCTGCCCAGGCTGAGGTCACTGCAGCAACTGATTGTTGTTGCTGGCTCCCGATACGTGCTGCATGAATCTGTCTGACCACTCAGCATTCAGAGAATAATAGATCCAACACAAAAGATACATCAAAACCAAACAACAACAACAACAACAGCAACAAAAGGGGAAAATTCTTTGGATTGGACAATTGGTTTCATGACTGGGGAATTTCAGGATGGATGTTGTCAATGGTCAGATTTGGATTATTTGGTTTGGTAATTATGGTACTTGTCTTACATTTACTGTCATGTTCATTGAGCTTTCTGCAAAGGGCCCTTGCAGAGACCTCAAAAAGCAGTTTTTGTAACACAGAGACTAAAAGGGAAAAATTGGCAAGGTGATCAGCAGGCGTGCCGGCGGCATGGCTCTCCTCACAGAACACAGAGGCCCTGACAAGATCCCTCAATTCCCAACAACCAGGAAAATTACTCATGCTGAGGTATTTGGTAATTACATTTTCACAACACAGCGGCCTTGAAGGCAGAGGTACAGACTGCCTCAACCCAAGAAGGAGTTGTAGGAAGGTGTTTGGGAGTAAGTGAACATGTCAGGAACCAGCCATGATCAGATGGCCAAACCACAGAAGGTGTGCAGAGAACTTTTAGACATCAAAGGTAAACTGACAACATTTAGCTATAAGATACGCTTATCAGAACTCGTTATAATTACTAATTAATCACTTTGGTGTGAGCAGTGTGTGTAGCCAACCAGTAGTTTTAGCTTGCCATGTTCTAAGGTATGGCTTTCTGTTTATGGGATGGCTTTTAGATTTAGTTCAATAAGGACTTAGGTTTCTGTCAGTTATTTCTGCCTCAGTGTTCTCTTTGCCGTGTGTGTCACGGTGCTTCTCTTGCAGGATGGATCATGCTCTGCTGGTCCGTAAACAAGAAGGGGGAATTGTAGCAATGCATTGTGAGAAGGATGGGTTTCGTGGCCCATCCACATTTATTCCTCACCCCAAATAATCAGGCCTGGGGCAGGCAGCAGAGACATGTCAGGATGCAGCAACAGGAGGGCAGATGTCCGTGGGAACACGAGCTTGGGACAAAACCCACGAGATCACAAACTGCAAGAACGTTCACAACTGCCTTAAAAAGGAACAAAGAGACTGTGCAGCCTGAAGATCTGCACATAGGACACCACAATGAACACAAAACACCCAAAACCTAAACATACACCAACCACAATGAGTCCAGTTTCCCTGAGGTAGGCATCTGAGCAGGAGAGCTTGAGGATCTGGGGGATTTCACAGAAGAACTGGTCAAGGGCATTGCCATGGCAGAGGGGCACTGAAAATGTATTTGCTGTGTGTAGTAGAGAATAGAGAAACCCACTGGCCCAGGCAGCTGCTGCCATGTGGACACAAGCTCTGCTGCCCAGGAGGGTCCCGTAGTGCAGGGGGTGGCAGATGGCAACGTAGCGGTCATAGGCCATGACAGTGAGGAGAAAATACTCTGCTGAGAGGAAAAAGAAAAAGAAAAAGAGTTGAGCCACACATCCTGTGTAGGAAATGGCCCTGGTGTTCCACAAGGAATTGGCCATGGACTTTGGGATTGTGGTGGAGATGCAGCCAAAGTCAGTGAGAGGTTGAGGAGGAAGAAGTACATGGGGGTGTGGAGGTGGTGGTCACAGGCTATGGTGATGATGATGAGGCCATTGCCCAGGAGAGCAGCCAGGTAGATGCCCAGGAAGAGGCAGAAGTGCAGGAGCTGCAGCTCTCATGTGTCTGCAAAGGGCAGGAGGAGGAACTGGCTGATGGAGCTGCTGCTGTTGGACATCTGCTCTGTCAGGTGTGGAGACCTGTCAGAGGAGGAACATGCATTGAGAGTGAGGAACATCTCTTTCACTCTTACAGAATATCCTCAGATTGACTCTCTGGATCTCAGACTAAATCCCCTCTGGATGGGAATGAGCTTTTCAGCACGGTCACTCCAATTTCACCTGACAGCAGAGCAGAGCTTTGGAGCTTTGGTTTTCTCCTCACTGTACCTGAGGAGTGTTTCTTCTGTCAGAACTCCTTGACATTGCTGCTGCTGTGCCAGTGAAACCTTCCCCTGAGTGCAGAGTGGGGAGAGCTGCTCTGTCCATCAGCCCTGCTCTCAGCTGCCCTTTGCTGGACGCTCTGTGATCACACCCTGCTGTTCCCTGCAGAAGAAACTGGACCCCACAGAGAGCTGAGGAATCCAGTCTCCCAGGGCAGAGCTCCAAAGCCCTCCTGCGGTCTCATCCTATCCAAGGAGGATCTCAGCTCCCCGCTCCCAGCCAGGGACACACAGGGCTCAGTGCAGCTGCCCACACACAGGTGATGAGTGGCATTGCCACGGCCTCTGTGCCGAGATGTCTCCTGCATGGGGCTCCTCATTGTGGGAGGCAGCCTGCAGCCCAACAGGAGCCCCCAGGAAGTCCTCAGTCCTACAGATGGGACCCCTGCAGTGAGGGTCAGCTCAGTGCCAGCCCCATCAATGGTTGTGTCCAGAGACCGAGATAATGTTGGGACAAAGGCAGCAAGGACAGAAGGTGAAAATGCAAAAAATTCTCCAGCCAAGGCTGGAGACAGACAGACAGGCACTTAGGGGTTCCTCTTCACTAGAGTTCTGGCTACAAAGGAAAGGGCTCATCCTGAAACCCTGGAACTCTATGCTCAGAGTCTGTGCTGGATGGCAGAAACCAGGGAGTCGCTGTGGGAAAGGGTCTGCACTGCAGGGATATCAGGGAGTTACCAAAACCCCACTATCACGACATTTCTGGGAGCAGCTCCTTCTCCATCCCTCACAATGTCTCTGCTGCCTGGAGCTGTCCCTGCAGCTGCTTCTCTTTACCCATGTCACCTCCTGCTCTGTGCTCACAGACCTCATCCCACCTGCCCTGCGCTCAGCTCTGCTCTGCAGACCCCTCTTGGCATCAGGGCACTGCCCTGGGAACCTCTGTGTGTGCAGGGCTCAGGAGATGCTCTGAGAAGTCCTAATGACCAATGAGTTTGCACTGCCTTCTGCAAATTATCAATAAAACCTCAGCTCCCACTTCCCACTGACTCCACAAGAGCAGAAAATTCAAAGCAATATCTTCTACCTCTCTCGCCCAGTGAGCTCTCAACATCCATCAGCTCTCTCAGCCTCACAGGTCTCCACTCTGTGCCCACAGGCAGTGTCCCCAGCCCTGTGTGCTTGGCGGAGGAGCTGCTCCTGGCCAGAGCTGTCTCTCTGCAGGGCTGCTGGGTTGCCATGAGCTCCCTCCATCCCAGGAGCCTGGCCCATCTCAGCAGGAGAAGACCAGTTCTTCAAGGCTCCCTCCTGGTGTCTCAGGCCTCATGGGGATCATTCTATGATCTCATCTCTGACGTTCCCTCCCTCAGCTGGGGATTAATCCTTCTGTCCAGCAGAGTCTTTTCTCATGCTCAAACCAGAGCTGAGCAGGAGAACCATCTTTCCTTGTCTCCCCAGGA
The DNA here is from genome assembly GCF_964237585.1 of Gallinula chloropus. Lineage (NCBI taxonomy): Eukaryota > Metazoa > Chordata > Aves > Gruiformes > Rallidae > Gallinula > Gallinula chloropus. The sequence goes on along the minus strand of NW_028168234.1, from coordinate 281,496 downwards.
GACAGGACCCCCAAATCTGGGACAGGGAGTGGACTCTTTCCCCCTGTGAAAGGAAGGGAGTTAGGTGAGCATTTGGGCATTTCTCTGTGTTTCACAGGAACCAATTGAGGAAAAACAAATTTACTAAGCTCTGCTCTGCATTTGGGGGAAGTGGAAACCACCACCCAGAAAAGATCATATAGATCAAAAGAGACAGACCTTCAGCTGCAAGGACAAACTGATACCTGGAGAGCCCCATTCAGCCAGTGGCACCCTCAGCCAGAAGGAAATGGACATCCCAAAAAGGACCTTTCCAGTGTCTAATAGGACAGGGAGAGGCAGTCCTTGTGTCTCCGATGAGATCGTTTTGCTCAGGGAAGAGTGCCCCAAGTTCTCACTGCTTTGTTCTCCTTGCTCAGGGCTCCATGCAAAGAGGCAGAGAATGTCCAAGGGCAGCTTCATTCCCCACTTCCTCCTCCTGCCCTTGGCAGACACACAGGAGCTGCAGCAGGTTTCTCAGTGCTGTGCTGCACACGGCCAAGACATGTTCCCTCCCACTCTGCAAGGGCAATGCTGGTGACCAGTTCTTCTCTGCAGTCCCCCAGATCCTCAGCTTCACATGCTCAGATGCCTACCCCAAGGAGACTGGTCTCCTTGTATTCAGTACCTGTTTAGTTTTGGGGTGTTTTGTGGGATACCTGGCAAGGTTACCTTAAGGTTTCTCATGCTGCTAGTAGGTTATCTATGGAGATTTCAGGCCAGGATTGTGTTTTGCTCTCATCCCTATTTTGGGGAACTATTTCTAGATGTACAGATCTTTCTAAGTTGGACACTGGGAGAGCCTGAAAATGGTGTCAGGCACTGTTAGAACATTGTCTTGGTAAGGAGAGACTTGAGCCCCAAGATTTCTGGGGCTGCTAGTGGGCTAACCAGGGAGATTTCAAGCCAGGAACATCTTTCAGCCCTCACCCCTTTTCCTTAGGAGCTATTGCTGGACATTTAGGAGTTTCAACTGTGGACACTGGTGGAGCCCAAAAACATCAGGCAATCTTAGGACCTCTCCCTTGGCTAGCAATGCCCTGATCCTAAAGGTTACTGGGGCTGCTTGTCCACTCCCTGAGGAGCATTCAGGGCAATAATATCTTTAAACTCTTGCTGTTTTGTTTGGGAGCTGTTGCTGGAAGGTTAGAAGTTTTGAAGGAGGATGCTGGTAGAGCCTGAGGAGGCGTCAGGCAATGTGAGGAGAGTTCCCTTGGCAAGGAACGACCTGAGCACCAAGATTCCTTGTGCTTCACGTCTGAACACTGATGAGGGTTCATGCCAGGAAAATCCTTCAGTCCTCGCTCCTCTTGTTAGAGACCTGTTGCTGGAGGTTTAGCACTGCCGAAGGTGATTGCTGGTAGATGGAAAAATGACATCAGGCACTCTAAGGACCGTGGCCTTGGCTGGGAATGCCCTGAGCCTCAAGGTTTGCTGTGCTGCTGCTCTACTGCCTGGGGAGGCTTCAGGCCACAAACCTTTTTCAGCCCTGACACCAATTGGCTTGGGAGCTGTTCCTGGACCTTTCTCAGTTTCAAAGGTGGACGCTTGTAGAGTTTGGAAATGAAGTCAGGCAATCTTAGGACTGCTCCCTCTTCTAGGAAAGCCCTGAGCCCCAATGTTCCTAGGGCTGCTTGTGGACTACCTGGGGAGGTTTCATGCCAGAAACATGCCTCAGCCCACGCACCTTTTGTTTGGGAGCTATTACTGCACATTTAGAACTTTCAAAGTTGGACTCTGGTAGAGCCTGAAAATGACATCAGGGACCCTTAGGACCGTTCCCTCAGCTACGAAAGCTCTGGGCCCCAAAGTTACTGGGGCTGCTTTTGGGCTACCCAGGGAGCTTTTAGGGTCTCAAACCTTTTGTTTGGGACCTACTGCTGGACATTTGGCATTTTTGACTGTGGACATGGGTCGAGACAGAAAATGATGTCTGATATTATAGGACCATTGCCTTGGCTAGGAATGCTCTTTGTCCCAAGGCTACCAGGGCTGCGTGTGGGCTACCTGGGGAGGTTTCAGCCTGGGAACATCATTCATCCTTCATAGATTTATTTGGGAGCTATTGCTGTATGTTTCTAATTTTTAAAGGGGGACACTAGTAGAGCCCCAAAATGACACCAGGGACTCTTCAGACCATTCCAGTGGTTAGGAAAACCCTGACCCCCAAGGTTACTGGGGCTGCTAGTGGGCTACCTTGGAGGGTTTCTGGCTAGGAAACTTTTTCAGCCCTTGCAATTTTTTTTTTGTGACCTACAGTAAAGGTTTTGGGTTCTCCCTGTCCCTCCTTTTCTTAATAATTCTATAAATACATTGATAACAATGTTACTGGTATAAAAAGTAGTTCTTTAAATATTAAGTAATATTAAGAGTAATATTAATATTTCATGCTATTGATAATTAATAATAATTATATAAATATATTAATGACAAAAGTAGGGACAGGGAGAATCTCCAACGTTTATTCGAGTCAGGGGGACCAATGTAATAGAGGGTGAAGAAAAGGCTGAGGAACTTAGTGCCTTTTTTCCCACAGTCTTTAGCAGTAAGACCAGTTGTGTCCTGATACCCCGACCCCTGTGTGGAAAGATGGAGATGTGAATCGGACCGAAGCACCCATAATCCCAGGGGAATTGGTAAGTGACCTGTTCAGCCACTTAGATCTGTACCAGTCAATGGGTCCAAATAGGATACACCTCAGTGTACTGAGGGAGCTGGCAGAAGTGCTCACCAAACCACTTCCCTTTATTTACCAGCAGTCCTGGCTGACCAGGGTGGTTCTGCCTGACTGGAAACTGGCACATGTGACACCCATCTGCAAGAAGGGCCAGAAGAATGTCACGGGGAACTACAGGCCTGACCTCGGTGCTGGGGAAGGGGATGGAACAAATCATCTTGAGTCCCATCATGTAACACTTGCAGGCACCCAGGGGATCAGGCCCAGTCAGACTGGGTTTAGGAAAGGCAGATGATGCTTGACCAAACTGATGTTTTTCTGTGACAAGGTGACCTGCTCTTTGGATGAGGGGAAGGCTGTGGATGTGATCTACCTGGACTTCAGTGACACCTTCATCACTGTCTCCCACAGCATCCTGCTGGAAGAACTAGCTGCCCATGGATTAGATGGGTATACTCTTTGCTGGGTTAGAAACTGGCTGTACAGCCAGACCCAAACAGTTGTGGTGAAGGGAGTTAAATCCAGTTGGCAGCAGGTCACACGTGGTGATCCCCAGGGGTCAGTGCTGGGGCCAGTTCTCTTTAGTATCTTCATAATGATCTGGCTGAGGGGATCAATTGGACCCTCAGTAAATTTGCAGATGACATCAAAGTGTGTGAGTGTTGATCTGCTGAAAGGCAGGAAGCCTCTGCAGGGTGACTTGGACAGGCTGAAAAAAGGTCCTCCATTGGGAAATTCCTTTGGAATCTAAGGAATCACTAAGGACCCAACTAAACTCCAAGTAGTTGTAGAAGTCTTGAGTTTTATAATGAATGTTACTTGAAGAGCCATGCTTGTAAAGGGCTTTCTGGATGTTAATGAGCCCCATGGTGTCTTTTCTTCTGAGTCCACGGACCTCAGACACCAAGAGGAGAGTGAAGGAATGTCTCCAGAAGTTAGTCAGGAGTAATGCCCAAAGTGCCTTGAAGCATTAACAGGCCCCACTGGCAGCCATGGTTGACAAAACCTCTCGATGGGCTCATTAGAATAGACAACTATAGACAAACCCAGGCAAAGTGCAGGCAGCTCTGATGCTGAGGACACCCTGGCTTGGTCTGATGAAGCAGAAATGCCAAGAGCTGACCCCCAGCCCCTGGGCAGGGAGATCCTGACCCTCACCTGTGTCTCAGGGCTGTTCTTTGGGATGTGGAGAGTGTGAGGCCAAGGGAAGGAGAGGGGTATGACACGTGGTGGCCTTCCCTGGGGCGGGTCCAAGGAGGCAATGATGCTACATGGCCATAAGGACAACGTGTGTCCTCTGAGGCCTCTGTGGCAGGGCCATCAGCCATAGCCATGGGGCAAAGACCTCATTGTTATCAGGCCCTTTCAGCCTGGCTGGCCCCCTCGGCCATCTGCACCACAGCCCATCCCACACTGCCCCATGCCTTTTCTAGTTTCTCTACAAACTGCAGGCAACCATACCCCATTCCTCACTTTGATTTCACTCCCTGATGGCCCTGCCTGTACTGCTGTCTCTCCCTCCTCACCAGCTGATCCTGGAAACACAAAGCCGCCAGCTCATCCACACTTCCTCTGAGTGACTTTTAGCACCACAGCACTGCCCCCAGAATGACATTTCTTTATCCTCATGTCCACTCTGACCTTCAAAGTCACAGTTTCACATGGACTTTCTTATGTTCTTTCCACATAGCACAAAGTGGGCTTTCCCTCAGCCTCTATTCCCCAGGCTAAAGATGCCCTGGGTCTCTCAGCTTCTGACCTTCAAAGCTGCAGATTTGCTGTTGTGCTGGAACCTGTTGTGGTTTCGCTCCAGCCAAGCACAACACAGCTGCTCCCTTTCTAAGAGGATGTGTTTGGAAATTGAGGAAGGGGAAAGGGAGGGAAAAGGAAATCAAAACAACCCAAAGCTCTTGAATTGGGATAAGAACTGTTCACTGGGACAGCAGAGAGAGAGAAACAACAGTAGGACTTCGTAGCAAAATATACGAAACTGGTGATGCACAATGCAGTTTCTTGCTGAACCCCACAGCTCAGACCTCACAGCTCAGAGCTGTCCTGAAACTAGACAGTGCCCAATCCACGTGTCCTGGAGGGGTTGCCTCTTCCTCCCACAAGCCTCTCATCATCTGCTGAGCATGACGTAATTGACATGGAACACCCTCTCTGACCAGGTTGGGTCACCTGTCCTGGCTGTGTTCCTTCCCAGCTCCCTGGGTGCCCACCACCCTCTCTTTAGCAGACCAGCATGAACAACTGAAAAGTCCTTGACTGGTTGGACACAACGAAACCATCCCTGTGTTATCAGCACTGTTGTCACCTGAACTCCCAAACACAGCATTCCACCCGCTGCTAGAAAGAAACCAGGCCACCTTTGTAGACAACAAGTGCAACACAACAGTGGACTCACTCCTCTACTCATGCAGTATGGATGATCCTGTTGGTCAGTTATGGTCAGATGGGCCTGTTCTGTCCCCTTCCAGGTACTTGTGCACTCCCAGTTGACTTATTTCTGGAGCAGAATTAGAAAAAAGGCCTTGATGCTGTGCAAGCCCTGCTCAGCAAGGAACTAGCCCATTAATATAGACTTTTTTGCTTATAAATCAAATCCACAGAACTACAGTGACACCAATATGAAAATTAATTCCATTCCAGCAAAAATAACACCAGGAATAGAAGATCTGGCAGAAGAGCTGGCAGGTGTGCTTGCCAAACCCCTTTCCATCATCTATCAGCAATCCTGGCAGAACTGCACTCGACTGGAGGCTGGCAGATGTGACACCCACAGACAAGAAGGGTCAAGGGGAGGATCCAGGGATCTAGAGGCCTGTCAGTCTGACCTCAGTCCCAGGGAAGATCATGAAGAAGGTAATCCTGGGAGCTGTCATGCAGCTCATGTGTGATGGCCAGGGGATCAGGCCCGGTCAACAGGGGTTTACAGAAGGCAGATCCTGTCAAACTCACCTTATCAGCTTCTATGACAAGGTGACCCGCTGAATGGACAAGGGGAAGGCTGTGGATGTGTCTGGCTGGACTTCAGTAAAGCCTTTGACATGGTTTCTCACAGCATTCTGACTGAGAAACTGGCTGCCACTGGCCTGGACAGGTGGAGCCCCAGCTGGGTTAAAAACTGGCTGGATGGCCGGGCCCAAAGGGTGGTGGTGAATGGAACCAAATCCAGCTGGAGGCCGGTCACGAGTGGCACCCCCAGGGCTCAGTCCTGGGTCCAGTTCTGTTCAACATCTTTATCAATGACCTGGAGGAAGGGATTGGATGCTCCCTCAGTAAGTTTGCAGATGACACTAAACTAGGATGAAGTGTTGATCTGCCTGAGGGTAGGGAGGCTCTTCAGAGGGATCTGGACAGACTGGAACGATGGGCTGAGACCAACGGGATGAAGTTTAACATGGCCAAGTGCAGAGTCCTGCACATGGGACAGAACAACCCCCTGCAGTGCTACAAGCTGGGGGAGACTGGCTGGAGAGCTGTCAGGCAGGGAAGGACCTGGGGGTGTTGGTTGACCGCCAGCTGAATATGAGCCAGCAGTGTGCCCAGGTGGCCAGGAAGGCCAATGGCATCCTGGCTTGCATGAAAAACAGTGTGGTCAGTAGGTCTGGGGAGGTGATTGTGCCCCTGTACTGGGCATTGGTGAGGCTGCAGCTCGAGTGCTGGGTCCAGTTCTGAGCTCCTCACCATAAGAAGGACATTGATGTCCTCGAGTGAGTCCAGAGAAGGGCAACCAAGCTGCTAAAGGGGTTGGCGGGAAAATCATATGAGGAGCAGCTGAGGGAGCTGGGGATGTTTAGCCTGGAGAAGAGAAGGCTGAGGGGAGACCTTATCACCACCTAGAACTACCTGAAAGGAGGTTATAGACAGGTAGGCAATTGTCTCATCAGCCAGGTGACAGGTGATAGGACAAGGGGAAGTGGCATGAAGCTGGGCCAGGGCAGGATTAGATTAGATACTAGAAAAATAATTTTTCTGAAAGAGTTGTCAGGGCTGGAACAGGCTGCCCAGGGAGGGGGTTGAGTCACCTTCCCTGGATGTGTTCAAAAAAAGTGTTCATGAGGGACTTAGTGATACGGTTTAGCTTAGGATGGGAATGGTTGGAATTGATCTTCAAAGGTCTTTTGCTTTGTGATTCTGTGATTCTGTGACCACTGTTGCTGATTGGCTTGGTCTTGGTGAACAACGACTCTGGCCATGAGCTGGGTGGTGTTTACTTTCTCAGGTCTACAGAAAGCTTCTAGCTGCTTCTTGCAGAAGACACCCCTGAAGCATCACCCCCCCCTTCACCAGAACCTTGCACACAAATCCGCAACATTTAGACATCAACTGCTGAGCTGGTCTGGCATGAACACTGGCCCCAGCTGCACCAGGACTGCTCTCTGAGAAGGAGTATGGAAAGCACGGCAGCCCTGGCATGAATCTGCACCCACTCTATCACGGGGTCCTACACAGGCTGCAGGTGGTATCTCTGCTCCCCTTCATCTTCCCTGGGGTGCAGAGGGACAGCCTGCTTCACCATCATCTTCTCCATGGTCTGAAGGGGAATCTCCAGTGCCTGGAGCCCTACCCTCTGCCTCCTTCCTCACTGACCTTGGTATCACCAGAATTTCTGACATCTTCTCACTCCCTTCTCTAGCATTGAAAAGCAGACCTTTGCATTTTATTCCCTCTTAAATATAATTCACAAAGGTAGGACCACCGTTGAGGCCTGTAATATCCCAGCCTCACTACTTTCTTCAGGTTACCTCCTGGTTCCTGGTCTTATCCCTGATGACATTCTGTACAGAATGGTAGCACAGTTCTTGCCAGGTCATTCATGCTGCCAGGATCTAACCACTACCCATATCATCTTTGGCAAGGATGGGGTAGAGGAGCATACCCTGAAAGCCAAATGGATGCTTCAGAGCTACCTGGTGCTTCTGGACATCTCCCTACCAGCACAGGGAGAGAGAGCACGTGTGTTAAGAGCTTTGCCTTCCATGCTCTCCTGTGCCTTGTTTCCCAGGAGTGGAAGCAGGTTTGTTTTCCCAGTTCCATTGACTGGCAGGCTCCTGCTACCCAAATCATCTTCTGCAAGGATGGGGTGGAAGAGTTCAGCCAGAAAGCTCAAAAGGGGAAGCAGCACTACATTGTGCAACGCAGTGTCCTGAAAGAGAGTGTGGGGAACTACCCCTGTGGGTACCAGCACAGGAATGACAGTAATTGGGTGAGAAGCTCTGCCCTCAGTGCTCCCCATCATCTGGCTGTCAGAGGTGAGACATGACACTGGGGCATGGGACGGCACTGCTCAGAGTCCACAGAGACCCTAATCGAGGGTAAGGATGCCATTTTCCCTCATGCTAATTCCTGGGTGTTTCAGAGGCTCAAACCAGCTGTTCCCAGTCATGGGAGAGTGTACTGCTCCCCTCCAGTGCAAGCAGCACTGAGAATGAAAGTGGTGGTGCCAGTTCTTACCCAGAGCCAGAGCTGCGTAGTGCACTGATTTATCTGTCACCACACCTGGTACATCACTAAGCAGCCCCTCAGCTGCTTAGTCTGTGCAGTGTGTGGGAGAGATGGACACTTTCACCCTGTCCCTTTCTCCTCTCAGGCACAGACTCCAGCTGGCAGGCAGGGCCATGGACCCCCGGTGAGTCATTCCCTCCCTGCACTCCTGGTGTCCCCCAGCCCTGAGACAGGTGAGGTTAATTACCTGGGATCAATTGTGATTTAAGTGCATCTCCTGCTCTCTCCTATGCCACATGATGTTTACTCTCCACCAACACCTTCTGCCTCCAAAGTTTGCAATCTGCAGCTCTTCAACACCTTCCCCATGGGCATCACGCTGGGAGTTGCAGCTGCACCTGGGATCACACAAGAGACAGCTCCCCTTTTGATCCCTGCATGTTGCTATCCTCTCTTTGTATGTCTACAGGCATCCTGGTGTATTTCTATGTAACAATCCCATTCTTTAATTGGAGGGGCCGGTGGAATAGGTGATACAAATTCATAGATGGTTTTTTATTGTTCTTTTGAGGAAAAGCATGGCACTTTGCAGATAGCTATTGACAGAGATGTGTGAGCACATCAGTGTATATTCCTCTGTATACCCATACCTAGAAAAAGTGCATTGGTGTGTGTAGATAGAAGAGGACAACTAGAGTTAGATTCACACAGTTTATGTTTACAGTACATCCATTAGTCTTTGCATAGTGGGATGGAGATATCTTCACTTCATGTAGTCACAAATACTTTTACAATTTAAGGAATACATTTCTACATCATAGACAGTAAACGCAAGTGCCAGTCATAAATAAACTTCTGTTGAAAGTCATCCAGAATATATTTATGATGTGTGTGGAAAGATCTGGGCATGGTGGATGGGTTGGGTGAGGACATGATGTCATGGACAAGGCTTGTGGGAAGGTGATGCCCTTCCAGGCTAGTTAAGGGTAACACTCCAGCAAGAACTGGAGAAGAAAAGTGATGGGGATGACACATGGCAGGATCATGGTGATGAGCCTGAAAGGGGTCCTGTAAATCCTGACCTGTCTGGGGAGTGGAAATGGGGTTGGGAAGGGAAAGGTGGAGAATGTGCAGAAAGGTGGAGAACGTTTTTGCATGAGGTGCTGGGGAAGCATCCCCAAGGCTCCCCACACACTGCCCTTGCCTGTAACAGCCAATCCCAAGAGTGTTCACACTGGAGACACCAGCCCCATTTGACCAACGTGAGATCTGTCTGCCTGAGACAAAAGGCCAAGGTGGGCAAGTCTCCCTGTGCACTGGCCATGCTGGAGCGTTATCTGGGCTGGCTGTGAGAGTGGCTCAGCGTTGCGACACGAGGCTGCAGAGGGAGAAAGAAACAATGTTAGATCATCTGTGGTCTCTGAGCCCCTTATCTCCTCTTTGCTGTGTTTCCCCAAGGCTTTATCTCATTCCCAAATGCTTTATGAGGCATTGAGGTGTGAGTCCTTTTTCTAACTTGTGAGAGTAAACCTGGCAATATTGACAGTTCCAGCAAAGGGCTGAAATTCCTCATGACAAAGAAAACAAATGGGTGGAAAAACAAAAAGACAAAGAGGAATGGGTGGGGAAAAGTATCTGGTTATTTTTGTTGTTACAGTGTCACCCTTTTACATCAGAATTGGGGATGAGATGAAAAGAGACAAAGACAGGTGGGCACAGAAAGAAATGTCTTCTTCTCTGAGAACATCCATTGGTGGAAACAGTCCCTTGGGCCTCCCCAGCCCAAGACACCACTGCACACCAAATCCAACACATCCCAGCCCTGCTGGCCCTGCTGCCTGATTTGGCACCGCAGCTGACCCACAACTCACCCTGTTATGTCCAGTGTGGACAATGGTGGCATCTGTTGAGTGGCAAAAGGCAGAACGTTAGTACTTGCTTCCTGCTGCGGTAAGGAACAGCCCCAGGCTGCCTTTGGAGAGCAGATCCCCTGGGCTGAGACTGACTGCTCTGCTGCAGCTGCCTAGAAATACAGTCCACTCTTGGCAGCACGGTGAGCTGCCATGGGACCTGTGGCTGTGGAGTTGGGTTGCTGGGGTTTGGCTGCATTTTCCCACCTTGTAGCATCATTTTCTGTCTTCACCCTACGAACAGCCATTCACTGGCTGCTCTGTCTGTGTGCTACACCAGCTAAAAGATTGAGGCACATGGACAGTGGGGAGATTTCCCCTAACCAGATTCAAAGGCCAACCCCCCATTGCTGCAGCCTGTAGCTTCACAAGTAGAAAGGAGCTGTTCTCCAATCCAGCATCACTAAATGGACCCATGTCTCTCAATGCTGGACTTGACTTTGAAGCAGAAATTACGGTGAAGTGGAGATGTACAGGGGGAACCCTGCCAATCCCAGTGGGGCTGGATTGCAGACTGGGGACAAAGTGTGTAGGGAAAGACCCTTTACAGACAAAGGTGTTGGTCACTGTCAGGTGAACAGAAGGTGGCAGAAGCTGGGCTGTGCATGCCAGGAAATATGGGGTGTAACACAGCCAGGAGAAACTGCCCTTGATCAGGAAAATTAAAGTTTGGGAGTTCATGTGGAATTGGGGAATATCCTGCATGGCCATACAGGGATGGAAGGAGATGAAGAGGATAGAACATGGGTTTGGGTCATGGTCCTGCAAGTCTTCTGCCAATGACAGTTTGTCATGGCTGATTGAGGGTTAAAGTTTTGTTGGTTGTGCTGGAGGTCAGCCAGCCCACACAAAGGGTGTCTCAACACAGAGTTTCCCATAGCTGTTATTAGGTAGGAGGTGGTACTCACACTCTATTTCACTGTGTTCATTGGTCTCATGGCTGGGAACGTGCTGCTGCCTGGAGACAAAGGGGGAAAGGGATCTGGGGCCTGTGTCATGGTGCGATGGGCCCAGGGGAAGCCCTGATGCTTCTGGCCTTCATTTCAGGGAAGCCACCCATGGACATTGTCCATGTTGTCCCAGGCCATGGACGACCACTGGGCCTCCACCAGCCCTGCAATCAGGAGGGATTTCTACTCACCTTTGGCATCTCTCTCTGCAGACCCCTGCAAGGGAAGGAAAGGGGGAGGTGTGGAGGCAGAGTTACTGCAGAGCCCTGGCTTTCCATGCTCTGGGCTGTAGCATGAAGATGAGGGTCTGATCCTCCACAGCTCCCTCAGAGTAGCAGCAGTAGAGCCCACCCTAGGCAAGAACATGTCCTGTGTCCCAGACTGGCAGCTTTAGGCAGTGCAGGTGTGCATTAGCTGTGCTTGCTATGCTCAGGCCAACTCACAGACTCCATTCTTGTTCCCAGAGGACTGGGAGCAAAGCTCTGCTGTGCCTGGGGCAGGGATGCATTTGGGCTCCCCCTCCTTGCACTGGAATCCCAGTGCAACCACCCTGGAGGAAGAACCTTCCCCCTGTCAGCACCCTGACTCCTCTCTGGTGAGAAAGGGCTGAGAGATTCAGCTTTCCCTGACACAGGGAGAAGGAGCTGGCAACACTAGTCCATCCAGGGTCACACAGCAGCAGCCCCACAGCAGAGTGCACTTTACCCTCCACTGCCCCAAACCACTCACCTCTCTTCACAGCACAGTAGCTGGCTACAGTGAGCAGGAGGAGGGAGGCAGCTGACACTCCCACCACGATGCCTGTGGTGAGGGTGTCGAGGAGCTGGTGCCCAGGAGTTGGTGAGACAGAAGATGGTGCTGTGATGGAGAGAAGGAGAGAGCAGGAGAGGCCCTTAGAGGCAACCTGGATTCCAGTTAATTAACCTCACCCACTGCAGTGCTGGGGGACACTGGGGGTACAGGGAGGGAGTCACTCACTGATGGTTGATGGCCCTTCCTGGGAGCTGGACTCTGTGCCTGGGAGGAGAAAGGGACAGGGTGAGAGTGACCAGCTCTGGCCTGTACTGCACAGGCTGAGCAGCTGAGGGGCCCCTGATCCACCTTGTACCAAGTGTCATGATGAATAAATCAATGAACTGCACAGCGGGGGCTCTGGGTTACACCTGGCACCATCATTGTCATTCTCTGTGCTGCTGGGGCAGGAGATGGGATGGGCTGTAGGTACACAGAATCATAGCATGTATTGGGTTGGAAGAGACCTTTAAAGGCCATCTAGTCCAACCCCCTGCAGTAAGCAGGGACATCTTTACTAGATCAGGTTGCTCAGAGCCCCGTGACGCCTGACCTGGAACATCTCCAGGGATGGGGCCTCCACTACGTCTCAGAAACCTGTTCCAGTGATCTACCAGGCTCACATTGAAGAAGTTTTTTCCAGCTATTCCACCTAAATCTCCCCTTGTCTCGTGGAAAACAATCACCCCTTGGCCTATTGCTACATGCCCTTGGACATACACTTGGCCTTCTGGGTTGCAGATGAGCATTGCTTGCTCAGGTTCAGCTTTTCACCCATGAGTACCCCTGGTCCTTTTCCTCAGGGCTGCTTTCCAGCACATCATCTCCTCACCTATATAGACAAAGATGACTTTCCGAGTCCAGGTCAGGAGTCTGCATTTGGCTTTTTTGAACCTCATGAGGTTCAACACCCAGGAGTATGTCGTGAGTGAAATGCTAATCCCCACCCTCAGGTGGGGTCTGTATGACCCCAGATCAGTGCTTTCCCATGCCCTAGTGTCATGCCTCACCTCTGACGGTCAGGTGCCGGGCTGCACTGAGGGCAGAGTTTTTCTTCCCTGGTGCTGGTACCCACAGGTGTAGTTCCCTGCACTCTCTGCAGTGACATTCAGCTGCATAACATAGCTTTGCTGCCCGTTCTTTGCTTTCAGTCTGTGCTTCTCCACCCCATCCTTGCACAAGATGATTTCAGTAGCAGGAGCCTGATGGTCAATGGAGCAGCGAAAATAAATCTGTTGTCTCTCCTGAGCACTGGAGGTGCTCATGATGAGTTCAGGAGCCAAAAGGTGACCTGGAGAGATGGCACAAGGATGGTACATGCCAGTGTCACCCTTTGAGGATCAAACTAGTCTTCCCACCCCATCTCCATGCCTGCACACACCTCCCTTGTCCAGCCCATCCTGTGCTCACCATTACCTGGGGACCTGCAGATGTCCTGGACTGTCACACCAGCACCTGCACCATGGGACAGAGAAGGTGCATGTTAGAGGGCAGAGAGCTGGCTCATCCAAGTGCCCCTGGCCAGGTCCTCACTGCTGAGTCCTTGGTGAGATGCATGTGTCTCCATCCCGCATCTCTTTGGTCTCTAAAAGTGACACAGAAGCTTGTTTCTGGTTCATTTATTACTGCTGAGAGATTCCCCTTGCTCCCTAAAGCACTCGAGCAGCTGCCCAGTTTCATGCTGCTACATGAACGCTCTTAGAGGTGTTGGGAAAAAACACCTTTGGCTCAGAGATTCATTGTACCTGGAGGGAGCAATCATCTCCCTCCCCTCATCAAAGCAGATCTGCCCATTATTGCTGCTTGGCTGCACTATACACTTTTCCCCATCCTCCCCTGTGCCCAGGAACTGCCCTGTCCTGTCCCGCTCGCAGCCCTCCAGGCCTGAGCCCCAAGGTAAAGAAATCCCCCAACTCACCGACCAGCAGAAGAAGGAGGAAGGCAGGGTGAGGAGGAGACCACCAGGCACATCCTATGTGCTTCAGCATTTCTGGGGGCTCTGCAGGAACAACCTCTGTCTTGAAGTGTCTGTTCTCCTCTGAGCTGGGGACAGCAGATCAAGAGCTCCCTGGCCCGTGGCTTTCAGCACACATGGGGCTGGTCCTGTTGCCTTGCTGTGGCTGGCAGTGCCTGTCACACAGCCAGAGGCTGTGATGAGCGGGTGCAGTTCTTCAGCCCCCACTGCGGATGCTGCCCCTGCAGAGCCCCCGCTTGCATTTCCGGACACTCAGACACTGCAGCACAAAGAGTGTTTTCATCTCCCTCTGTCAGAATTGACCATAATAGGTAAGGAATGTCGGTGTCCATGTTCCTCATGTGAAATATGTGGATGCAGATCTTCAAGGTCAGTACAAGAAGCACAGGAATTAAGTAGTCTGACAGCGAGACGTCAGGCCTGTTTTGACGAAAGAATTCCCAGTAAGCAGACAAATGCTATCAACGTCGAATCTTGGAGGCCGTGGCTCCATCACAGTGCTCAGTGATGCTGGCAGTCCTATAGACTCTTCTGTGGACAAATGGAGACACTGTAAGTTCAAAGTCCTCTGCACCTTCAACTCTTTACTTGTAATGTTGAGCTGGTCCTATTGTCAGTGTTCTTAATAAATACCCTTTTTATTCCCAATCAATTAAATCTCAAGGAATTATCTTCTAATGAATTTGTCCCAGTCCATCCTGACATCTCCTCTTCAAAGCTGGCAATCCTCCCTTCCAAATCTGATTTTGGATGTCACCCTGCTGATGGTTAGACAGGTTCTCCCCACAGAATTCCACCCTGACCCACTGGGAATACTTGAGGTGAGGTCAGCTCTTACAGAGGCTTTCTGGTTGTGCAAGGTCTTCTTTGGTCCAAGACATCTTATTTTCAGGGTAGTAAAAGCTGTTGTTTTCCCCATGAAGCTGTTGTTTTCTCATAGTTCTTCTTGGGCTGTCATAGTCCTCCAGTTGCCAGACCAGCATAAAGGTTCTGTGGCTGTGATGGGCACCTGGAAGATGAGCATGCTGTCCTTTTTCTTTTGAAGGTCTCCAGAATAGAAGACTCAGTGTACGTTAACATAGGAGAACACGAGTGGTGATGCAGGTAGCATCAGAGTTATCGTCCTGGTTCCAGTGGGGACAGAGTGAACTTCTCCAAGGAGCCACACAGGTGAGCCAAGTTGGCCCAGGCTTTTTTCCACACCATGTGACATCTCAGCCCCCCATAAAATAGGCTGGTTGGGGAGAGGCAGGTCTGCAGACTCTGGGACTATCCAAGTGCAGTCAGGCATTGAGTCAGTTGTACTGTCAGTGAAGCGCTCTGCATTACCACCTCGTGGGGTCCATAAAGTGCTCTGTGTTATCACCGTGTGTGTGTGTGTGTGTTTGTGTATGTGTGTGTATTCTGCCTTAGGCTCTGCTGTTGGTCCCCTTTGGCAGTGCTCTGTCAGTACAATCTGTCCTTACCCCAACCTGCAGGTCTTTGTCTGTTTCTCCTCCCTTGGGAGGGGTGAACGAGTTCAGTCACTGCCTGGGGCTGAACCACGACAGTTGTCCCACTCAAGACAGGGTAGTCATGTAAATCCTTGCTGGTTGTCCTCTAGTCTGTGTTTTGGGGTTGGAACCCCAAACCAGGTTTGGAACCCCAAACCAAGTTACGAACCCTGGGTTCCAAAGCTGTATGAAGTGATGATTTTCCAATGTCAGTGATATGGCTGTCCAGCGACTGCAGAAGACCCCAAGATTCATCTCCACTAGAAAAAACATGCCCCGTTTTTGTGAAGATCATGGTGTGTTGGCATGGGCAGCATCCAACACAAGATCTCTGAGAAAGACAGACAACAATCTAGAGAGCGTGAAAGATGTGTGAGCTATAAAGAAAAGCATGAAGTGACATTGGAAGGAGAAAGGAGTTGCTTTTGCCTTTTCTCCTCAGAACATTTGCCTGTCTATGGGGATTGTGCACAAGGCTGACATGGGGAAATCAAATGCCAGGTGGCTTGGAAAGCTGAAAAGCCCTTTCAGAAGTAATGCAAACCCACAACCAGCAACTGATGGTAATTGAGATGTAAGACCTGCAAGAACACTGAGATGTTCTGGTATTTTAAGACTCAGATGGCTTGGGTCATTTTTGGTATTATGAGAGCAACAAATGTCTTTTTCGTGGGATTTTGGCAATGGAGGGAAAAAAGAGCCAAGACAAGAAGGGAGAGGCAGTAGTAGAGTGTGAACACGTATCTTTAAGGGTCTGGTACACATCTCACCTGGGCTCAGGCAAGAGACAGCTCCCCTTTCTATCCCTGTGTATCACTATTCTCTCTTTATGTCTTTACAGCCATTTCATTTTATTTCTGTTGCTAAATCCCATTCTTAAGTGACAGAATAAGAGAGAGGTGCACGGGGGGATACAAATTCACACGTGTTTATTTCTTGTGCTTTTGAGGAAAAGCACATAATCATTGCAGAAAATATTTAACAGAGAGACGTGAGCACATCAGTGCATATGTATCTATATACCTGTGTCTAGAAATCATGCACTGGTGTGTGTAGATAGAAGAGCACTCCCAGAGCTGTATGATGCAGTTGATGTGTACATGTTAGATTATACATAGTGGGATAGAGATGTGTTCACACCAGATACTCACTAATAGATTTACAATATAGACTAATATATTTTTACACCTTACATCATAACCACATGTGCCAGTCATACATAGACTTCTGTTGAAAGTCATCCAGAATATATTTATGATGTGTGTGGAAAGATCTGGGAACGGTGGGTGGGCTGGGTGTGGACATGCTGTCATGGTCAAGGGTGGTGGGTGGGTGTTGCCTTCCCAGGCTGACTGCTGACATCTTCCCAGAAAGAAGTGGAGGGATGGGGTTGACACATGGCAGATTTGTGGGGATGGGGAGAAACAGGCTGGCAGTCTGCAAGGGGTCCTGTAAAACTTCATCTGCCTTGTGAGTGAAAATGGGACTGGGAACAGAAAGGTGGAGAATGTGGTTGAGTGAGGACCTGGGTGAGCATCCCCAAGGCTCCCCACACACTACCCTTGCCCATGACAGCTAATCCCAAATAAGTCCAAGCTGGAGACACCAGCCCCATTTGATCAGCGCAGGAGCTGTCTGCCTGAGACAAAAGGCCAAGGCAGACAAGCATTCCTGTGCAATTGCCATGCTGGAATATTATCTGGGCTGGCTGCGAGAGTGGCTCAGCGTTGCATATATTGTGGTGTTCATCTCTGGCACGTGAGGCTACAGAAGAAAAATTAAACCATGTTATTTTATCTGTGGTCACTGACCCCCTTATTTCTTCTTTGCTGATTTTTTCTTTTTTTTTCCCAAGGCTTTATCTTTCTCCTTTTGAAAAGACCTAAAATGCTACAGGAGGCATTGAAGCATTAACCATTTTACTAGCTTGTGAGAATAAACCTTACACTGCTGAAAGCATAGGTAAAATGGCCAAAATTCTTTATGAGAAAGAAGACAAAATTTGGAAAATATAAAAAAAAAAAAAAAAACCAAAAGAAGGGGTTTAATAATTATCTTGTTGCTGTAGTGTCATCCTTTTCAATGAGAAATGGGGACCAGGTGATAGGAGACTAAGACAGATGGATACAGAAATAAATGTCCCTGGCAGCATCTGTCAGGGTAGTGGTGGAACCAGTGCCATGGAACCCCCCAGCCCAAGACACTGTTGCACACCAAATCAAACACATCCCATTCCCGCTGGCCCTGCTCCCTTCTTTGGCACCAAAGCTGATCCCAAACTCACCCTGTTACGTCCACTGTGCACAACGGTGGTATCTGTTTGGGGGCAAAAAACTGTTATTACTTTCTTCCTTCTGTGGTAAGGAATGAGAGCCAGGCTGCCTTTGGAGAGTAGATCCTCTGGGGTTGGGACTGACTGCTCTACTCCAGTTGCTTCTCATTTCACCCTACTCTTGGCAGCAGACTGGGATTCCATGCTATCTGTGCATGCAGGTCAGGAACGCTGGGGTTTGGCTGAATTCCTCCCCCTCCTGCCCTTGCAGCATCATTGTCTCTCTTTGCCCAACCAGCAGACATTCACAGGCTTCTCCCTGCCATAAATGAAGCTGGTGCTGGACTTGGCTTTGAAGCAGAAATCATAGTGAAGGGGAAAGGTACAGGTGGAACCATGCCAATCCCAGTGGGGCTGGAATGCAGCTGGGGGCCAGAGTGTGTACACCCTCCAAGAAAGTGGGGTAGGACACTGTGAGCATTTGGATGCTGTCAGGTTTCTTCTGTAGGCAGAAGCTGGGCTGTGCATGCCAGGAAAAAGTGGGCTGTAGCAGGGTTGGGAGAAATCTGTCCTTGTTCAATAGGAATATCTCAATATGAAATTAAATTTGGGACTTCATGTGGAATTGGGAAAGGTCCTGTATGTCTGTACAGTGATGGGAGGAGTCAGCAAGGGTAGAAAGTGGGTTTGGTTCGTGGTCATGTAAGTCTTCAGTTACTGTCACTGCATCGTGGCCACTAGTTGCTGTTTGTGCTGGAGGTCAGGCAGCCCACACCAAGGGTGTGTCAAGAGACAGGATCACATGGCTGTCATTAAGGTATAAGGTCATACTCACACTGTATTTCATCATGTTCCTCGTTCTTGTGGCTGGAAATGTGCTGCTGCCTGGAGACAAGGGGGGGGAGAGATTTGGACCTGTGTTGTGGTGTGATGGACATGGGAGAAGCCCTGATGATTCTGGCCTTCATGTCACAGAATAGCCACCCATGGACAATGACTGTGCTGTCACAGACCATGAACCTCTGCAGGACCTCTGCCAGACCAGCAGTCAGGAGGGGTTGCTGCTCACCTTTGGCATCTCTCTCTGCAGATACCTGCAAGGGAAGGAAAGAGAGAGGTGGGGAGGCAGAGTTACTGCACAGCCCTGGCTTTCTATGCTGTGGGCTGCAGCTTGAAGATGATGGGCTAAGCCTTCACAATTTCCACGGGGGAGCTCAGCCTATCCAAGTGTGAGTCCTGATTCCCAGAATGTCTTCTCCCCAGCTCTCAGCAGCTGTGGATAGGTTAAGTGTGGAGGAGCCCTACTTGCAACACTCCAGCTAACTATGAGACTCCCTTCTTGTGTCCAGAGGGCTGAGAGCAAAAGTCTACCTATGGCAAGGATGCAGATGGTCTCTCCCTCCCTTCATTGGCATCCCCATGCAATAACCCTGGAGGAAAAAATGACCCCACATCTTAGCACCTTTGCTTCTCTCCACTAGTAAAGAAAAAGCCTGAGAGCTTCAGCTTCCTGGGTAAGAGGGGAAAGCAGACGGCAGCTCTGAATGAGCCTGGCTTACACTGCAGGAGCCTGCACCAGTAAGCAGTCTTGGCCTTGTGATTCACACACAACATCCTCAAAACACTCACCTTTCTTCAAAGCACAGTAGCTTGTTGCAGCAAGGAGGAGGATGGAGGCGGCTGACACTCCCATCACGATGCCTATTTGGAAGGTGTTGTGGAGCTGCAGATTGGGATGTGTGTGGACAGAAGCTGTGGGGAAAGAGTACATGTCAAGGGGAGATACCCTTGGAGCCAAGCTGGGTCCCAGTTAATTTGCAATGCTGGGGTGAAATAGGTTGTAGGGAGAGAATCACTCACCAGTGGTCAGTGGCCCTGCCTGGGATGTGGACTCTGTGCCTGGGACAACAAAGGGACAGGGTGAATGTTCTCAGCTGTCGTAGGAGCTGCACGGACTCAGCAGGTGCAGGGGACCCATTACACCATGTGCCAAGCATTGTGATAAATACATCAATGCACTGCACAGCTGTGGCTCTGGGTGAGATCTGGCATCACCACTCTCATTCTCAGTGCTGCTGGAGCAGAGGAGAAGCCTTACACTCTCCTGTGACTGAGAAAGGCTGGTCTGAGCCTCTGAAACACCGAGGAATACAGCAAAGAGGAAATCACAGAATCACAGAATCGCAGAATCTTAGGGGTTGGAAGGGACCTTGAGAGATCATTGTGTCCAACCCCCTGCCAAAGCAGCTCCCCAGCTCATATTGCACGGAGCGGCATCCAGATGGGTCTTGAATATCTCCAGAGATGGAGACTCCACACCCCCTGGGCAGTCTGTCCCAGGGCTCTGGCACTCTCACTGTGAAAAAGTTCTTCCCCATGTTGGTGTGGAACTCCCTGTGCTCCAACTTGCAGCCATTGCCCTTTGTCCTGTCCCCACAGACACTGAAAAGGGGCTGCCCATTTCCCCCTGCATCCCCTGCTTAAGATACTTATAAACATTGATTAGATCCCCCCTTAGTCTTCTTTTCCCAAGGCTGAACAGTCCCAGCTCACTCAGCCTTTCCTCACAGGGGAGATGTTCCAGGCCCTTAATCATCTTTGTAGCCCTTCTCTGGACTCTCTCCAGGAGATCCCTGTTTTTTTTATACCAGGGATCCAAGAACTGGACACAAAAATGGCATCCTAACCCTCAGTTGGGGTCTGCGTGACCCCAGAGCAGTGCCTTCCCATGCCCCAGTGTCATGCCTCACCTCTGACAGCCAGGTGCTGGGGAGCACTGAGGGCTGAACTCCTCCTCAAGTGAGGATCATTTATTTGCTGGTACCCACATGTGTAGTTCCCTGCACTCTCTCGAGTGACATACAGTTGCATAACGTAGGTTTCCTGCCCCTTTTCAGCTTTCAGTCTTTGCTTCACCTCCCCATCCTTGCAGAAGATGATTTGTGTAGCAGGAGCCTGACGGTCAAAGGAGCAGTGAAAATAAACCAGTTCCCCCACATGAGCGCTGGAAGTGCTCAGGGAGATCTCAGGAGCCAAGAGGTAACCTGGAGAGATGGCACGGAGATGGCAAGTGCCAGTGTCATAGTTGAGAAGAAAATTGGTTTTCCCGCCCCATTTCCATCTCTGCACATCTCCCTTGTCCAGACTTTCCTGTGCTCACCATCACCTGGGGAGCTGCAGATGTCCTGGCCAGTCACACCCACACCTGTGTCATGGGGCAGAGTGGGTTTTGGTTAGATGGGCAGCGACCTGGCTCATCCAAGTGCCCCAATCAGGCCCCCCTACTGAGTCCTCCATGGACAAACACCTTCCCAACCATCTGTCTCCACCCAATAGCACATTGGTCTCTAAAACTGACATTTTACAAAACCCATTTTCATGTGAGCCTGCATCCAGCATCTCCTCGTTGTCTGAAACTGAGAACTCCTCCAGCTTTTTCTCTGTGCATTTATTATTGCAGATGGATCCTCTGGCAGTCCAGCAGCTGCCCAGGCTCGTGCTACTACTGTACAAACCCTCCTAGGGGTGGATCTGGCCATCATTGCTGCATGGCTGCTCCACACACCTTTCCCCATCCTCCCATTTGCCCAGGACCAGCCCTGTCCTGCCCCACTTGCACCTCTCTACACCTCAGCCACAAGGCAAAGAATCCCCCAACTCACCAAGCAGCAGCAGGAGGAAAGAAGGGTGAGGAGAAGACAGCCTGGCACATCCCACCAGCCCCAGCATTTTTGGGGTGCTGCCTGTACACCGTCTCCTTGAAGTGTCTGTTCTCCTCTGAGCTGGGGACAGCAGATCAAGAGCTCCCTGGCCCGTGGCTTTCAGCACACATGGGGCTGGTCCTGTTGCCTTGCTGTGGCTGGCAGTGCCTTTCCCACAACAGGAGGCTGTGATGAGCAGGGTCCCTTCTTCAGCCCCCACTGCGGATGCTGCCACCGCAGATCCACCGCTTTCATTTCCGGACACTCAGACACCATAGCACAAGCTTTTTTTGCTCTCCCTCTGTGAGAATTGACCATAATAGGTAAAAAACGCTGGTGTCAGCTTTTCTCTTGTACCAACATTGTGGATAGAGATCTTCAGGGTCAGCAGAGGAAGCAGATAAGGATGGAGTCTAACAGGTGGTCCTTTTCTCATTGACAAGTGAGGAATAAACAGCAAATGGTTTCAACACAGAATCTTGAAGGCCATGGGCCACAGAGGGAGGCGTTTTGCTTCATCATCCTTGAAATTACTATTACTATTTACACACCTGAGCATGCCTGGGGGGTTGGAACTGGATGATCTACACACCTGTATCTAGAAAATGTGCCTCAGTGTGTGTAGATAGAAGAGCACACCCAGAGCTGTGTGACACAGGTGATGTATACACAAGTCAGGCTTTACATAGTGGGATGGAGCTGTGTTCACTCCAGGTACTCACATCTAGATTTACAACATAAGGAATGTATTTGTACATCAGACACTGTACACACATGTGCCAGTCACAGATAGACTGCTGGTGAAAGCATCCACAATACATTTATGATGTGTGTGGAAAGATCTGGACACAGTGGATGGGTTGGGTGAGGACATGCTGCCATGGACAAGGCTTGTGGGTAGGTGTTGCCCTCCCAGGACAAGCACTGGCAATTCCCCAGCAAGAACTGGTGCAGACAAGTGATGGGGATGGCACACAGCAGGTCCATCATGAGGGAGTGAAACAGTGCTGTCAGCCTGCAAGGGGTCCTGTAAAACCCGATCTGCCTGGTGAGTGGAAATGGGGTGGGGAAGGGAAAGGTGGAGAACATGGTGGGCTGAGGACCTGGGGCAGCATCCCCAAGCCTCCTCACACTCCACCCTCCTGTGATAGCCAGAGACCCCCCTACCCAACATATGGGAGGCTCTGGGGAGCAGAGGGTGAAGCACACACAACCCTTGCACTTGAGTATGGGCAGATGGGCTCAGTCATCCTCAGCTCAACACTTCTTCAGGAAACATCTGCTGTGGTGAAGCCAGCAGGGAGGGAAACTGTCTGTGCTTCTTTCAGCTGAGATCATTTTCTTTCTAGGAGCTGCTCTAGTGCTGTGTTTGGGATGTAGCATGAGAATAATGTTGATAACACACTGATGTCTTTATTTGTTTCTAGGACTGCTAATGAGGAGGTGGGGTGCACCCAAGATACTGGGAGGGCGCACAGCCAGGATGGCTGACCCAAATGGGCCAGAGGGATACTGCATTCTGTATGATGTCATGCTCAGGGGCTGGGCTGGGAGGCAGTTCATCTCCAGAATTAGCCAGGTATCAGCTTCAGCTGGTGGGTGATTGTGCTGTACATCACTTGCTTGTAGAGTGTATCACTTGTTCTTCTGAATAATAGTAATTATTATTATCATGTTCTTTTTCTGCTCTATTAATCTGTCTTTATATCAACCCACAGAGCTGCAGATTGTAGTGATTGCACTGGGAGAAGGAAGCCAGATTTGGTGCAGCCTGTGCCCCTTCACAGGGCATCAAACAGACACAGTTTAGAGCCCAGTTGAAGTTGGCGATTGCACAGCAGAGGTGAAGGGAGAGCAATGGCAGCAGGGTGAAACAGGGTGCAGAGGGGGTTCAAAAGAAAGCAATGATGGGACCTTTCATCAGAAATGGCCTTGGCTTTTTACACCTTCAGTTAGTGCAGAGATCTTCCACCTGATAACCAATCCTACGCAGTGGTTTTAGAACACTTCCTCATATATTGCTATATTGCACGTTGTTTACCCTAAGGCAGAACAGCTGCTTATTATTAGTCTGAGTTCAGAAATAAGGAAAATTTATGGTTAGATATTGTTACTGTGACTTTTAACAGCTAAATTAACACTACAGCAGACTTCCCCAACCTGTCTACAAGGCATCCCAGGCTCAATGAGCAAATCTCATTTTACATCCAAGGTGAGGTTTCTCTTTCTCTAGGCATCTCTCATTGCATCCCACTCGCTTTCCCATTGTACTGAAAACATCATTTCCACACTCATCCTCTAATTTGTTTAATCTTATACATTTCCCTTTTGGTGCCTCAGTCTGCAGAGGTACAGCTCGAACTTGGCTTCAGAACTCATGGTCTTGGCCACTTTATGGCCTGACACTGATTATGGCAACACTGCAATGGCAAGAAGCAACAGCTTAGCATTCTTATTTACATTCTCCCCTTTAGCCTGTGGCAAAAAGGTAAAAATAAAGCCTAAGGGGGGAAAAAAAGAAAAACTAGGCAGGAAGTGACCTCTGTAAGTCATCTTGCCCCGTTGTGTTAAATGGGTAATGGTATTTCTCAGAAGAGAAACCACCTTGCATTCCAGCTTGTCCTCAGATGTCAGAGGAGCTGTGGGCAGCTGGGATCCAATTCTGACTGACTCCCAGTTCAGCACTGCAAGTCTTGTCACGTTCCACACACAGAACTATCACGATGACAGATGCAGAAATAGTTCTCAGCACGTCCAGTCTCCTTGTGTTTGATGAACGAGCATGGCCAGATGGAAGGAGTTTGGCTGCATTCAGGGAGAACTCTCATGACTAGAGTAATGAACAGGGCAGTTTACTGAGGCCACAGAGGCCAGAGACTTTTGGATTGCCAGTGATGACACACTGTTTATAACAGCACTTACAAGTAAGAGAGCAACACAAGACAGGGTAAAACTGCACATCAAAGAACAGAAAACTACTTGAGAAATATGGCCACATAAATCACTCTTTATAGAGATTTCTAAGTTTCCTTCAATAACTAAGAGTTCAAATTTCACCCAAGGTGTCCCTATGGGGGGAGGGGGAAGAGAGGCTCAGCCTCTCCCGTGGTCCCAG
The DNA here is from genome assembly GCF_964237585.1 of Gallinula chloropus. Lineage (NCBI taxonomy): Eukaryota > Metazoa > Chordata > Aves > Gruiformes > Rallidae > Gallinula > Gallinula chloropus. The sequence goes on along the minus strand of NW_028168234.1, from coordinate 257,142 downwards.
GAGTCAGTGATGGTTCCTGACGGTATCTCTTTGACTTGCTGTGATGGTGTCATTTCTGTTATCCCTCCATTCTTAGGCCACTCTTATACTACTTTTATGTATCAGGTGGAGCTTGAGTGACTCTAGCCACGTGTGTCTCTGCTGTGATTGGTGTAAAGTTTTCTTCCTTTGTATTTATGGGTATAGACCAGCAGAAATTCAGAGCACATGCTCAGTGTGTGTGTGGGGGGGGTGGTGGTGGTGAAAAAAGACCTAGGCAGGGGGGATTAGGGTTAAAAAAAGCAAAAAAATAAGGGAAAAAAACAACAGTAAAATGACTGTGTAGTTCTTATAGTTGAAGTGTACAACGGTGGCTTTTCAAGCCATAGATCTTGGAGAAATGCCAAGTAAGAATAAATGATTTATTTTATGTCTTTTCTAGAGGTGTGTTTTGTTTTGGGGGGGCTGGCGGTTGCGTCGAATCCTTCTCCGTATTATGAGGTAGTTGGTTTGGTGTTAGCGTCCGTTGTAGGGTGTGGGTGGTTGTTGAGTTTGGGGTTGTCTTTTGGTGTCATTGGTGTTGTTAATGGTTTATTTGGGTGGGATATTGGTGTTTTTTCTCTACTCCGTGTCTTTAGTGGCTGATCCATACCCTGAGGGGTGGGGGGATTGGTGGGTTATAGGGTATGTTTTAGGGTTGGTTCTGGTTCTTGTTGTTGGGTTGTTTGTTGGGGGTTTTGTGGAGTGCTGGAAGTTCGGGGTGGTTACTGTTGATAGTGTGGGGGTTTTGTCTGTTCAGTTGGATTTTAGTGGGGTAGGGGTGTTGTATTCGTATGGGGGGGTGGGTGTGTTTTTGGTTGCTGGGTGGGGTTTGTTGTTGACTTCGTTTGTGGTGTTAGAGCTTGTGCGGGGATTGGGTCGGGGGGCTATTCGGGCAGTTTAGGGGGTTACAGAGAATAGTTTTAATGTAAATGCCAGCTTTGGGAGTTGGAGATAAAGGTTCAAGTCCTTTTTTTCTGAGGGGTTACTCTAAGAAGAGGTGAGTCTTCAGTTTTTGGTTTACAAGACCAATGTTTTTAATAAACCATTAGGGTATTATTTAGTGGTTTAGTATCATGTTTTCTAGTGCTCCGATGGTTGGGAAGAGGAGTAGGAGAATGGTGAAGTAGGTGAACGATGCTGTTTGGCCAATTAGAATGAATGGGGGTTCTACTGGTTGGCTGCCAATTCATGTTAAGATGAGTAGTCCCACCTGTCTGAGGGATTATGACAGGTGCCTAATTCTGTAAGGGGCAGTGTTGAAGATGTAAGGAGTTAGAATAATGTGAGGCTGAGTTGGTCCATTTATAGAAATTCCTGGGGACAGTTTGTCATCTGTTGCAGTTGGCATGGATGTTGCTGTATCAATCACAAATTCAAACAGCGATTTTGTGCCTCTCCAGACCCAAAAACAATACACAATTATAATTTGCTAAAGATGAAATTACACCAGCTGCCTGTATTCAGTTCTGTTATCTTGTAGCACTCACTATTATGGTCTGTGGATGCATTCAAGGTCAGCATAAACTAATCCATCCGGCCACGTGCAATTCCTGTGGAAACAAAAGGAGGCAAAACATGCTCTGTCTTACTGCATTGACAAGTTTATAAAGAAAATGACATGCACCCACTGCTAATCCAGTGCACTTTTCCTGAGCCATCTCTGGTTTAGCATGCAGAGAGATGTTTTTTTGGGGTGTAGTTAATACTGTTGTTACTGTTCCAGTTGGGCATATTAACCTTTATATCCTTTAACTTCTAAGATAAGGATGGGCAGCTTGCTGTATTAATCTTACCATCTGAGTGATGTTTGGAACTGCAGCAGTTAAAGGCACAGCATTAGCACTTCATTGTTGATAGTGCACTGTAAAACACCATTGCCTGGTAGGTTCCTTTACTGGCCATACTGGTGACTTGTGAGGTGAATGAGTCCTTTTAATATCATTTCAACTGTTGTTGGAAACTCACTCCTAAAGGACTCAGAAGGCCCAATATGCCAGGTTGTCACTCTTCATAGGGAAGTCTGTAGTCTTCCTGCAACCCAAACCAGGGGTATGACTAGGAAACTCCCCAGTTTAGGACAAGGGGCAATGGCTGCAAGTTGGAACAATCTGGGGAAGAACTTTTTCCCAGTGAGGTTGACATAGTACTGGGACAGCCTGCCCAGGTGGATTGTGGAGTCTCCTTCTCTGGAGATATTCAAGACCCATCTTGATGCCTACCTGTGCGACCTGTCCTAGGGACCCTGCTTTGGCAGGGCAGTTGGACTCAATGATCTCTCAAGGTCCCTTCCAACCCCTACGATTCTGTGATTCAGTGACTCAGTCTGGTGCATTTGTCAGGCTGTTTCTCACTACGGATTTTCCAGACAGGTGGAGAAGAAACTGCATCCTGCAGTCTACGAAAAGAGACTTTAAGGCCTTGGTTCGCTCAGTGAAAGAGTCTGGGTCACAAATGATTTTCTCTTTCCTCCTCCCATGGGTGCAATCTGGAGCAAAGGAGGCTCCATGTGAACATAACGAAAAACATTTTCACTGTGAGTGTGACAGAGCTCTGGAGCAGACTGCCCAGAGAGGTTTTGGAGTCTCCTTCCCCAGTGACATTAAGAACCTTCCTGGACATGCTCTTGTGCAAGCTAATCCATGTGATCCTGCTATGAAGGGAGGGGTGGAGTGGGTGGTCTATCAAGGTCCCTTCCAGCCTCTAACATTCTGTGATTCTGTGTGAATCTCTTAGTCTGTGTTTCCACATTAGCCCAAGCAGTACATCAAATCGCAAAATATCAGTGTGTGTGGCACCATCTAATTTAATCTCTGCTCTTCTGGCAGCCCAAGAGGTACTTTTGCAGCGGGACACTGGTTCAAAATTGCCTAAATCTCTGTGATTTTAACCTTGCATTGCCAAGGTCTTATGCCAAGGGGCTATGCCATTTCTTTACTGATTCTTGACATTGGGGCCCTGGAATCAATGAGAAAATGTAACATTTTTTGTGTTCCAATGGGAATGGCAATAGTGGGTTCAGAGCATTTATCAGAAAGCCATTGACTTTCTAGTGGCAGCTGGGAAGGGCCATCTGGTTATTTGAGGATGCTGGTGATTTGAATTCCTCCAAGATGGGCTTTCCTCTGTTTATTCTACTATTTGACTGCCCTGGTGGTGCCAGAGACTGGGATGGGATGCAGCTAGGACAGATGACCCACTCTCCTGTGTTAAATGCACCCTCCAGCTTGATGTCATCCGTGAAATTGCAGAGGGTGCCCTTGATCCCACTGCCCATGTCACTGACAAGGATGTTGAACAGGGGGACACAGTTCAGAGGGCACAGGATGGTCCAGAGGTGAGATTCACTCCAGGGTTCATGGCAGGGCACTTGCTTGGATCTGTTTGCATGGAGATAATTTAGTTTTACTGAGTCTGGCAAATGCACCATTTGTAATAATAAAGGGACCTCCCAGCCAGTCTCTTGGACATGCATCTCACCCAGTGTGCCTACTTGTCACAGAAAGAGAAGTCCCAAGAACCACTGAACAAGGAAGATATTCCAGTGTCATGTCCTGGTTCTTGCCCAGCACCTCATCCCTCTTCTCATCAACTGTTCTCATTCCTCTCTTCTTCTGGAGCCTGTGACGTGCCTGCAGAGCTGCCACTTGCTCTGTTAGTATAAATAATGGTGGATGGTCGAGAGCCCAACCGACTGGGGGCAAAAGGGGAGAGCAGAGAAGGAAGGAAAGTGTCTGCCACTCATGTGGTGGTTTAGCCCTGGCTGGAGGCCAGATTCTCACCAAAGTCCCTCTATCACTCCCCTTTTCAGTTGGACAGGGGAGAAAATAGATATTGAGAAGCTCAGGAGTGTACATAAGGGCAGAGAGAGATCATTCCTCAACCAGTGTCATGGGCAGAACAGACTCAACACAGAACAAAGGACAGAAAACTCTAATTTATTACTCTGCCCCACACCCCCAGTGACACCAGAGAAGTGTGACCAGATCTTAAAGCACCTTCCCCCCACCCTTTCCTTCTTAGCAGACTTCACTCTAGTCATGATTTTACTCACTTCTTGCCCCCAAGTGTGGCACAGGGAGGGGCAGGGACTGGGAAATGGGGGCTTCAGCCAGTTCCTTGTAAGTGGTTTCCTTCTTGGCTGTGGACTGGGAGGCATTCATTCCACACACCCTCCCCCTGCTGCACCGTGGGGTCCCACCCATGGCAGACAGTCCTTCATGAACTCCAATGTGAGTCCTTTCCCAACAGGGCTTCAGCTCTTCCCCAGCTGCCCCAGCCTGGGTCACTGCTGTGGGTGCAGTCACCAGTCACAGTGTCTGTCAGTCCCAGTCCTCCACGGGGTCACCAGCCTCCCCCCAGCAAAACTGCTCTGGCACAAATCTCTCCCTTGCTCAGCTCTGTGTCTCTGTCTCTCTCCATGGGCTGCCAGTGCTGGCAGGGGCTGGCTCCAACACGGGTCACAGCATCTCCTGTGTGTCTGCCCCTGCTCCAGCGTGGCGCCTCTCCAGGGGCTGCAGATGAGGTCTCAGCCTTTTCCATGGGCTGTGGGGGGACACCCACTCCACCATGGGTTTCTCCAAGGGGTGCTGAGACATCTTTCTCTCCGGCACTGGGGATGCCTCCTTCCCTCACTTCACTGGCCTTGGTGTCTGCACAGCTCCTCACATCTTCTCACTCCCTTCTCTGGGGGCAAAATGCAGCCTGGGACTGGTTGATGTTTACTCTCTGGTTCCTGCACAGAGCTTCTGGCTGCCTCTTGCAAAAGACACCCCTGCAGGCCCTCCTTCTCCACCAGGACCCAGCCAGGCAAAGCTGCCACAGCTCATTTTGCATGAGGAAATATTTAAAAGTATCAGCTTTCAGATGTTACCTCAACACTCTACCTTGTCATATGTGTGATCAGAGCAGAGCCTCCTGGAGAACAAAGGGTTCTTTTCTCCCCTGCTCTCCTCCCATCATTTGAAGCTCAGAAACCAGTTTTGGCACCAGCAGCTGCCCAGCCAGGACAGTTTCAGTTTCTCTGAATGCAATCTGCCTGCTGTTGGGTACAAGCACTTGCTTCATTTGTTTTCACACTTGTAGTTACTTCTGGGCCATGATCATCAGCAGGGTGAGCTCTGCCATGGAGAGACTGCCAAGGTCAGATGAAGACCCTACAAAACTATTCTGCCACTTCATGCCTGCTGTGATACTTTGCTCAACCTCCAATTGCCAATAGGAGAGATCCAGGTCAGTATTAGCAGGTGTACAATATCTGCTTGACCTGCAGAGGTGCTGCTGCAAAGAGCAATTTAGTCTCTTGCTGACTGTGCCAATCTGCTGCAAACTGAGGTTACACAGATTGGACATGGCAGCAATTGAAGATTTAGTAACACGATGATGTGAACTCACCAGGTGAAGTTGTGTGATATTTAGTGACACCCAATAATCAGCCCATTCCAAAAAGTGATTCAGCACAATCTGTTATCATCTAAAATTAGTGACTGAGTTAAAGATTCAAAACTGGTGAGGTGCAGATGAGAATCATGACACAGTTTCCCAAATCCAATCCCATGCTCATAAACACACACACACAGACACAGGTGCAGCCACAGACACAGAGGTTAAACCACGACCAAGAGTTTTCTGTCTTCACCAGCTGCAGTGAACTACTCACTGCTTCCTTCAGCAGCAGCTGTGGGCAGATGGTCTTTGAACCCTTTTCCTTTGTCGGCATCTCTCAGCAGCAAACCTTTCAATCCTCCTGAAATCTGCCCTGAGAGGTGTCTCAGCTCAGAGCAGATGCTGGCTCACAGCTCATTGCAATCCCAGCCAGCTCAAAGGGTATCACGTGGGATCACTATTTACAGGACTGTGAGGTGATTCACTTTCTCAGTCTTTAGTGGCTTTTTTTCTGTTTGGGCCATAATTCTTGTCAGGTAATTCTGGGGGGAGGGGAGCTGCACCACCACAGGAGTCTAAGTTCAGGTGGAAGAGCAACATGCAGGCAACCTTATCATGGACTATCTCTGGCTACACTGGAGTTAAAAAACCTGGTTTAACGTAGGCAGCCATGTGACTCTTACCCCAAGAGATCCAGTCAGGAATAAAGAGGATTCTAGTGGCTCTTGGGTTGCCTGTGGGTGTCCAAGGGATCTACCTAGGCTTACAGGAGGTTCACATTCGTGCAGCAGCCTCGTGCTTGAGGCAGGAAAAGCTCTAAAGCAAGGAAAAGAAGAAGGAAAAGATCTTGGCCAAGACAAACAGCACAGAATGTTTCACCTTTGTATTTCTCATGCAGAGATAGTGGATGTCCACTGCAGGCAGTGATGGGGGCCTGCTGCATCACACAAGGGAACATTCTGCTCCACAGAACCCTTTGGATAAAGTTGCTCTTGAGGAAATGGAAGAAATCACTGCACCAGTTGCCCCTCTTCTGGCTTCTCAGGGGAGCTGGGAGATGTGAGCACCTTTCTGAAAGGAGAAGCAGAGTTGTACATGGCTCACCTGTGACACTAGAGCATCCACTGCCTTCTTAGCTGAGGACACCTTTGTTGCTCATTTTCTGTGGCTTCATTGACTGTGCACCCCATGATTAAAAATAACCCAAACCCTCCCTGGACAGGGCTCTGGGAGGACTGTTTTCCTCAAAGCAAAACCAGAGACAAACAAACTCTTTCCCTTTCAGGGAGCACTGCTCACAAGCTGCTGAGCTGAGCTCATTCTCACTGCTGTGGTTTTCCTGCCCCACCCCCACAGCTTCCACAAATACAGCAAAGGAGAGAGGAAACATCTGCAAGGTGCCCCTTCCCCTCGCCCCTCCATCCCCTGCCCAAAAGACATGTCAGCACCTGAAAGGAGAAATGTCCTGGCTCCTCAACCTGAGAAACATCTTATGCCCCAGTGACCACAAATACATGGGTAGGAGACATCTCATGTGGGGGAGACCGGTCCCCTTCATGGTGTGCATTGAGGGACAGCCTGGGGCACTTCTCCTGTCACCAGAGGTTTTCATTTGAGAAGCTGAGTCAAGCCCCTGGTGTCCTTGTCATGAGCAGTACCACCACAGAGGATTAAGGTTAGGATTAAAGCACCTTTTTCACATTTAGGTTACACTACACCTACTCAACACATTTATTTTCCGGGTTGTTTTCCCCTCCCATCATTAGCTCTGCACTGGGGACAGTAGAAAGATTCTGGTCGTTGTTAATTGCAACAGAATGGTTTTCACTTTCGTTCTGAGGACACTTAGAGTTGTAGAATCATGAAAGTAGGAATTGACCCTTAAGATCATCAATGCCATGGTTACCCCTACACCTCCTTAACCATTGAACCATCACCCAAAGCGCCTCATCTACCTGTTTTTTTGAACACCCCCAGGGACAGAGACTGCACCACTTCCAAGCACTAGCCTGTTCCAAAGCTTCACCACTCTTTTGGTTAAGAATTTTTTTCTAATATCCAACATGAACCTCCCCTGCTGCAACTAAGACCATTTCCTCTGGTCCTGTTGCTAGTCACCAGTGAGAAGAGGCCAGTGAATGCAGCAGGACCTCCATTAACAGCTTGAGCAGCTGGATGGGTCCACCACCTGTCTGAAACCTCCCACAAAGGTTCGCCCTGGTTTGATGTAATGGCTGCATGCCCCTCAAAGTGGTACAGCTGTCACAACCCAGGGGCTCTGTCCATCATTCCCCTGTGTCTCCAGCACCACCCATGGTGCACAGCAGGGTAGGAAGGTTAATTGAGAGCCAACAGAGAAATAACAACCCAAATAATCTCCCTAGGAGTCTGCTCCAGAGTGGCTTTTTCATCAGCATTTGCACTTGTGCCTGCATTGTGCTTGGCAGAACTGGATTGATACCTGATTTGGGGGAGTGCACTTGCATTTGTGCTGCAGAGAGACAGGAAATTCTTTGGTGTTTTGCTGCAGACAAACCAGCAGCACAAGGGAAGAACCTCAAGGCAAAAAGCCAGCACCACATTTTTGGAGACCGGGTTGGTTTAGCTGCCTTCTGAGTGATTGTTCCAATCACCTTCTTGACCATCATGTATTTGGAAATGTTTTCCAGGAGTGTCACATTCCCAGGCACTGCAGGGGTGCTTTCTGGTCTGACTGGTCTCCTTCATGGAGATGTCTCCATTTCACATCTCCCCAAAACATTGCTAATATCATAGTATTAAGGCAGATTAGAAATACTTCTGTCTCAGTATTTCAAAGAAGAAACAGCTCTGGAAAGTGATACTAACAGGCAAGTGCAATGGAAATCCAAATCCACTTCAATTCACAGACATGAGCGTCATGTCATGAGAGAGATCAGATGGGCTTAGGACAGGACTTTCCTTGTCTGCTTACTTCCCTTCTGTGTCTGTTTCAGGTCAGCTCTGTGACCATCCCAGATGTGGAACAGAGGAGAGAGCTCTCGTTTGCTGTGGCTGTGCTTACAGCCATCCATCTCTCAGATAACAACTTCATATGCTGTCCTCCCATTTCTGAGGAAGTAAAGTCTGCATATGATAAGAAGTGCTCAAGCTAAGGGTCATGGTCTCCTGAGAAGACCTCATTTTACCTCCAAAAGAGCCACAGGTGCCTTGCCACTCTGCAGCTGAGGAATCCACCCCCTTCCAGCCTGAGTTTCTACTCCTTGGGGGAGATGAGAAAGCTCTAACCCAATCCCTGACACTGAAGAATGTCCAGCCAGCAGATGAAGGAACATACAGCTGCTGTGTGAAGTCCACGGGCTGGAGTGCTGATACTGCCACTGTGCTTAGCATTGCAAGTTGGAGATTTCATGGGCTAGGTGGGGTATGGGTGAAGGTTTTACAGAGGGAGACCACTATCCAAAAGTGCACTGTACCCCAATGGTTCCCCCCACCTCACCCCATATGACCCAATACGTCACTTCCTCACTATCAGCCAGTGGGCCACATGGCACCTGCTTTTCATTGAATGTGATACTTTAATTCTAAGTCACTGAGAGGTCTGTAAGGAGACAAGAACAGTTGAATCCATGTGATTCAAGATGATTCTCAGGAGAGAACCCAGGGATTTGGTAGTCTGACCAGCCCCATGATGCTCATGGTAGCCTTTGTGGTTTTAGGCATGGAATCATAGAATCACAGAATGGTAGGGGTTGTAAGGGACCTCTGGAGATCATCTAGTTCAACTCTCCTGCTACAGCAGGTTCACCTAGAGCAGATTGCACAGGATCATGTACAGGTGGGTTTTGAATGAAGGAGCTTTAAACCTTACATGTCTGAGACAGGCAGGGCTGGGATTTCAGCATGCATCTTCAAAGGCAGTTATATTCATGGTGATATGGAGCATGCAGGAGCAACTTGCTAATGCTTTCAAGAGTATGAGGTGAGATCCTGTGAAAGAAGATGTTCTGCAGACTTCATCCCAAGTCTGAGCCTTGTTGTGGTATGTGTGGGGCTGGTGAGCTGCGTAAGAGTACCTGATAGACATACAAGTACTCAGAATCCCTGACTCTAGTACTGATGTGAATGATTGCCCTGTCTTCACTCTTGCATCTTCTCCACTGTGCTAAGGAGATGTTCTGGGATACCAGTTCACCTCCCAAATGGACTATAGGCATACATACTTTGTTTACAAGTATCTATAATGTCATGTGGATCTCCTGACTCACTGATGGAAAACAGCATCCCTTCATCCAAAAGAGATCAGACAAGTTTTGGGGATAAGAGAGAGGAAAGTTTCCAGCTGGTGCCCATTTCCTACTATTTTTCAGGAAAAATTCCTGTGAAATCTTGCTCAGACTTAGAAGTCTAACTTAAAATGTGTGTGCTGCATGCCACATTGCCACAGTGGAGCAGCTTTGGTGCAGTCCCTATGCAGTGGCCACCTATGGCCACCTTTAGTGCTAGCATGGACTAGAGAGGTGTCAGGGGAAAAGCTGAGTGTGCTCTCTTGTGCTGCTTTCTGCTTTCCAATGCCTCAGGCTTGGGTGATGACCCTACAGATTCATACTAAAAAAGGCATACAAAGCCAAACATCTTTTCTCTGCCTGATCCAAGAAGTCGTGGGGAGTTGAGAGGCAAACCCATCCCACAGTGTGTTTTCTTCTCAAAGAAAAGTTGGCATATATGGCAGATAGAGTCTGGGACCTCAGAAAGACCATTGGAATGATTGGGCTAAGGACTGAGAGTGACAGTCAGGAAATTAGACCAAACTCTTGACTGAAGGCTGTGGATCTCTGGTAGATTTGCTTTCATGGAAATACGCTTCTCCCACTAACAAACTTTCTTGCCTTGAAGGTACCAGTGAAATATACTTTGAGATACTGGGCCCCCAAAGGCAAGGACCCCAGCTTGCCTGCAGATCACATGGCTGGTTCCCCAAACCTACTGTCCAGTGGGTTACTCAGAATAACCTGCATCTGTCTCCAGAAAATGCAATAGACCAGGACAGCAGGCAGCTCGTCAGTGTGCTGAGTCAAGTGAAAGTTAAGAGAGAGGAAGAGGAAGAAATCGCCTGTGAAAGCCTGAACCCCCTGGTGCAGACTGAGAGGAAAGCTACTTTGCATCGCTCAAGTGAGTCACATCATCCTGAAAAGTCTCTGCTCATTGTCCTAGAGGCCAGGGAAAATGAAGACAATAGCTGTCAGTCCAGCTAGAGGGATCCTAAACACCATTCAATAGCTGCAGACAGGAGAGGTTACTGTGAGACATGAGAAGGGTCTTCCTACCCTAGACAACCCCCCAAAATAAATCTTTTGAGTAGGTGTGGTTTAACCTAAATGGGAAAAAGGTGTTTTAATCCTAACCTTAATCCTCTGTGGTGGTACTGCTCATGACAAGAACACCAGGGGCTTCTCAAATGACAACCTCTGGTGACAAGAGAAGTGCCCCAGGCTGTCCCTCAATGCACACCATGAAGGGGACCGGTCTCCCCCACATGAGATGTCTCCTACCCATGTATTTGTGGTCACTGGAGCATAAGATGTTTCTCAGGTTGAGGAGCCAGGACATTTCTCCTTTCAGGTGCTGACATGTCTTTTGGGCAGGGGATGGAGGGGCGAGGGGAAGGGGCACCTTGCAGATGTTTCCTCTCTCCTTTGCTGTATTTGTGGAAGCTGTGGGGGTGGGGCAGGAAAACCACAGCAGTGAGAATGAGCTCAGCTCAGCAGCTTGTGAGCAGTGCTCCCTGAAAGGGAAAGAGTTTGTTTGTCTCTGGTTTTGCTTTGAGGAAAACAGTCCTCCCAGAGCCCTGTCCAGGGAGGGTTTGGGTTATTTTTAATCATGGGGTGCACAGTCAATGAAGCCACAGAAAATGAGCAACAAAGGTGTCCTCAGCTAAGAAGGCAGTGGATGCTCTAGTGTCACAGGTGAGCCATGTACAACTCTGCTTCTCCTTTCAGAAAGGTGCTCACATCTCCCAGCTCCCCTGAGAAGCCAGGAGAGGGGCAACTGGTGCAGTGATTTCTTCCATTTCCTCAAGAGCAACTTTATCCAAAGGGTTCTGTGGAGCAGAATGTTCCCTTGTGTGATGCAGCAGGCCCCCATCACTGCCTGCAGTGGACATCCACTATCTCTGCATGAGAAATACAAAGGTGAAACATTCTGTGCTGTTTGTCTTGGCCAAGATCTTTTCCTTCTTCTTTTCCTTGCTTTAGAGCTTTTCCTGCCTCAAGCACGAGGCTGCTGCACGAATGTGAACCTCCTGTAAGCCTAGGCAGATCCCTTGGACACCCACAGGCAACCCAAGAGCCACTAGAATCCTCTTTATTCCTGACTGGATCTCTTGGGGTAAGAGTCACATGGCTGCCTACGTTAAACCAGGTTTTTTAACTCCAGTGTAGCCAGAGATAGTCCATGATAAGGTTGCCTGCATGTTGCTCTTCCACCTGAACTTAGACTCCTGTGGTGGTGCAGCTCCCCTCCCCCCAGAATTACCTGACAAGAATTATGGCCCAAACAGAAAAAAAGCCACTAAAGACTGAGAAAGTGAATCACCTCACAGTCCTGTAAATAGTGATCCCACGTGATACCCTTTGAGCTGGCTGGGATTGCAATGAGCTGTGAGCCAGCATCTGCTCTGAGCTGAGACACCTCTCAGGGCAGATTTCAGGAGGATTGAAAGGTTTGCTGCTGAGAGATGCCGACAAAGGAAAAGGGTTCAAAGACCATCTGCCCACAGCTGCTGCTGAAGGAAGCAGTGAGTAGTTCACTGCAGCTGGTGAAGACAGAAAACTCTTGGTCGTGGTTTAACCTCTGTGTCTGTGGCTGCACCTGTGTCTGTGTGTGTGTGTTTATGAGCATGGGATTGGATTTGGGAAACTGTGTCATGATTCTCATCTGCACCTCACCAGTTTTGAATCTTTAACTCAGTCACTAATTTTAGATGATAACAGATTGTGCTGAATCACTTTTTGGAATGGGCTGATTATTGGGTGTCACTAAATATCACACAACTTCACCTGGTGAGTTCACATCATCGTGTTACTAAATCTTCAATTGCTGCCATGTCCAATCTGTGTAACCTCAGTTTGCAGCAGATTGGCACAGTCAGCAAGAGACTAAATTGCTCTTTGCAGCAGCACCTCTGCAGGTCAAGCAGATATTGTACACCTGCTAATACTGACCTGGATCTCTCCTATTGGCAATTGGAGGTTGAGCAAAGTATCACAGCAGGCATGAAGTGGCAGAATAGTTTTGTAGGGTCTTCATCTGACCTTGGCAGTCTCTCCATGGCAGAGCTCACCCTGCTGATGATCATGGCCCAGAAGTAACTACAAGTGTGAAAACAAATGAAGCAAGTGCTTGTACCCAACAGCAGGCAGATTGCATTCAGAGAAACTGAAACTGTCCTGGCTGGGCAGCTGCTGGTGCCAAAACTGGTTTCTGAGCTTCAAATGATGGGAGGAGAGCAGGGGAGAAAAGAACCCTTTGTTCTCCAGGAGGCTCTGCTCTGATCACACATATGACAAGGTAGAGTGTTGAGGTAACATCTGAAAGCTGATACTTTTAAATATTTCCTCATGCAAAATGAGCTGTGGCAGCTTTGCCTGGCTGGGTCCTGGTGGAGAAGGAGGGCCTGCAGGGGTGTCTTTTGCAAGAGGCAGCCAGAAGCTCTGTGCAGGAACCAGAGAGTAAACATCAACCAGTCCCAGGCTGCATTTTGCCCCCAGAGAAGGGAGTGAGAAGATGTGAGGAGCTGTGCAGACACCAAGGCCAGTGAAGTGAGGGAAGGAGGCATCCCCAGTGCCGGAGAGAAAGATGTCTCAGCACCCCTTGGAGAAACCCATGGTGGAGTGGGTGTCCCCCCACAGCCCATGGAAAAGGCTGAGACCTCATCTGCAGCCCCTGGAGAGGCGCCACGCTGGAGCAGGGGCAGACACACAGGAGATGCTGTGACCCGTGTTGGAGCCAGCCCCTGCCAGCACTGGCAGCCCATGGAGAGAGACAGAGACACAGAGCTGAGCAAGGGAGAGATTTGTGCCAGAGCAGTTTTGCTGGGGGGAGGCTGGTGACCCCGTGGAGGACTGGGACTGACAGACACTGTGACTGGTGACTGCACCCACAGCAGTGACCCAGGCTGGGGCAGCTGGGGAAGAGCTGAAGCCCTGTTGGGAAAGGACTCACATTGGAGTTCATGAAGGACTGTCTGCCATGGGTGGGACCCCACGGTGCAGCAGGGGGAGGGTGTGTGGAATGAATGCCTCCCAGTCCACAGCCAAGAAGGAAACCACTTACAAGGAACTGGCTGAAGCCCCCATTTCCCAGTCCCTGCCCCTCCCTGTGCCACACTTGGGGGCAAGAAGTGAGTAAAATCATGACTAGAGTGAAGTCTGCTAAGAAGGAAAGGGTGGGGGGAAGGTGCTTTAAGATCTGGTCACACTTCTCTGGTGTCACTGGGGGTGTGGGGCAGAGTAATAAATTAGAGTTTTCTGTCCTTTGTTCTGTGTTGAGTCTGTTCTGCCCATGACACTGGTTGAGGAATGATCTCTCTCTGCCCTTATGTACACTCCTGAGCTTCTCAATATCTATTTTCTCCCCTGTCCAACTGAAAAGGGGAGTGATAGAGGGACTTTGGTGAGAATCTGGCCTCCAGCCAGGGCTAAACCACCACATGAGTGGCAGACACTTTCCTTCCTTCTCTGCTCTCCCCTTTTGCCCCCAGTCGGTTGGGCTCTCGACCATCCACCATTATTTATACTAACAGAGCAAGTGGCAGCTCTGCAGGCACGTCACAGGCTCCAGAAGAAGAGAGGAATGAGAACAGTTGATGAGAAGAGGGATGAGGTGCTGGGCAAGAACCAGGACATGACACTGGAATATCTTCCTTGTTCAGTGGTTCTTGGGACTTCTCTTTCTGTGACAAGTAGGCATACTGGGTGAGATGCATGTCCAAGAGACTGGCTGGGAGGTCCCTTTATTATTACAAATGGTGCATTTGCCAGACTCAGTAAAACTAAATTATCTCCATGCAAACAGATCCAAGCAAGTGCCCTGCCATGAACCCTGGAGTGAATCTCACCTCTGGACCATCCTGTGCCCTCTGAACTGTGTCCCCCCTGTTCAACATCCTTGTCAGTGACATGGGCAGTGGGATCAAGGGCACCCTCTGCAATTTCACGGATGACATCAAGCTGGAGGGTGCATTTAACACAGGAGAGTGGGTCATCTGTCCTAGCTGCATCCCATCCCAGTCTCTGGCACCACCAGGGCAGTCAAATAGTAGAATAAACAGAGGAAAGCCCATCTTGGAGGAATTCAAATCACCAGCATCCTCAAATAACCAGATGGCCCTTCCCAGCTGCCACTAGAAAGTCAATGGCTTTCTGATAAATGCTCTGAACCCACTATTGCCATTCCCATTGGAACACAAAAAATGTTACATTTTCTCATTGATTCCAGGGCCCCAATGTCAAGAATCAGTAAAGAAATGGCATAGCCCCTTGGCATAAGACCTTGGCAATGCAAGGTTAAAATCACAGAGATTTAGGCAATTTTGAACCAGTGTCCCGCTGCAAAAGTACCTCTTGGGCTGCCAGAAGAGCAGAGATTAAATTAGATGGTGCCACACACACTGATATTTTGCGATTTGATGTACTGCTTGGGCTAATGTGGAAACACAGACTAAGAGATTCACACAGAATCACAGAATGTTAGAGGCTGGAAGGGACCTTGATAGACCACCCACTCCACCCCTCCCTTCATAGCAGGATCACATGGATTAGCTTGCACAAGAGCATGTCCAGGAAGGTTCTTAATGTCACTGGGGAAGGAGACTCCAAAACCTCTCTGGGCAGTCTGCTCCAGAGCTCTGTCACACTCACAGTGAAAATGTTTTTCGTTATGTTCACATGGAGCCTCCTTTGCTCCAGATTGCACCCATGGGAGGAGGAAAGAGAAAATCATTTGTGACCCAGACTCTTTCACTGAGCGAACCAAGGCCTTAAAGTCTCTTTTCGTAGACTGCAGGATGCAGTTTCTTCTCCACCTGTCTGGAAAATCCGTAGTGAGAAACAGCCTGACAAATGCACCAGACTGAGTCACTGAATCACAGAATCGTAGGGGTTGGAAGGGACCTTGAGAGATCATTGAGTCCAACTGCCCTGCCAAAGCAGGGTCCCTAGGACAGGTCGCACAGGTAGGCATCAAGATGGGTCTTGAATATCTCCAGAGAAGGAGACTCCACAATCCACCTGGGCAGGCTGTCCCAGTACTATGTCAACCTCACTGGGAAAAAGTTCTTCCCCAGATTGTTCCAACTTGCAGCCATTGCCCCTTGTCCTAAACTGGGGAGTTTCCTAGTCATACCCCTGGTTTGGGTTGCAGGAAGACTACAGACTTCCCTATGAAGAGTGACAACCTGGCATATTGGGCCTTCTGAGTCCTTTAGGAGTGAGTTTCCAACAACAGTTGAAATGATATTAAAAGGACTCATTCACCTCACAAGTCACCAGTATGGCCAGTAAAGGAACCTACCAGGCAATGGTGTTTTACAGTGCACTATCAACAATGAAGTGCTAATGCTGTGCCTTTAACTGCTGCAGTTCCAAACATCACTCAGATGGTAAGATTAATACAGCAAGCTGCCCATCCTTATCTTAGAAGTTAAAGGATATAAAGGTTAATATGCCCAACTGGAACAGTAACAACAGTATTAACTACACCCCAAAAAAACATCTCTCTGCATGCTAAACCAGAGATGGCTCAGGAAAAGTGCACTGGATTAGCAGTGGGTGCATGTCATTTTCTTTATAAACTTGTCAATGCAGTAAGACAGAGCATGTTTTGCCTCCTTTTGTTTCCACAGGAATTGCACGTGGCCGGATGGATTAGTTTATGCTGACCTTGAATGCATCCACAGACCATAATAGTGAGTGCTACAAGATAACAGAACTGAATACAGGCAGCTGGTGTAATTTCATCTTTAGCAAATTATAATTGTGTATTGTTTTTGGGTCTGGAGAGGCACAAAATCGCTGTTTGAATTTGTGATTGATACAGCAACATCCCTGCCAACTGCAACAGATGACAAACTGTCCCCAGGAATTTCTATAAATGGACCAACTCAGCCTCACATTATTCTAACTCCTTACATCTTCAACACTGCCCCTTACAGAATTAGGCACCTGTCATAATCCCTCAGACAGGTGGGACTACTCATCTTAACATGAATTGGCAGCCAACCAGTAGAACCCCCATTCATTCTAATTGGCCAAACAGCATCGTTCACCTACTTCACCATTCTCCTACTCCTCTTCCCAACCATCGGAGCACTAGAAAACATGATACTAAACCACTAAATAATACCCTAATGGTTTATTAAAAACATTGGTCTTGTAAACCAAAAACTGAAGACTCACCTCTTCTTAGAGTAACCCCTCAGAAAAAAAGGACTTGAACCTTTATCTCCAACTCCCAAAGCTGGCATTTACATTAAAACTATTCTCTGTAACCCCCTAAACTGCCCGAATAGCCCCCCGACCCAATCCCCGCACAAGCTCTAACACCACAAACGAAGTCAACAACAAACCCCACCCAGCAACCAAAAACACACCCACCCCCCCATACGAATACAACACCCCTACCCCACTAAAATCCAACTGAACAGACAAAACCCCCACACTATCAACAGTAACCACCCCGAACTTCCAGCACTCCACAAAACCCCCAACAAACAACCCAACAACAAGAACCAGAACCAACCCTAAAACATACCCTATAACCCACCAATCCCCCCACCCCTCAGGGTATGGATCAGCCACTAAAGACACGGAGTAGAGAAAAAACACCAATATCCCACCCAAATAAACCATTAACAACACCAATGACACCAAAAGACAACCCCAAACTCAACAACCACCCACACCCTACAACGGACGCTAACACCAAACCAACTACCTCATAATACGGAGAAGGATTCGACGCAACCGCCAGCCCCCCCAAAACAAAACACACCTCTAGAAAAGACATAAAATAAATCATTTATTCTTACTTGGCATTTCTCCAAGATCTATGGCTTGAAAAGCCACCGTTGTACACTTCAACTATAAGAACTACACAGTCATTTTACTGTTGTTTTTTTCCCTTATTTTTTTGCTTTTTTTAACCCTAATCCCCCCTGCCTAGGTCTTTTTTCACCACCACCACCCCCCCCACACACACACTGAGCATGTGCTCTGAATTTCTGCTGGTCTATACCCATAAATACAAAGGAAGAAAACTTTACACCAATCACAGCAGAGACACACGTGGCTAGAGTCACTCAAGCTCCACCTGATACATAAAAGTAGTATAAGAGTGGCCTAAGAATGGAGGGATAACAGAAATGACACCATCACAGCAAGTCAAAGAGATACCGTCAGGAACCATCACTGACTCCTGGGACCACGGGAGAGGCTGAGCCTCTCTTCCCCCTCCCCCCATAGGGACACCTTGGGTGAAATTTGAACTCTTAGTTATTGAAGGAAACTTAGAAATCTCTATAAAGAGTGATTTATGTGGCCATATTTCTCAAGTAGTTTTCTGTTCTTTGATGTGCAGTTTTACCCTGTCTTGTGTTGCTCTCTTACTTGTAAGTGCTGTTATAAACAGTGTGTCATCACTGGCAATCCAAAAGTCTCTGGCCTCTGTGGCCTCAGTAAACTGCCCTGTTCATTACTCTAGTCATGAGAGTTCTCCCTGAATGCAGCCAAACTCCTTCCATCTGGCCATGCTCGTTCATCAAACACAAGGAGACTGGACGTGCTGAGAACTATTTCTGCATCTGTCATCGTGATAGTTCTGTGTGTGGAACGTGACAAGACTTGCAGTGCTGAACTGGGAGTCAGTCAGAATTGGATCCCAGCTGCCCACAGCTCCTCTGACATCTGAGGACAAGCTGGAATGCAAGGTGGTTTCTCTTCTGAGAAATACCATTACCCATTTAACACAACGGGGCAAGATGACTTACAGAGGTCACTTCCTGCCTAGTTTTTCTTTTTTTCCCCCCTTAGGCTTTATTTTTACCTTTTTGCCACAGGCTAAAGGGGAGAATGTAAATAAGAATGCTAAGCTGTTGCTTCTTGCCATTGCAGTGTTGCCATAATCAGTGTCAGGCCATAAAGTGGCCAAGACCATGAGTTCTGAAGCCAAGTTCGAGCTGTACCTCTGCAGACTGAGGCACCAAAAGGGAAATGTATAAGATTAAACAAATTAGAGGATGAGTGTGGAAATGTTGTTTTCAGTACAATGGGAAAGCGAGTGGGATGCAATGAGAGATGCCTAGAGAAAGAGAAACCTCACCTTGGATGTAAAATGAGATTTGCTCATTGAGCCTGGGATGCCTTGTAGACAGGTTGGGGAAGTCTGCTGTAGTGTTAATTTAGCTGTTAAAAGTCACAGTAACAATATCTAACCATAAATTTTCCTTATTTCTGAACTCAGACTAATAATAAGCAGCTGTTCTGCCTTAGGGTAAACAACGTGCAATATAGCAATATATGAGGAAGTGTTCTAAAACCACTGCGTAGGATTGGTTATCAGGTGGAAGATCTCTGCACTAACTGAAGGTGTAAAAAGCCAAGGCCATTTCTGATGAAAGGTCCCATCATTGCTTTCTTTTGAACCCCCTCTGCACCCTGTTTCACCCTGCTGCCATTGCTCTCCCTTCACCTCTGCTGTGCAATCGCCAACTTCAACTGGGCTCTAAACTGTGTCTGTTTGATGCCCTGTGAAGGGGCACAGGCTGCACCAAATCTGGCTTCCTTCTCCCAGTGCAATCACTACAATCTGCAGCTCTGTGGGTTGATATAAAGACAGATTAATAGAGCAGAAAAAGAACATGATAATAATAATTACTATTATTCAGAAGAACAAGTGATACACTCTACAAGCAAGTGATGTACAGCACAATCACCCACCAGCTGAAGCTGATACCTGGCTAATTCTGGAGATGAACTGCCTCCCAGCCCAGCCCCTGAGCATGACATCATACAGAATGCAGTATCCCTCTGGCCCATTTGGGTCAGCCATCCTGGCTGTGCGCCCTCCCAGTATCTTGGGTGCACCCCACCTCCTCATTAGCAGTCCTAGAAACAAATAAAGACATCAGTGTGTTATCAACATTATTCTCATGCTACATCCCAAACACAGCACTAGAGCAGCTCCTAGAAAGAAAATGATCTCAGCTGAAAGAAGCACAGACAGTTTCCCTCCCTGCTGGCTTCACCACAGCAGATGTTTCCTGAAGAAGTGTTGAGCTGAGGATGACTGAGCCCATCCGCCCATACTCAAGTGCAAGGGTTGTGTGTGCTTCACCCTCTGCTCCCCAGAGCCTCCCATATGTTGGGTAGGGGGGTCTCTGGCTATCACAGGAGGGTGGAGTGTGAGGAGGCTTGGGGATGCTGCCCCAGGTCCTCAGCCCACCATGTTCTCCACCTTTCCCTTCCCCACCCCATTTCCACTCACCAGGCAGATCGGGTTTTACAGGACCCCTTGCAGGCTGACAGCACTGTTTCACTCCCTCATGATGGACCTGCTGTGTGCCATCCCCATCACTTGTCTGCACCAGTTCTTGCTGGGGAATTGCCAGTGCTTGTCCTGGGAGGGCAACACCTACCCACAAGCCTTGTCCATGGCAGCATGTCCTCACCCAACCCATCCACTGTGTCCAGATCTTTCCACACACATCATAAATGTATTGTGGATGCTTTCACCAGCAGTCTATCTGTGACTGGCACATGTGTGTACAGTGTCTGATGTACAAATACATTCCTTATGTTGTAAATCTAGATGTGAGTACCTGGAGTGAACACAGCTCCATCCCACTATGTAAAGCCTGACTTGTGTATACATCACCTGTGTCACACAGCTCTGGGTGTGCTCTTCTATCTACACACACTGAGGCACATTTTCTAGATACAGGTGTGTAGATCATCCAGTTCCAACCCCCCAGGCATGCTCAGGTGTGTAAATAGTAATAGTAATTTCAAGGATGATGAAGCAAAACGCCTCCCTCTGTGGCCCATGGCCTTCAAGGTTCTGTGTTGAAACCATTTGCTGTTTATTCCTCACTTGTCAATGAGAAAAGGACCACCTGTTAGACTCCATCCTTCAGCTGCTTCCTCTGCTGACCTTGAAGATCTCCATCCACAATGTTGGTACAAGAGACAAGCTGACACCAGCGTTTTTTTACCTTTTATGGTCAATTCTCACAGAGGGAGAGCAAAAAAAAGCTTGTGCTATGGTGTCTGAGTGTCCGGAAATGAAAGCAGGGGCTCTGCAGTGGCAGCATCCGCAGTGGGGGCTGAAGAAGGGACCCTGCTCATCACAGCCTCTGGTTGTGGGAAAGGCACTGCTAGCCACAGCAAGGCAACAGGACCTGCCCCATGTGTGCTGAAAGCCACGGGCCAGGGAGCTCTTGATCTGCTGTCCCCAGCTCAGAGGAGAACAGACACTTCAAGGAGACGGTGTACAGGCAGCACCCCAAAAATGCTGGGGCTGGTGGGATGTGCCAGGCTGTCTTCTCCTCACCCTTCTTTCCTCCTGCTGTTGCTTGGTGAGTTGGGGGATTCTTTGCCTTGTGGCTGAGGTGTAGAGAGGTGCAAGTGGGGCAGGACAGGGCTGGTCCTGGGCGAACGGGAGGATGGGGAAAGGTGTGTGGAGCAGCCATGCAGCAATGATGGCCAGAGCTACACTGATGAGTGGACAGAGATGCTTCCTACAGCTGTGGTGTGGCTCTGGGCAACACGTGTCACGTTCTACCACCCCTAGGAGGGTTCGTACAGTAGTAGCATGAGCCTGGGCAGCTGCTGGACTGCCAGAGGATCCATCTGCAGTAATAAGTGCACAGACAAAAAGCTGGAGGAGTTATGAGTTTAAGACAATGAGGAGATGCTGGATGGAGGCTCACATGTAGGAAGGTGCTTGACCAGTAAGGACTGGAGTGCTTTAGGGAGCGAGGGGCATCCATTGGCAGCAACAGTCCCGCCAAAAATGGGCTTTTTCAAATGTCGCTTTTAGAATCCAATGAGCTGTTGGATAAAGACAGATGGTTGGGAAGGTGTTTGTCCATGGAGGACTCAGCAGTGGGGACCTGGACAGAGGCACTTGGATGAGCCAATCTAACCAAAACCCTGTCTGCCCCAAATGCAGGTGCTGGTGTGACAGTCCAGGACATCTGCAGCTCCCCAGGTGATGGTGAGCACAGGATGGGCTGGACAAGGGAGGTGTGCAGGCATGGAAATTGGGGGTGGGGGGGAAGCCACTTTGCTTCTCAAATGTGACACTGACATATACCATCCCTGTGCCATCTCTCCAGGTGACCTCTCTGCTCCTGAGATCTCCCTGAGCACTTCCAGAGCTCAGGAGGGGGAACCAGTTTATTTTCATTGCTCCATTGACTGGCAGGTTCCCACTATGCAAATCGTCTTCTGCAAGGATGGGGTGGAAGTGTTCAGACAGAAAGCTCAAAAGGGGCAGCAAACCTACGTTATGCAACTGTATGTCACTCGAGAGAGTGAAGGGAACTACACCTGTGGGTACCAGCACAGGAATGACAGTAACTGGGTGAGAAGCTCTGCCCTCAGTGCTCCCCAGCACCTGACTGTCAGAGGTGAGACATGACACTGGGGCATGGGAAGGCACTGCTCTGGGGTCACACAGACCCCAACTGAGGGTGGGGATGCCATTTCCCCATGACAGACTCCTGGGTGTTTCAGAGGCTCACACCAGCCTTTCCCACACACAGGAGAGTGTACTGCTCCTGTCCTGCTCCAGCAGAACTGAGAATGAGAGTGGTGGTGATGGATCTCACCCAGAGCCACAGCTGTGCAGTGCATTGATGTATTTATCACAATGCTTGGCACATGGTGTAATGGGGCCCTGGCACCTACTGAGTCTGTGCAGCTCCTACGACAGCTGGGAACATTCACCCTGTCCCTTTCTCCTTCCAGGCACAGAGTCCACATCCCAGGCAGGGCCATCGACCACTGGTGAGTGATTCTCTCCCTCCAACCCATTTTACCCCAGCATTAATTAACTGGGACCCAGCTTGGCTCTAAGGGTCTCTCCCCATGACACGTACTCTTTCCCCACAGCTTCTGTCCACACAGATCCCAATCTGCATCTCCTCAACACCTTCCACACAGGCATCGTGATGGGAGTGTCAGCCGCCTCCATCCTCCTCCTTGCTGCAGCAAGCTACTGTGCTTTGAAGAAATGTGAGTGTTTTGAGGATGTTGTGTGTGAATCACAAGGCCAAGATCGCTTACTGGTGCAGGCTCCTGCAGTGTAAGCCAGGCTCATTCAGAGTCGCCATCTCCTTTCCCCTCTTTCCCAGGAAGCTGAAGCTCTCAGGCTTTTCCTTTATCAATGGAGAGAAGCAAAGGTGCTAAGATGGGGGGTGATTTTTCCTTCAGGGCAATTGCATGGGGATGTCAATGCAGGGAGGGAGAGACCATCTGCATCCTTGCCCCAGGCAGACATTTGCTCCCAGCCCTCTGGACACAAGAAGGGAGTCTCATAGTTGGCCAGAGCATGGCAAGCAGGGCTCCTCCACACTTAAGCTGTCCACATCTACTGAGAGCTGGGGAGAAGACATTCTGGGGAACAGAACTCACAGTTGCATTGGCTGGCCTCTGGAGCTGCTCCTCTCTTTGAGGTGACGAGGTTCAGTCTATCAATCACCTTCAGACTGCAGCCCAGAGCATGGAAAGACAGGTCTCTGAAAGGTCTGCAAAGGGAGATGCCGAAGGTTAGCAACAATCACTCTTAGAGGTGGAGCTGGCAGGTGTTGGAGATGTGGGAATCCTGTGCACCTGTTGTGGTCCTTGCCCTGGGACAGCATGGTCTGTGTATATGGGTTTCTTCCCCCTGGATGGAAGGAGGAAGGGTCAGTTCTTACCCTGGGTCTGATTCTCTATATGGACTTATATAAGAAAGCATCATCCATGGGGATGACCCAAGAGGTCCCATCACAGCATGAATACACACACCAAAACCTTGTGGGTGGTGGCAGGGAAACCCACTCCTGGCTAACTCTGAAAACACAGGCTGTAGCAAACGTTGCGGTAAGGTGTATGGGGAGATCTTGCCACTGTCTGTGTGTTTTGATTTATTTAACGACTTTAGTTTCCCATACAGACACAGAAAAGTCAGTAGAGGTCTATTAGTTGGGCAAAGAGAAAACAATGCTCTACAAGGTGTGGGAAATGCCACCAAGCCCCAGCATCCCTGCTCTGCATCCACAGAAGGAAGGACATCACACTGCAGACAAAAGTGGGGTGAAATTAGGAGCAAACAGGGCAGAGAATTCAGTCAATGATGCTAGAATATCTGCTGTCCAAAGGCAGTCTGGGTCTCATCCCTTCCCACATCAGGACATGGGGAATGTTAATTAACCAGAATCCAAATGGTTCAAAGGGCATCTCCTGCTCTCTCCTGCTCCCAATGACACCTACTTCATCCAAACGCTTTCTCTTCCACAGCTTCCAAGACTCAGCCCCTCAAGACCTTCCCCACAGGCATTGATCTGGGAATGGCATCCATCTCCATCCTTCTCTTTGTCTCTGGAGCCAGTTACTGTGCTGTGGTGAAAGGTGAGTGGTTTGGGGACATTGAGGGCAAACTGTAAGGCCAGGACCACACACTGCTGTGGGGCTGCTTCTCTCTGACCTGTGCTGGTTTAGTGCTGCCAGCTCCTTACCCCTGCTTCATGGGAACCTCAATCTCTCAGGCCTTACCTTTATCAACTGGGGGGAACAAGTATGACATGGGGAGGATCTTTTATCCATGCTGATTGCACTGGGATGCCAGTTGATGGAAGGAGAGACCAAATGCATCCCTGCCCCACGCTGACATTTGACCATAGTCCCTTGGCACAAGAAAAAGGTCTCTGAGCCTGCCTGAACCCCTCAAAAGGGGCTTGGGGTTGTGTCAAGGGAGGAGACCAAGGACATGTTGGACAGAGAGACATGTAGAAATGTGGTGGCCCAGTAAAGGATGTGTGTAGGGGTGGAGCTGGGATGGGAAAAGGGCTTTATGTACCATGTTTGACCTCCTGGAGAGTAGACTCTTCCCCTCCCAGATCCAGGGTGTTTTCTAAACCTATGAGCACTAAGATTGCCCTGAGCCATCCCTGTGCCTTCTCTCCAACACACACCTTGCATCCAGATGAGGGTGTTGGCTGTGCTCAGGATCAGCAGGTGAGGGTTGTGCTGATGAGGGAGCATAGGCTTGTGCAAGGATGACCCAAAGTCTCCCCTCCACATTTAAGAGGTGACCTCAGATATATTGGGTAGAATAGCATGAGATGGATGATTCCCCATGAGTCCTATGAGGCAATTTGAGTCCTGGGTTCTGTTTGGTGTCTTAGGCTTTCCCAATGCAAGGCAGTGAAACTCACAAGGTCTACATTTAATCTCTTTCTTACATCAGTCAGTGTTCCCACCTAGGGGAGGAGCAGTGGCTGATGAGCTCTTCCCTCCATCTTCTTTCTCCTACACGTATCGTCTCCATGTTCTGACATTTCTCTCTTCCAGGGCCCACCACGCCCCTCTGGGTCTCGATCCTGCGCTCTGTCCTCACCCTGCTCCTGCTGGTCTCTGCCCCCATCATCACCCTCATCCTGAAGAGATATGCCAGCAAGGCCAGCCAGCCTGCAGACATCCATGTCCCCATTACCATCTGATGTCCTCACTGCACTCGTCTCCCTGCTGTCCCCATGTCTCTGCCATAAGTGGAGACTGAGCCATGCCATCCCCAGGCTGCCACACAGGGTCTGCTGGCAGCGTAGCTGCCCAAGGGACATGGTACCATTGCTCTGCTCTCTTTTAGGCAGCTCCTGTTCTTCATACCGATGAAGGGAAAGTGAATCACATCCCCACAGATGCCCCTTCTGCTTACAGAAAGCAGTGTCTTCCCTGCCAGGTCCAATTCAGCAGAATGATGTGTGGACTCATGGTGTCTTCCCAAACAACTGTTGCACATGAGAGATCCCTGCTTTCCTGGGGATGGTTGAGCAACAGCCTGCGAATTAGATGTAGTGAACAAATTCCTTGTTTCTCTTTTCTTATGTTTTCGGCTTTTCCTTTACCAATTAAACTACCTTGAACTCAACACATGATTTTTTATTCTTTTACTCTCCCAGTTCTCTCCTCCATCCCACTCTGAATTCGTGGTTGAGTCTGATCCCAAAGGGTACAGCAAAGATGGCGAGCTGAGGGTGAGACTAGGGGGGCCACCCTGCTATCCGTGTGCCTCGGTGACTTTAGTTTCATATGCAGGCAGTAAAGGTGTACTGCTTTGTTATAGAGACAAAAGATGCTGTAACATGTGGGGAATGCAGGAAAACCCCAGCATCCCTGCCCCACATCCACAGAAGGAAGGAAAGGCCACTGGTGCCAAGAGTAGATTGAAATTAGGGGCAAACAATGCAGGGAATTCAGCCGTGACCGTGGGATTTCTGTTCAACTGCAGCATGATTCTTGTCCCCACCTATAACAGGAAGACAGGGCTATATTCTGTTATTCTGTGGGCTTTAGGCCCCAAAAGAGTACACGACTGGCCTTGGTGGACGTAACAGTGGGAGTTATGGACCACCTTTAGTGCCAAATTTGGGAGTAAGGTAATATTCTTTATACACAAAACTTAGCTGTTCCTCTCCCTGGGGTGACTTTAACAGGAGTTGGGTGGTGAGACAAGTCCTACATGTCTTTACTGTGTATTTCATTCAGCTCATTGCCATGCTCAGGGGTATCAATTTTCACATTAATATAAAGGATAATGAAGAAAAAGATCTTGATTCAGTACCCATGGCCTTCCAGATTCGGTGTTGAAACAATTTGTCTCTTTATTCCTTCTTCTTTAGCCAAACCAGGACTGTCTTACCACAGTTAGACTACGTCCTTCTCGTGCCTCTCGTGCTGACCTTGCGGATCTCCATCCACATAGTTCACAAAAGTGATAAGTGGGCACCAGCATTTTTTACCTATTCTGGTCAATTCTCAGAGAGGGAGAGCAAGAAACAGCTTGTGCTGTGGGATCTGAGGGTACGGAAATGAAAGCAGGGGCTCTGCAGGGGCAGCATCCACAGAGGGGGCTGAAGAAGGGACCCTGCTCATCACAGCCTCTGGCTGTGGGACAGGCACTGCCAGCCACAGCAAGGCAACAGGACCAGCCCCATGTGCGCTGAAAGCCACAGGCCAGGTAGCTCTTGATCTGCTGTCCCCAGCTCAGAAAATGACCTGAGCCATTGGAGCATTAAAATAACAGAAAATCTCGGTGTTCTTGCAGTTCTCATCATCAGTTGGTGGCTGTGGGTTTGCATTAATTCTTAGATAGGAAGAGCTTTTCCTTTCCCCAAGCCAGCTGTGATGTGCTTTTCCCCGTCTGTTTTTCCTCTGTGCAACATGTTTCTCTTGCAAACCCCCAGACAGACAAACATTCACAGGGGCAATTTTACCCCACACCTCTCCTGGAACAAGGCAAACCAACTCCATTCTCTTCAGGATGTCACTTTGTGCCTTTATTTACAGCTCACAGAACTTGCACATTTTCCGCATCACTCTAGGCCTCTCCCAGACAGCTTGTGTTGATGCTGCCCATGCCTGCACACCATGATCTTCACCAAGATAAAGCACAGTTTATCATGTGGAGAGGGATCTTGGGGGCTTTTGCAGTCTTTGGACAGACATTTCACGGTCATTAGAAAATCAGGGTCCTTCCCCAAAGCACAAATTCTCACAGTCTGGAGGACAGCCAGCAAGCATCCACATGAACACCCTGTCTTGTGTTGGATAAGCTCCCTGTATCACCTCTTGCTTCCTCCTATGTTGACATACACTGAGTCTTCAGAGCGTTTTTTTCTGCAGGCCTTTAAAAGAGAAGGGACAGAAACCTCATCCTCCTGGTGCCCAGAACAGACACATACCTTTATCCTGGGCTGGAAACTGAAGGACTATGAAAGCCCCAGAAAAGCTATGAGAAAATCCTCTCTTCATTGGGACTGGGCTTTTTCCTGCCCTGAAAACAAGACATCTTGGAGCCAAGAAGACCTTGAACAGCCTGGAAGCCTCTGTAGGAGCTGAACTCACCTCAAGTCTTTGCAGTGCTTCAGTGTGGAAATCTGTGGGGAGAACATGACTTAGTTTCCAACCATCAGCAGGATGACATCCAAAGTCAGGTTTGGAAGAGAGGCACATGGGGTTTCAAGAGTAGATATCAGGATGAGATTGGGACAATTTAGTGGGAAGATGAGTTCTTGACATTTAATTAATAAAAACTAAAAAGAGAATAAAAAGAGGACAAGAGGAGCAGCTTGACATTGGAAGCAAAGGATAGAAGGTGTAGGGGACTTTGGACTTACAGTGTCTCTGGTTGTCAGCAGTAGAGTCTGAAGCACTACCATCATCACCGAGCAATGTGGGGAGAGCAAGGAGAAAAGGTGTTGACATTCTCAGGCCCCTGTGTAATACCACATCAGTGGGGTCTTTGGGGTCATTCCCATGGATGATGCTTCCTTACATGTGCCCACAACTGGATCAAGCCAAGGACAATCCTTGATTCTCCCTGCCTCCACCCAAGGAGAGGAAACCCATGAACACAGACCATGTTGTTACAGGAAAAGGACCACCCCAGGAACCCAGAATGCTGCTCCCTCCACAACCTGCCAGCCCCTCATCCAGAAGGGATTGCTGCTCACCTTTGACATCTCCCTCTGCAGACCCCTGCAAGGGAAGGAAAGGGAGAGGTGGGGAGGCAGAGTTACTGCACAGCCCTGGCTTTCCATGCTCAGGGCTGCCCCATGAAAATGATGGGCTGAATCTCCACACCTCCCTCAGAGGAGCAGTTTTAAAGCCCAGTCCATGCAATGGTGAGTCTGTTTCCCAGTCTGGCTTGTGCCAAGCTCTCTGCAGCTGAGGAGAACCCAAATGTGGAGGAGCCATATTTGATCTGCTCAAGCCATATCAGAGACTGAATTTAAATATCTGCCTTGGGCAGAGGTGCATTTGGGCTCACTCTCTCAGCAATGGCATGGCCGTGCAATCACCCTGGAGGTAAAAAGCTCTCCGTATCAGGACCTTTATTCATCTCTGGGGATAAAGAAAAGCTTGAGATGAAACAGGGGACAGTAACATTAAACAAGCATAAGTTAGAGAACAGCAGCCCTGCAGCAGTGTGTGTAATACTGGCTTTTTCCCAAACCACTCACCTTTCTTCACAGCACAGTAGCTTGTTGCAATGAGGAGGAGGATGGAAGTGGCTGCTGCTCCCACCACAATGCCTGTGGGGAAGGTGTTGAGGAGCTGAGGCTTGGGAGTCATTGGGACAGAAGCTGTTGGGGAAGAGTAGGTTTCTTGGGGAGAAAGAGAGAGCAGGAGATGTCCACAGAGCCAACCTGGATCCCAGTAAATTAACCTCCCTCATCCCAACCAATTCTGGGGGACACAAGGAGTGCAGGGAGGGAATCCCTCACCGGTAGCTGATGGTCCTGCCTGGGACGTGGACTCTGTGCCTGGGAGGAGAAAGGGACAGGGTGAGAGCTCTTACAGGAGCTACAGACTAAGCAATGGGGTGAGACCCGGATGCACCATGTACCAAGCATTGTGATAAATAAATCAAGGCACTGCACAGTGGTGGCTCTGCATTAGATCTGGCACCACCACTCTCATTCTCAGTGCTGCTGGAGCAGGACAGGAGCAGTACACTCTCCTGTGACTGGGAAAGGCTGGTCTGAGCCTCTGAAACACCCAGCAATATGGCATGGGGAAATGGCATCCCCACCCTCAGTTGGGGTCTGTAGGACCCCAGAGTAGTACCTTCCCATGCCCCAGTGTCATGCCTCACCTCTGACAGTCAGGTGCTGGGGAGCACTGAGGGCAGAGCTTCTCACCCAATTACTGTCATTCCTGTGCTGGTACCCACAGGTGTAGTTCCCTTCATTCTCTCTCTTTCAGGACACTGTGTTGCACAATGTACTCCTGCTTCCCCTGTTGAGCTTTCTGGCTGAACACTTCCACCCCATCCTTGCAGAAGAGGATTTGTGTAGCAGGAGCCTGCCAGTCAATGGAGCAGCGAAAATAAACCAGTTCCCCCTCCTCAGCGCTGGAAGTGCTCAGGGAGATGTTAGGATACAAGAGGTCACCTGGAGAGAGGACCAAGGATGGTACATGCCATTGTCATTCTTGAGAAGCAAAGTGGTCTTCCCCCCCGTGCAACTCCATGCCTGCACACCTCCCTTGTCCAGCCTTTCCTGTGCTCACCATCACCTGGGGAGCTGCAGATGTCCTGGTCAGTCACACCCACACCTGCATTTGAGGCAGACAGGGTTTTGGTTAGACGGGCAGTAACCTGGCTCATCCATGTGTCCCTGATCAGGTCCCCACTGCTGAGTCCTTCATGGACAAACACCTTCCCAACCCTCTGTCTCCATCCAACAGCTCACTGGACTCTAAAAGTGACATTTGCCAAAGCCCATTGTTGGTGGCACTGTTGTTGAGGAGGGATGCCCCTGGCTCCCTAAAGTCCTCCAGCAGCCTCGTGTCACCACACGAACCCTCTCAGATGTGGTAGAAAAATGCACCCTTTGCTCAGAGCACACCGTCGCTGGATGAAACAATCATCTCCCTCCCCTCATTAAAGAGGCTCTGCCCTTCATTGCTGCACAGTTGCTCCACATACCTCCCCCCATCCTCCCCCATGCCCAGGAACTGCCCTGTCTTCCCCGCTCACAGCTGTCCAATCCTCAGCCCCAAAGGCAAAGAAATCCCCAACTCACTGAGCAGCAGCAGGAGGAAGGCAGGGTGAGGAGGAGACAGCCTGGCACATCCCACCAGCCCCAGAAATTTTTTGGGTGCTGCAGGAACACGGTGTCCTTGAATTGTCTGCTTTCCTCTGAGCTGGGGACAGCAGATCAAGAGCTACCTGGACTGTGGCTTTCAGCTCACATGGGTGTGTTCCTGTTGCCTTGCTGTGGCTAGCAGTGCCTTTCCCACAGTGAGAGACTGTGATGAGCAGGGACACTTCACCCCTCTACTGCGGATTCTGAGCCTGCAGAGTCCCCACTTTCATTTCTGTACACTCAGACACCACAAGCTCTGTTCTCATCTCCATCTGTGAGAAATGACCATAATATAATAGGTAAAAGTGATGCTGTCTGCGACGTGCAGACATTTAGATGGAGATCTGCAAGGTCAGCATGAGACACATGAGAAGTCCAACAGCAATTGGACAGTCCTGTTCTGGCTAAAAATTTTGAAATAAACAGATGTTTTCAACACAGAATCTGGAAGGCCATGGGTCCTGGAGTGAGACCTTCTGCTTCATTATCCTTGAACTGAACGTTACAGTTCACACACCTGAGCATGACAAGGAGCTTAAGAAGATACATGTAAAACATAGATGACTGTAGTACTCTACTGTCCACCCAACTCATGTTAAAGTCACCCCAGGGTGAGGAATACCTAAGGTTAGGGTATAAAGAATATTGGGGTAAGTGGTCCCAAGGGGGAAGAAGAAACTGAAGACCTTGTGGTGGGAGTCAATAGGCTGTGCTCCTTCCCTTTACCCAAGACAGGGACACTTTCTTGGTAAGCACTGCACCTACACCTTATGGTGAAGATTTCCTGGCATGGCATTTGTCTAGAGCCTTCATCATATATTAGTGCTGTTGCACTGAGTGTTCTGAAACTTTTACTGCTCTAATAAATTCCTATCTCTTTAAACTGGCCAAACTGTCTCAGTAAAAGTCCTTTCTGGAGTTCTGACTGGCAAACTTTACCTCTGAGAAGTGGTTGCACATAATCTGATAAACAGCTTCACACATAATGCCTTAGACACAAACCATTGACCACATCTGCGATGAACTCTGGTCCTAGCTGCACCAAGACTGCTCTCTGAGGAGTATAGAACACAAGGGTGTCCATTCAGAACCTCTTTCAGCCATGCATCAGACTCAAACAATTTTACATGACAGCCTCTTGGGCAACATTCCTCACTGCAAAGGCCTTGTGCTCCACCTCCCATTCACATCTCATCTCTGGATACCCCCACTCCCTCATTTGGCACTTACACTGAGGCATCACTCACACTTTTACATCCAACATGGGCAGTGGTGGAGCCTGTAGGGGGGCAAAACCCACACAATATGGCCCTTTCTTCCCATTGTAGGGAGGGGAGAGACCCAGGCTGTCTTTGAACAGCAAATCCCATGGTCAGGTCTGAATGCCCTTCCCTCATTTCACCTCCATTTCACCCTACTCTTGGCAGCAGTGCTCTGCCTTTCCCCCTGTGCATGTGGAGCAGGGATCCTGGGGTTTGGCTGCATTTCCCTCACTTTAGACTGTTATTTTGGCTCTTTACCCAACCAGCAGTCCTTTGCTGGCTGCTCCCCACCTGCACTGGAAGCTAAAGGCACCGAGCAGATAGATGGAGGCACATGGATAGAGGGAAGGTCTCTCCCTGCTCCCAGACTCAGCTCATCCCTTTTGCTTCAACCTTTGGTTTCAGAGTTAACATGGGATGGAGAAGAGAATTGAAGAGTAGAATTGAGAAAACTTGTGTCCTGAGTTGAAGGCAGTTTAGTATGTAAAATAAAAGCTGTGCATACAAGAAAAGCAAAGCAGGGAATTCATTCACTGCATCCAAAGGGCAGGGCAGTGCTCAGCCATCCCTAGGAAATCAGACCAACACCACGTGCAACATCTCCTTGGGAAGACAAACGCCATCACTCTGAACATCAGCCCCTTCCTTATTCTTTCCACATCCATATACACTGAGCATCATGTCAGACAGAATGGGATATTTCTTTGGTCAGCTGGGGTCAGCTGTCACTGCTGTGTCCCCTCCCAACATCTTGTGCACCCCTGTTGTGCTGGTGGGGGTGGTGTGAGAAGCAGAAAAGGCCTTGACATTGTGTAAGAAACACTCAGCAATAACACAGTTGTGTTGGGAATGCCCATACAGTTCCCAGCACAAACCCAAACCACAGCCCCATAGTAGCAACATGAAGAAAATGAACTCTATTCCAGCCCAAACGAGCACATCACCTTAACAAGATGGCTCATGCCCATGGAACTGGCCTTGGATGTTAGCACCACCCTGGCTGATGGGAAGAGCTGGAGGGGTTCGGGTCCTGGAAAGCACGTCTCGTTGTGGCTGGAGCTGTCCATCCACACCCAGTGTCCTCTGGGATGCAGTGTTGGTCCTGACAATGGAAACCAAACATTCCCCTCCTTAAATTCATATCTCTCCAGTTTAGAGAGAAGGATGTTGGTGGGGACTGTACCAAAGGCTTTACAGAAGTCCAAATAGATTACATTCATGGCCCTGCCTGTCTCCACTGATGCAGTCACTCAATCAAAGAAGGGCACCAGGTCGGTCGGGCAGGACCTACCCTCATGAAGCCATGCAAAGTTCAACAAGATAGCTAGTTAAGGCAATTGATATCAAAATCTAGGAACTGCCACTGATAAAAGCACTCACAGCAAAAGCACGAATACATGGTGGTAGCACTAGCAGAATGTTCTCCCAGGAATTCCTCACCAATAGGCAAAAGTACAGTGCTTACCAAGAAGACTCCCCTGTCTTAGGTGGAAGAGAAGGAGCATGGCCCACTGACTGCCACTGCAAGATTTCAATCTCTTATCTGCCTTCAGGGTTATTTTTATTAATATTCTTTGTATCCTAAAGCTAGCTGTTCCCCTCCTGGGGAGACTGTAACATGAGTTGGTTGGAGAGTTGAGGATTACAGTCAGATGTGTATCGCTCATTGTCATAGACAGGCATTTCAGCTGTCGTATTCATGTCAAGTATAATGAAGAAAAAGGCCTCACTCTACCACATCTGGCCTGCAGGATTTGGGGTTGAAACCATTTCTCTGTTTATTTCATATTCTTTAGCCAGAGCAGGACCATCTCCTGGCTGGGTAGACTCTGTATTTCACCTTCTTCTTGTACTGATCTTGAAGATCTCCATCCACATATTTCACACAAGTGATGAGCAGACACCAGCATTTTTGACCTATTCTGGTCAATTCTCAGAGGGGGAGATGAAAACACTCTTTGTGCTGCGGTGTCTGAGTGTCCGGAAATGCAAGCGGGGGCTCTGCAGGGGCAGCATCCGCAGTGGGGGCTGAAGAACTGCACCCGCTCATCACAGCCTCTGGCTGTGGGACAGGCACTGCCAGCCACAGCAAGGCAACAGGACCAGCCCCATGTGTGCTGAAAGCCACGGGCCAGGGAGCTCTTGATCTGCTGTCCCCAGCTCAGAGGAGAACAGACACTTCGAGACAGAGGTTGTTCCCGAAGAGCCCCCAAAAATGCTGGGGCAGATGGGATGTGCCTGGTGGTCTCCTCCTCACCCTGCCTTCCTCTTTCTGCTGCTTGGTCTGTTGGGGGATTTCTTTGCCTTGGGGCTCAGGCTTGAAGGGCTGTGAGTGGGGCAGGACAGGGCAGTTCCTGGGCACAGGGGAGGATGGGGAAAGCTGCATAAAGCAGCCGAGAAGCAATGAGGGGCCGATCTGCTTTGATGAGGGGAGGGAGATGATCGCTTCCTCCAGCTACAGTGAGTCCCTGAGGCAAAGGTAGATTTTGCCAACACCTCTAGGAGCGTTCGTGTAGCAGCATGAAACTGGGCAGCTGCTCAAGTGCTTTAGGGAGCAAGGGGAATCTCTCAGCAGTAATAAATGAACCAGAAACAAGCTTGGGTAGGTGTCACTTGTAGTGACAAAAGAAAGTCAGGATGGAGACACATGGGTGCTTCCTCACCAAGGACTCAATAGTGGGGAGGTGGCCAGGGGCACTTGGATGAGCCAGCTCTCTGCCCTCTAACATGCACCTTCTCTGTCCCATGGTGCAGGTGCTGGTGTGACAGTCCAGGACATCTGCAGGTCCCCAGGTGATGGTGAGCACAGGATGGGCTGGACAAGGGTGGTGTGCAGCCGTGGAGTTGGGGTGAGAAGACCAGATTGATCCTTAAGTGTGACACTGGCATGTACCATCCTTGTGCCATCTCTTCAGGTCAGCTCCCTGCTCCTATATTCTTTGTGAGCACCTTCAGTCGTCAGAAGGGAGAACAGATTTATTTTCACTGCTACATTGGCCAGCAGGATCCTGCTACTGAAATCATCTTCTGCAAGGACGGGGTGGAGATACAAACACTGAAAGCAAAAGACAGAAAGTATATCTATATTATGCAGCTGAATGTCACTGCAGAGAGTGCAGGGAACTACACCTGTGGGTACCAGCAGCAGGGCAAGAAAAACGAGGTGAGGAGCTCTGCCCTCAGTGCTCCATGGCAACTGGCTGTAAGAGGTGAGACATGACACTGGAGCATGGGAAAGCTCTGCTCTTGGTCCACATAGTACCCAACTGAGGGTTGGGAAGCCATTTTGCCCATTCGCCATTTCAGATAGAGATTTAGCTGGGTGGTCACCTCCAGAGGGTGGTCATCAATGTCTCCATGTCCAGATGGAAAACAGTGACAATCAGTGTTTCTCAAGGGTCTGTCCTGGGACCAGAGATGCTTAATATATCTATTAATGATATTAACAGTGGGATTGAGTGCACCCTCTGTAAATCTGCTGATGATACCAGGATGGGTGTTGCACTTAACATGCCAGAGGGCTGGGATGCCATCCAGGGGGACACGGACAGGCGGGAGAAGTGGTCTGAGCTGAAACTCATGAGGTTCAACAAAACCAACTGCAGGATCCTGACCTGGACTGAGAAAATCGTGTTTGTCTATATAGGTGAGGAGATGATGTGCTGGAAAGCAACCCTGAGGAAAAGGACCAGGGGTACTCATGGGTGAAAAGCTGAACCTGAGCAAGCAATGCTCATCTGCAACCCAGAAGGCCAAGTGTATGTAAAAGGGCATGTAGCAATAGGCCAAGGGGTGATTGTTTTGCATGAGACAAGGGTGGATTTAAGTTGAATATTATGAAAATTCTTCCTCAATATGAGGATGGTATATCACTGGAACAGGTTTCTGAGATGTAGTGGAGGCCCCATCCCTGGAGATATTCATGGTCAGGCTTGATGGGGCTCTAGGCAACCTGATCTAGTAAAGGTGTCCCTGCTTACTGCAGGGGGTTGGACTAGATGACCTTTAAAGTTCCCTTCCAACCCAATACACTCTATGATTTTGTGCTTCTACAACCCATCTCCTGCCCCAGCAGCACAGACAATGAGAGGGCTGGTGACAGGTGTAACCCAGAGCCACTGCTGTGCAGTTCATTGATTTATTCATCATGACACTTGGTACAAGGTGGATCAGGGGCCCCTCAGCTGCTCAGCCTGTGCAGTACAGGCCAGAGCTGGTCACTCTCACCCTGTCCCTTTCTCCTCCCAGGCACACAGTCCAGCTCCCAGGAAGGGCCATCAACCACCAGTGAGTGACTCTCTCCCTGGACTTCAGCATCCCCCAGCACTGCAATGGATGAGGTTAATTAACTGGAACCCAGGTTGCCTCTAAGGGCCTCTCCTGCTCTCTCCTTCTCTCCACAACAGCAACATCTTCTGTCTCACCAACTCCTGGGCCCCAGCTCCTTGACATCCTCACCACAGGCATCGTGGTGGGAGTGTCAGCTGCCTCCCTCCTCCTGCTCACTGCAGCCAGCTACTGTGCTGTGAAGAGAGGTGAGTGGTTTGGGGCAATGGAGGGTAAAGTGCACTCTGCTGTGGGGCTGCTGCTGTGTGACCCTGGATGGACTAGTGTTGCCAGCTCCTTCTCCCTGTGTCAGGGAAAGCTGAACCTCTCAGCCCTTTCTCACCAGAGAGGAGTCAGGGTGCTGACAGGGGGAAGGTTCTTCCTCCAGGGTGATTGCACTGGGATTCCAGTGCAAGGAGGGGGAGCCCAAATTTATCCCTGCCCCATGCACAGCAGATCTTTGCTCCCAGTCCTCTGGGAACAAGAATGGAGTCTGTGAGTTGGCCTGAGCATAGCAAGCACAGCTAATGCACACTTGCACTGTCTAAAGCTGCCAGTCTGGGAAACAGGACTCGTGCTTGTATAGGCTGGGCTCAGCTACTGCTGCTCTGAGGGAACTGTGGAGTTTCAGGTCATTATCTTCATGCTGCAGCCCAGAGCATGGAAAGCCAAGGCTGTGCAGTAACTCTGCCTTCACACCTCCCCCTTTCCTTCCCTTGCAGGGGTCTGCAGGGAGAGATGCCAAAGGTGAGTAGAAATCCCTCCTGATTGCAGGGCTGGTGGAGGCCCAGTGGTCGTCCATGGCCTGGGACAGCATGGACAATGTCCATGGGTGGCTTCCCTGAAATGAAGGCCAGAAGCATCAGGGCTTCCCCTGGGCCCATCACACCATGACACAAGCCCCAGATCCCTTTCCCCCTTTGTCTCCAGGCAGCAGCACATTCCCAGCCACGAGACCAATGAACACAGTGAAATACAGTGTGAGTACCACCTCCTACCTACCCAACAGCCATGGGACCCTCTGTGTTGAAACCCCCTTTGTGTGGGCTGGCTGACCTCCAGCACCACCAGCACCCCTGTAACCATCAACAGCCATGACAAACTGTCAGTAGCAGAAGACTTGCAGGGCCATGAACCAAAACCACATTCTACCCTCTTCACATCCTTCCATCACTGTATGGCCTTGCAGGACATTCCCCAATTCCACATGAACTCCCAAACTTTAATTTCCAAGTGGTGTATCCAAAATAACTGCCCACTGAATAAGGACAGTTTTCTCCTGGCTGTGTTGCACCCCATAATTCCTGGCATGCACAGCCCAGCTTCTGCCTGCAGAAGAAAGGTCACAGCTCTCATGGACCAACCCCATTTTCTGTCTGTAATCCAGCCCCAAGGGGATTGGTGTTTCTTCCACCTATATTTTCATTTCACTTTGATTTGTTCCTCGAAGTTAAGCCCAGCACTGGAAGACACGGGTCCATTCCTGGTGTGGGAAACACCTCCCTGCTATCTCTGACACTATAGGCTGCAACACAGGGTGACTGCTGTGGTAAGAGGTACAGGGACATATCCCCACTCTCTGTGTGCCCCAGCTGATTTGCTTGGTGACTTCAGTTTCCCACCCAGGCACAGAACAGGCAATAAATTTCTCTTCCCACAGCTCCCAAGACTCAGCCCCACAACAACTCCCCTACAGGTCTGGAGCTGGGATTGGCATCCATCTACATTCTCCTTGCTGCTGCAGCCAGCTACTGTGCACTGGTGAAAGGTGTGTTGTTTGGGGAAACTGAGGGCAAACTGTAAGGCCAAGATCACTCAGTGCTGTACATCTGCTGCTGAATGAGGATTGAGAAATCCTTCTGACTGAGAAACTGTCTGCCACTGGCCTGGACAGGTGGACCCTCAGCTGGTTTGGAAAGTGGCTTGATGTCCGGGCCCAAAGGATGGTGGTGAGTGGAACCAAATCCAGCTGAGGCTGGTCACGAGTGGCGTCCCCCAGGGCTCAGTCCTGGATCCAGTTCTGTTCAACATCTTTATTAATGGCCTGGATGAAGGGATTGAATGCTCCCTCAGTAAGTCTGCAGATGACACTGAGCTGGGAGGAAGTGTTGATCTGCCTGAGGGTAGGGAGGCTCTTCAGAGGGATCTGAACAGACTGGACTGATGGGCTGAGACCAACGGGATGAGGTTTAACATGGCCAAGTGCAGAGTGCTGCACATGGGACAGAACAACCCCCTGCAGCGCTACAGGCTGGAGCGATGTCAGGCAGAGAAGGTCCTGGGGGTGTTGGTTGACTGCAGGCGGAATATGAGCCAGTAGTGTTCCCAAGTGGGCAGGAAAGCCAATGGTATCCCTACTTGTATCAAGATGTGGCCAGGAGGTCTGGGGAGGTGATTGTGCCTTTGTCCTCAGCATTGGTGAGGCCACACCGCAAGTGCTGTGTGCAGTTCTGGACTCCTCACCATTAAAAAGGACTTTGAGATCCTTGGGCAAGTCCAGAGAAGGGCAACCAGACTGGGGAAGGGGCTGGAGGGCAAATCCTATGAGGAGCAGCTGAGGGAGCTGGGGATGTTTAGCCTGGAGAAGAAGAGGTTGAGGGGAGACCTTATCACTGCCTACAACTACCTGAAAGGGGGTTGTGAAGACATGGGCAATGGTCTCTTCAGTCAGGTGACAGGAGATGGGACAAGGGGAAATGGCACAAAGCTGTGCCAGGGCAGGGTTAGTTTAGTTCTTTTCAAGTGTTGCCAGCTCCTTATCCCTGCTT
The DNA here is from genome assembly GCF_964237585.1 of Gallinula chloropus. Taxonomy (NCBI): domain Eukaryota; kingdom Metazoa; phylum Chordata; class Aves; order Gruiformes; family Rallidae; genus Gallinula; species Gallinula chloropus. The sequence goes on along the minus strand of NW_028168234.1, from coordinate 218,491 downwards.
CTCAGGCCTTTGCTTTTATAAGCTGGAGGGAGAAAAGATGTTGACATGAGGAGAATTTTTCCTGTAGGGTGATTGCATTGGGATGTCAGTGCAGGGAGGGAGAGACCAAATGCATCCCTGCCCCATGCAGACATTTGATCATAGTCCTCTGGGCACAAGCAGAAAGGCTCCGAATTTGCCTGAGCCACTCAGAAGGGGCTTGGGGTTTTGTCAAGGCAGTGTCCCAACCTAGAGGAGGAGTGGCTGCTGATGAGCTCTTCCCACCATCTCCTTCTTCCTGCACATATATGTTCCATATTGTGACCTTTCTCTCTTGCAGGGCCATCCATGCCCCTCTGGGTCTCCATCCTGCGCTCTACCCTTACTTTCTTCCTCCTGGCCTCTGTCCCCATCATCACCCTCATCCTGAAGACATGGAGCCACTCTGCCAGCAAGACCAGACAGCCTACAGACATTCCCTACTGTCGGAGAAGGAAGACACGGACACCAAGTGGTTCGTCAGGCTGTCTCAAACTTTAATCACACAAGCATAGCTTAAATATAGTAGTTAATTAGCTCATTGAATATTGCAAAGCCGAGCTCATCATTGGTCCAGCTAATCGATTGCAGTCCTGCCCTTGCTTACATTCTATTACACATTTGCTTACATTCTGTTGCATTTTGTTATGAGAAAGACCTCTTTCTAAGACAACAGGACTGCCTGCAGCTGGTCCCAAGGGCACACTGACTTTGAACCAACCTTTACCCTACTTATGCCATCTCGAGCAGGTCTGTGCAGCTGTGTCCCTTCTCCAACAACCAAGTCTGCACTGAATCCTCCACACCCTACCCCATTGCCCCACTGATGGCCTCATGGTAATGGGCTCCCTGATGTCCCCATGTGTCTTTGCCATGAGAGGAGCAAAGAGCCATGCCAACTCCAGGCTCCCAGCTGGGGTCTGACCACTTAGTGTAGCTGCCCAAGGGACATGCTGCCATTGCTCTGCTCTCTTTCGTGTGGCCCGTGTTGTCCCCACAGATAAAGGGAAGTGAATCTCCCACCCTTCAGGGTGCATTTCACCTCCACAGATGCCCATCCTGCTCACAGAGCTCAGAGTCGCCATTGCCAGTTCCAGCCCTGGAAGGTGATGTTTGGATGATGGTATTGGTCTGATCAGGAACTGTTACACATGACTGTGTCCTGCTTTCTGGGGATGCCTGAGCACATTCCTGCCCATGGGACGTGGTCAGTGAGTTCCTGGTTTGCTTTTCTTGTGATCATGGCTTTTGCTATACCTATTAAACTGCCTTTAACTCATGGTGTGGTTTGTGTGGCAAGGTTCTGCTGGAGCGGGATGCTGCAGTGTTGGCCTCTGCAAGAAGCTACTAGAGGATTCCCCTTGGTCTGACAGAATAAATACCATCTGGGCTCAGGGATGGACCCACCACTGACCAAGGCCGAGCCAATCAGCGATGGTGGTAGCACCTCTGTGACAACATACTTAACAAGGAGAAAACCCCAAACAAACACAAGTGGTGGCTTTTTGCCTCCAGAGGAGGGAGGGAGAAGATGTAAGAATATTTGTAGAAACCAAGGTCAGTGAAGAAGAGGGGGAGGAGGCGCTCCAGAGATATTGTCCCTCAAGTGGGGTCATTTCCTGCTGTGCAGTACCCCAATACACACACAGAGCAGAGGTGTTTGATGCTTCTGGTACAATCCTTCCCCAGCTTTTTCTAAAGCTGGCTTCCTTTCCTCATAGGCAAGCAAATGTTCCAAAAGGGCTCATATGTCTTTCCAATTAGGATCCTGATTCATCATTACAGTCTTGATAGTGCTTTACTATTAAGATCCTTAATCTGGATGATTCTGGTAAACCCTGTGGGCCTGTTTCCAGTGCAGTTAGTCAGAAGTTGTGAATGGTACGTGAACATACACTGGGACTCCGTTGGATCCCACAGGCTGTCTCAGGGAGCCTGGAGCACAGCTTTCTGTCTCTGCCTCTTAGTTCTTCCAGAAACAGGACCAGGAAATTCCTTTTCCTCCTCGCTTGTGGAATCTGACTCCACTTGTTTCCGGGACGAGACCAATACCTGAACACCTTCCTCCGTGTCTTCTGACCCAGTTTTTGTTATCTTATGAAGTTTAACAAGGCCAAGTGCAGAGTGCTGCACATGGAACATAATAACCCCATGCAGCGCTACTGGCTTGTGGGAGACTGGCTGGAGAGCTGTAAGGTTGGGAAGGACCTGAGTTTGTTGGGTGACTGCGACTGAATATGAGTCAGCAGTTTGCCCAGGCAGCCAGGAAAGCCAATGGCATCCTTGCTTGTATCAGAAATAGTGTGGCCAGTAGGTCTGGGGAGGTGATTGTGCCCCTGTACTTGGCATTGGTGAGGCCATCTCTTGAGTGCTGTGTACAGTTCTGGGCTTCTCACCATAAGAAGGACATTGAGGTTCTCAAGTGAGTCCAGAGAAGAGCAACCAGGCTGGAGAAGGGGCTGGATGGCAAATCATATGAGGAGCAGCTGAGGGAGCTGGGGGTGTTCAGCCTGGAGAAGAGGAGGCTGAGGAGAGACCTTATCACTGACTACAACTACCTGAAGGGAGGTAGTATAGAGGTGGGAGATGGTCTCTTCAGGCAGGTGACAGGTGATAGGACAAAGGGAAAGGGAACTAAGCTGTGCCAGGCAGGGTTAGATGACATATTAGAAAAAAAATTGTTACTGAAAAAGATGTTGGGGCCTGGAACAGGCTGCCCAGGGAGGGGATTGAGTCACCTTCCCTGGGTGTGTTTAAAAAATGTGTAGATGAGGTACATAGGGATATGTTTGCTGCGACGGAGAGAGATGGGACACAGCTTGATGATGCAAGCATTGATTTATTGTCAAGAATCATTCCCTTTTATATGCTCTGCAGATGGCTGCTTTCTTTCAAACATAAGCTGTTCGTGGGCTACATCTGATTGGTCAACGTTTTGCTGTCACAGCAGCATCTCTATCTTATCATGCTAATAGAACTTCTAAAACCTCCTCAGACAGCAGCTATACCTTAACAATAGAGGACACTTTTTCCTGGAGCCTGTTCCAGCAGGGGGCTGGCAACGATGCTGCCACCTTGTTTAGTTTCCCCGAGGTTCATGGCCTAAAGGCTCCATCCCGTTATCTGTTCACCTGGCAGTGCTTGAGCCTTTGTTTCTCAAGCTGCAGGCCACATCTCCCCCTTCCTGTGAAGCAAAAAGAACCTCCTTCACTGAGCGTGATATTTTCTTTTGCAAGACTTGTCAAAAATAACACTAAGGCAAAAATAACTACAAAAAACCCCTAAGTCCTTATTTAACTAAATCTAAAAAACATCCCATAAACGAAAAACCATACTGTAAAATGTAGCAAGCTATAAAGTACTAATTGGCTACACACACTGTTTGCATTGTTAATTTATCTTTTATGTCTAAAAGTTATCTGCACACCCTCTGTTCTGACCATTTATTATGGATAATAATGACATGTTCACTTACTTCCAAATACCTTCCTACAACTCCTCCTTGGTTTAAGGCAGTCCGTACCTCTGCCTTCAAGGCCGTAGTGTTTTGAAGATGTGATCACCAAATACTTCTCAGTAGGAATAACTTTGCTGTTTCATAGGAAATTCAAGGATATTGTCAGGGACTATGTAATCCAAATTTGACCATTGACAATACCCATCCTGAAATTCCCCACTCCTGAAACCAATTGTCCAATCCAAAGAATCCATTTTCTTGTATCTTTTGTGTTTGATCTATTAATTTCTGAATGCTCGCAGGAATCGACTGAGAGTGGACACATTCATGCAGCACATGCCTTTCAAAATTTTCACAACCATGTCTGTGAGCCAGCAACAAGAATCAGTTGCTGCTTGATTCTGTAAAGTCTTACAGAATCCACACCTGTAGCTGAGTGTCTTGACAGTTTCAGGAGTCAGGTAACATCAGCCTCAGGTTTTCGTGCAGGCACCACCCATTGCAGTCTGTGTTCTTAGGCTGTGCAGAAATCACCATTTCCCTAATTTTCATTTACCACAAATACATCCATATTTCAAAGACTGTTAGTTAGTTCAATATGTCCCGCAGCAAAACTCATAGTCCATTGTGGCTGCAGTTGGAACACTTGACATAAGTTACTGGGATCAGGATCTCCGCCTGGTTCACACAGGCTTGCTTTTTTCTGGATCCACAGCATCTGTAATGACACAGCCAGCTCTCCTTTCCCCAAGTTAGTACCTGTAATTTAATTTTTTACTAACACTTGACATTTACTTTTTTTTCCTTTTCATTTTTTTTTTCAAACCTCCTTTTAAACCTCCTGCATATTTCACCATTGGAGGTACCAAGCTGTTCTGTGGCAGACATAAACAACTCAAAACATACAGAGCTTTGTCTAATCAATCAGCTGGAGAGATGTCCTTCTCTCCTCCTTTTTGTTTGTGAAGCAAAAACACTTGAGAGTTTGATTCATACATTCCACCATGGCCTGACCTGCAGGCCAATGTGGTGTCCCTGTAACATCGGTAATGTCCCACAATTGGAAAGAGGTTTGTATTGTTTGTGCTATATCTCCTGGGCTGTTGTTCATTTTGATTCCACGGGGTACATGGCATTGGACACGGTTACTGGATTCCCGCGTTTGTGCAGTCCAAAACCTCTCGTGTGCCTGTGCCACAAGGTTTCACGCCAGGGGCAAGGCCGCTGGTGAACTCCTGACAGTCCAGGTGACTGTGCAATCCCTTTAGCCTCAGTAAACAAAGAAGTGGTATTGTAGCTAAAGCACCTTAGCAGATTGATGAAACAATTCATGCAACTTTTGAACATCCAAATATTTTCACACTGGCTTCCTTTGATTTTTCTCTGGAACCCCTTGTTTTTCAAATGCAGTTAACTCATGAATCAAACTTTCAACGTCTAATTTTTTTCCTGCAATCAGTATTTCAACCATGTAATGATGTCACATACAAATGAATGCTGCAAACCAATCTATCAGACAAGTAACACTGCAAGACGCGAATTGTCACATCCACGCCACATGGATGGGTGGATGGGGTGAGGTGGGGGGGCGGTTCTCCGACTTCTGTGGTGGTTCTCCAATTCCCGGAGCTGCGCCGCCGCTTCTGCCCTGACCCCATCGCGAACCACAGCATGACCCCGCCTGCGAGCACTGGGGCCCAGCCGAGCGCTGGGGTCCTGTTCCGCTCGCATGCCAGGGGTCCGCTATTAACTCTTTCCACCACCCACTCGTTCCCACAGAAACTTTTTCCCAGTTCTGAAGCAACCTGACGTGCCCAGGCTCCGGCGAGCAGTCTCTCTGGAGTTTCTGGGTCGTCAAGAGACACCGATGTGTCGCTGAGTTCGCTGGGTGATGTGGGTGTCAGCAGCGGGTACTGAGACAAAAAGGATCCCTGATGCGATGGTAGGCAAGGCGGATTCTTGTTCATCTCCGTAGGATTCTTGTCCCTGTCCTTAGGATTCTTGTCCATGTCCATAGGTTCCTTGTCCGTGGAGGCAACACTTTTGTCTCCTTAGTCTTTGGTTGGGGGGGCAGTCGGTCCTGAGACTTTTTTACGGCGAGATCCCTTTAAATTCCCAGCACTGCCTGACGTGTCTCAGAGGACCCCAGCGTCAGGGAACACGTGTCAGGGAAGCCAGGCTGGGGCAGCCGGTATGACCATCTTTTGCCGTTTCCAAAACTCACGCTCTCCTGTTTCAGTCGCTCTATATCCTCGTTCGGGATCCTGGTGACAAGAGAGAGGGGTCCCTGCTTGGGGTCCCCTTGGAGTCGGAATAACAGGCCCAACTTGGATCAATGCGATCGATGTCGAGATTTTTAAGAAGACCTTTCATAACGCCATATATACGTCTCTCTCGGGGAAGACACTTGATTCCCCATATTACCCACAGCTCACCCCTCTTCCAGAGGGATGATTCCTGGCCAGGCTTCCCACTTCCTTTCAGTGGCTCATCCAACGTTCTGTGGGAGTCGCAGGATGCCGCACAGCTCGGCACGGTTCAAAGTCCTCACACGGGGCACCAATTTGCCGCGACGGAGAGAGATGGGACACAGCTTGATGCAGCAAGAGTCGATTCAATGCAAAGAACCATTCCTTTTCATAAGCTCTGCAGACGGCTGCTTTCTTTCAAACATACCCTGTTCCTGGACTACATCTGATTGGTCAACGTTTTGCTGTCACAGCAGCATCTCTATCTTATCATGCTAATAGAACTTCTAAAACCTCGTCAGACAGCAGATAGACCTTAACAATAGAGGATACTTTTTCCTGGAGCCTGTCCCAGCAGGGGGCCGGCAACGATGCTGCCACCTTGTTTAGTTTCCCGAGGTTCATGGCCTAAAGGCTCCATCCCGTTATCTGTTAACCTGGCAGTGCTTGAGCCTTTGTTTCTCAAGGTGCATGCCACACCTCACAATCCCCTTACCTCACAATCCCCTTGCCTCACAATCCCCCTACCTCACAATCCCCTTACCTCACAATCCCCTCACCTCACAATCCCTTTACCTCACAATAAATCCGTCAATCAATTCTGTGATTTAATAATCCCCTTAACTCACAATCATCATACCTTACAATACATTTACCGCAAAATCCCTTTACCTCACAATCCCCTTCCCTCAAAAATCCCCTTAACTCACAATCCTTTTACATCAGAATCCACTTACCTCTCAATCCCTTTACCTCATAATCCCCTTACCTCTCAATCCCTTTACCTCACAATTAATCAGTTATTCTCATTACCACACAATCTACCTCAATCAATCCTCTTACCACACAATTGATCTGTTAATCAATTCAGTGACTTCATAATCCCCTTACCTCACAATGCCCTTACCCACAATCCTTTTACCTCACAATCCCTTTACCTCACAATACCTTTACCTCACAATCCCCTTACCTCACAATCCCCTTAACTCACAATCCCCTTCCCTCACAATCCCCTTACCTCAAAATCCCCTCTACTTCACAATCCCTTTACCTCACAATCCCCTTAACTCACAATCCCTTTACCTCACAATCCCTTTACCTCACAATCCCCTTACCTTACAATGCCCTTACTCCCAATCCCTTTACATCATAATCCCCTTACCTCACAATCCTTTTACCTCACAATCCCTTTACCTCACAATCCCCTTAACTCACAATCCCCTTTACCTCACAATCCCATTACCTCACATTCCCTTTATCTCACAATCCCATTGCCTCACAATCCCTTTAATTCACAATTCCCTTGCCTCACAATCCCTTTAACTCACAATCCCCTTGCCTCACAATCCCTTTAACTCACAATCCCCTCACCTTACAGTGCCTTTACCTCACAATCCCTTTATCTAACAATCCCTTTACCTCTCAATCCCCTTACCTCACAATCCCCTCACCTCACAATCCCTTTACCTCAGAATCCCTTTATCTCACAATCCCCTTAACTCACAATCCCCTTCCCTCACGATCCCCTTACCTCACAATCCCCTTGCCTAAAAATCACTTTACCTCACAATCCCCTTAACTCACATTCTCCTTACCTCTCAATCCTTTTACCTGTCGGTAGATAGGGTCTCGCGGTCGGAAGATTTCGGGCTGTATGGAAAGTTTGGACCCCCTCTCTCCTTAGGTAGCCAATAGTAGGTAGCTGGTGAGGTAAGTGAAGTGACATCCTATCCCTAAGGTATAAAGCCCTGTGCCCCTCTCTAATAAACGCCATTTGCCGTCCACCACATTGGTGTCTGTGAGCTGATGGACCGTGCTGTCAGAGTGTGGCGCCATTGCCGTTCCTGAACCAGGTCGCCGCGCCTAAACAAAGTGGTGCCAAAACCCGGGATACTCGCCTGCGTCAGGTGAACGGCGGCCAGAGCGGCGGGACCAACCCGGCGGAGGGGACAGCCTCAGACCCGCAAGGAGGATGGAAGCCCTTGTGAAGGTCGTATTGGGATTGCGTACGCAGTGGGGTATTGAGTTTAACGCTAAAGATATTACTCTCGTCGTTGTGAGACTTTTAGAAATCGAGGTCATTGACCAGCCAGTTGATATTCTCCACCCTGAGGTGTGGGATAAGCTTTGGCCAAGGAAACTATGTCCTCAGGTAGTGGGAAAAATCTGAAATCGTGGGGGAGGGTCGTGCAGGCACTCCGAAAAGCGATACAAGAGCAGGACACTTGATGGGCGGCAAAAGAATGTTTGTTGGTCACCGCAAAATTGGGAATTGGGGCGGCCACACAAACGTTGCAGTCCCCAGACAGTGATAAGCCTGCTGAGCCCAAAGATCGAGAGGGTGATATGCCTCGTAAATGTTCATTTAAAGTATCATCATTTTGTTTTCCTCCAGCCCCTGAACTACAAGGGACAGCAATATGATGTGATTTGGATTTTTCCAATTGGACAAATTCAAATTGTTAATTAATGTCTATCAAATTTTAACAGTTCTTACTGACTATTGCAAATGCAATTTGAAAATTGTTAATTGTTTGAATGTTTTGATTGTAGCTATTGAGCTCTTGTGCACACACTTTTCTTTTCCTTCTTCCTTACTTTATCTCTATCCTCTATCTACCACGAAGTACCATCTCTAAGATGGCAATGTTCGGCTACGGGGTGGTGTGATGTACCGTGTCCCTCAGCAAATGCCTGTACCAGTGGATTTATGTCTCAACATTGCTGAGATATTGCATTAAGACGCTTGTAAAGGGTTAAGGAAGACTTGCTAACAGGATGGCTTGAAGTGCCATAGCGGTGACCTCCCATAAACAATGCCTGGCTTGAACGACTTTGCCTCACTGATAAAGAAGAAACATCAAAAGGGACATAAGTTTGAGTCTAACACCATATTTTAAGTAAATTACATACTCAAGCACTATGTGCTCTGTGGAAATAAAATGACTTCTTTGACAAGTTCCAGTACCCCCCCTCCTCCTTATCTGTTCATGAATTCCTTGCTTGTCTCTAATTGGTCACAAATGCAGGCAAAGCATTTCATTGTAACTAGTTCAAGCTCCCCCTTGTCCTTGAAGGTACACAAAACCTGCTGAAACCAAACTTGTAGTTTGGATCAGAGTCAAGGGGTAACTGAGTCTGCACAAGACAGAAGGTTACTTGCGGTGATGAAGAGGAGCCATCTGACTTCATCCCCATGACCCTCAGTGACCACCACCCAACAGCAGTGCACAGGCGCAATGGGGAGGAGTTGATGGAAATCACCTCTTGGAACTCATTTTAATACGAAACAGGACAGGTTATGAATATGTACAGGGGTATGAGGTCACCTAATGAATAAGTATCACTGAACTGTATATAACCAAGAACTACCACGTTAGTGTGCATGGGCTCGGTGTTGGGTCCAGTCCTGTTTAATATCTTCATTGACGATCTTGATGAGGGAACAGCATCCACCCTCAGCAAGTACGCCGATGATACAAAGCTGGGAGGATTGGCTGACACGCAGGAACACTGCGCTGCCATCCAGCGAGACCTTGACAGGCTGGAGAGCTGGGCTGGGAGAAACCAGATGAGGTTCAACAAGAGCAAGTGTAAAGTCTTGCACCTGGGGAGGAACAACCGACTGTATCAGTACAGGCTGGGGGATGACCTGCTGAAAAGGAGCTCTGTGGAGAAGGACCTGGGGGTCCTGGTTGATGACAGGTTGGCTATGAGCCAGCAGTGTGCACTGGTGGCTAAGAGAGCCAATGGGATCCTGGGATGCATCAGGAAGAGTATGTCCAGCAGGTCGAAGGAAGTGATCCTCCCCCTCTACTCTGCGTTGGTCAGGCCCCACCTGGAGTACTGTGTCCAGTTCTGGGCTCCATGGTATAAAAAAGACAGGGATCTCCTGGAGAGAGTCCAGAGAAGGGCCACGAAGATGATTAGGGGCCTGGAACATCTCCCATATGAGGAAAGGCTGAGTAAGCTGGGTCTGTTCAGCCTGGAGAAAAGAAGGCTTAGGGGAGACCTAATTAGTGTTTATAAATATCTTAGACTTGGGACGCAGGGGGATTTGGCCAGCCCCTTTTCAGTGGTCTGTGGGGACAGGACTAGGGGCAATGGCTGTAAGCTGGAGCATAGGAAGTTCCGCACCAACATGCGGAAGAACTTTTTCACAGTGAGGGTGACGGAGCAGTGGAATAGGCTGCCCAGGGAGGTGGTTGAGTCCCCTTCTCTGGAGATATTCAAGTCTCGTCTGGATGCCTATCTGTGTAATATGAGATAGGGAGCCTGCTTTGGCAGGGGGGTTGGACCCGATGATCTCTTGAGGTCCCTTCCAACCCCTAAGATTCTGTGATTCTGTGATTCTATGTCTGCAGTGGAGCAATGCCCCATGCACCCAGCGCTGAACCATGACAAGTAGCAACTAATGAAACCCCACCCCCGTCTGACGTGAAGTCAATTCAGACTGATGGGACATCTCAGCTCCGTGGTGGTAGATATTGCAATCTCTCTCTCTCTCACTCTCTTTCTCACTCTTTTCTCTTTCTCTTCCCTATTCCCCCCCTTCTCCTGCACACTTGTTGCAGGCCAAGTAAAGTAACTTAAACCTTGACTCCATTTTGAGTCTTAATTCTGTTCCCGAGAATTGTGAAGACCTCCTCACGATAAAGCACCTAATTGGACATCACTCAGGGGTTAAGCCCAGCTGCCCCAGGCCACCCAGAGCAATCTGACGTCGGTTTGAACGCAAGGGGGTTTAACCTCTGCCAAAGCAGTCTATCTAGGTGCAGATCGTGAGACACAAGTAAATGAGCTGCGGGGTAAAACAATTGCACAATGAGATTCTGCCAGGAAGAATGCTGCAAATACAATCAGCAACAATAGAGGGACCCTGCCTCCAGCCAGGTGGAGGAGAGGGATAACAGTGTTTATTGGACTGTGCGAATCCGATGGCCTGGCTCTCAGACCCACAAGAGTACAAGGCTCTGGTGGATACTGCTGCCCAGTGTACGCTAATGCCATCGAATCATGTTGGGACAGAACCTGTTTGTATTTCCAGAGTGACAGGGGGATCCCAACAATTGACTGTGTTAGAGGCTGAAGTGAGCCTAACTGGGAATGACTGGGAGAAACACCTCATTCTGACTGGCCCAGAAGCTTCGTGCATTTTAGGTATGGATTATCTCTATAGAGGGTATTTCAAAGACCCAAAAGGGTACCGGTGGGGTTTTGGAATTGCTGCTTTGGAGACAGAAGACATTGAACAATTGCGTGCCTTGCCTGGACTCTCGGAGGATCCTTCTGTTGTGGGGTTGTTGAAGGTCGAAGAACAGCAAGTGCCAATTGCTACGATGACGGTGCACAGAAGACAATACTGTACTAACCGAGATTCCCTGATCCCCATCCATAAGCTGATTCGTCAACTGGAGAGTCAAGGAGTGATCAGCCGAACCCGCTCACCCTTTAACAGTCCCATATGGCCAGTGCGGAAGTCCATTGGAGAGTGGAGGCTGACAGTGGATTATCGTGGCCTAAATGAAGTCACTCCAGGTATGAGTGCTGCTGTACTGGACATGCTGGAACTGCAGTATGAACTGGAGTCAAAGGCAGCCAAGTGGTATGCCACAATTGACATTGCAAATGCTTTCTTCTCAATACCACTGGCGCCAGAGTGCAGGCCACAGTTTGGTTTCACTTGGAGGGGCATCCAATACACGTGGAATCGTCTGCCCCAGGGGTGGAAACACAGCCCCACCATCTGCCATGGACTAATTCAGACTACACTGGAAAAGGGTGAAGCCCCAGAGCACCTGCAGTATATTGATGACATCATTGTATGGGGCAATACAGCAGAGGAAGTATTTGAGAAAGGAAAAAGGATAATTCAAATCCTTTTAGAAGCTGGTTTTGCTATAAAACAAGATAAAGTCAAGGGGCCTACGCAAGAAATCCAGATTTTAGGAATAAAATGGCAGGATGGGCATCGTCAGATCCCAATGGACATTATCAATAAAATAGCAGCTATGTCTCCACCAAGCAACAAAAAGGAAACACAAGCTTTCTTAGGTGTTATAGGTTTTTGGCGAATGCATGTCCCAAACTACAGTCGCATTGTGAGCCCACTTTACCACGTAACTCGGAAGAAGAATGATTTCCAATGGGGCCCTGAGCAGCAACAAGCCTTTGAGCAGATCAAACGCGAGATAGTCCATGCAGTGGCCCTTGGGCCTGTCCGGACATGGACAGATGTTAAAAATGAGCTTTACACTGCAGCCGAGGAGAATGGCCCCACCTGGAGTCTCTGGCAGAAAACACAAGGGGAGACTCGAGGTCGACCGTTGAGGTTTTGGAGTCGGCCCTACAAAGGATCTGAGGCCAATTATACTCCAACAGAAAAGGAAATACTGGCCGCCTATGAAGGGGTTCGAGCTGCTTCAGAAGTGATTGGAACTGAAGCCCAGCTCCTCCTGGCACCCTGACTGCCAGTGCTGGGCTGGATGTTCAAAGGGAAGGTCCCTTCCACACACCATGCCACTGATACTACGTGGAGCAAGTGGGTTGCACTGATTACTCAGCGGGCTCGAATAGGAAACCCTAATCGCCCAGGAATTGTGGAAGTGATCACAGACTGGCCTGAAGGGAAAGATTTTGGGATGTCACCAGAGGATGAGGAGGTGACACGCGCTGAGGAAGCCCCACCTTACAACAAACTGCCAGAGAATGAGAAGCAATATGCCCTTTTCACTGATGGCTCCTGTCGCCTTATGGGAAAGCATCGAAGATGGAAAGCTGCTGTATGGAGTCCTACAAGACGAGTAGCAGAAGCCACTGAAGGAAAAGGTGAATCAAGCCAGTTCGCTGAGGTAAAAGCCATCCAGTTAGCCCTGGACATTGCTGAGAGAGAAAAGTGGCCAATGCTCTACCTTTATACTGATTCATGGATGGTGGCTAATGCCCTGTGGGGGTGGTTGCAGCAGTGGAATAAGAACAACTGGCAGCGTAGAGGCAAAACCATATGGGCTGCTGACTTATGGCAAGATATTGCTGCCCAGTTAGAGAAGCTTGTTGTAAAGGTACGTCATGTTGATGCCCATGTACCTAAGAGCCGGGCCATGGAGGAACATCAAAACAACCACCAGGTAGATAAGGCTGCTAGGATTGAAGTGGTTCAGGTAGATCTGGACTGGCAACGTAAGGGTGAATTGTTCATAGCTTGATGGGCTCATGATTCCTCAGGTCATCAAGGGAGAGATGCAACATTAGATGGGCTCGAGATTGAGGGGTGGACTAGACCATGGATGCTATTGCACAAGTTATCCATGAATGTGAGACCTGTGCTGCAATCAAGCAAGCGAAGCGGTTGAAGCCCCTTTGGTATGGAGGACGGTGGATGAAATATAAATATGGGGAGGCCTGACAGATTGATTACATCACCCTCCCACGAACCCGCCATGGCAAGTGTTACGTGCTTACGACGGTGGAGGCAACCACCGGCTGGCTAGAAACATATCCTGTACCCCATGACACTGCCCGGAATACAATCCTGGGCCTGGAAAGGCAAGTCCTATGGCGACACGGCACCCCATAAAGAATTGAGTCAGACAACGGGACTCATTTCCGAAATGCTCTCATAGACACCTGGGCAAAAGAGCATGGCATTGAGTGGGTGTACCACATTCCTTATCATGCACCAGCCTCTGGGAAAATTGAACGATATAATGGGCTCTTAAAGACTACCCTGAAAGCGATGGGTGGTGGAACATTCAAACATTGGGATACACATTTAGCCAAAGTCACGTGGTTAGTTAACTCTAGAGGATCCACCAATCGAGCTGGTCCTGCCCAGTCAAAATTTCCATGTACTGTAGAAGGAGAAAGAATCCCAGTGATGCATATGAAGAGTATATTAGGAAAGACGGTTTGGGTCATCCCTGCTTCAGGCAAAGGTAAACCCATGTCTGGGATTGCTTTTGCTCAAGGACCTGGTTGTACTTGGTGGGTAATGCAGAAGAATGGAGAAGTTCAATGTGTACCCCAGAGGGATTTGATTTTAGGTGAGACTGGCCAATATAATTAATAAGGTAGAAATTGTATTATAATAATTGCTCTGTACATTCATTATTGCTATTATTGCTGTATGTTGTTGTATGTTGTACCAATGGAGTTCCAGCCGGAGTCATACAAGTCAATGAAGGAAGAGTGCCACGATGACGGGACCAAGACCTGGTGTTCCAAGAACTTTTTCCTCCTTCACCTTTGAAAATGAACGTCTTTGATTCACAGAATAAGAACATGGACCATGTCAGCTGTATCGGTCGAGAGCCTGAAATGCAGCATACAACGATCCAATGGCGCATACTGACACCATGAGAGACTGTTACGACGAATGAAGCCTGAAGATCATCATGGACTAAATGTTCATTCACTCAACAAACTCAGAAGAATGGTCCATAGACTAAGGGAATGATACCTGTATGCACATGTATGTGTATACATGTGTGCACACATATATGTGTGTCTGAAACAAGAAATGGTTGGATTTGGTCATGACGTAAATGGTATGGAATAAGGGGTGGATAATGTCCTGGTTTTGGTCAGGATGGAGTTAATTTCATTTGTAACAGCAGATGAATGCTGTGTTTGAGAGTAAAATGGGAGTAGTGCTGATAACACCCTGATGTTTCTAGTTGCTGTCAGACAGTCAAGGACTTTCTCAGCTCTTCATGAGAAAGGAGGGGCGAAGCCAGGACAGGTGACCCAACTGACCAAAGAGAGTATTCCACGCCAGTTACGTCCTGCCCAGGATATCGGGGGCTGATGGGAGGAAGGCCTGGGGCGGCTCCGGGACGCGCGGTTCTTGGGGGACGGTCGGGTTCTGGGACGGCTCTGGGTGGCACGGCCTGAGTTGTGTGGTTTGGTGAGAAACTGCATTGTGTATCAACAGCTTCATATATTTTGCTTTGAAGTCCTGTTAGTATTGTTACATTGTATCTTTCTGTTATCTTAGTAAACTATCCTTATCCCAACCCACGGGCCTCTTAATTTCTTGATTTTGGGGTTATTTGCCCCTTTCTCTTCCTTTTCCCTTCCCTTACTTCTCAACCCCCCCCCCCCTCCCCTTCCCTTTAACCTGCTCTTTTCCTTTGAGGAGCAGGCAGCTGCGTGGATCTTGGCCCTCAGCCGGGTGAAACCACGACACCCCCTTCACGCGCTGCTTGGCCGCAGCAGGCAGCTGAGGAGAGAGATTTCATGGGTATTAAACTGTGTCATGTTTAACTGCTGTTTGTTGTCAGAGAAATCTGCCTGTGCCAGTGAGCACAGATGATGCCAGGAAAAGTGTTGGGAGTCCCAGGAGGCCAGGGAGGGACCTGCTGAGCTTGGGGAAGAGCAAGGCTCTCCATGCAGGTTTTGATCTGAAGAGACTGCTTTCCCTGCCTGTCCAGATGTCCTTAGGAGACCTCTGGACCAGCCCCCATTGCAGCATGCTGCTGAACTGTCTTCCATGATCTGAGATGTGACAGAAACATTTTTAACTATGAAAAAATCCTGCACTGTGAAACTCCTTTGAAATTTTCATCACTCAAATAAAACCTCTCCAATTAGTCATACAAGTCTTAATTGTTTTAATTAAAATGTGTTGAAGAGCCATGGTTGTAAGGGATTTCTGGATGTTAATGAGCCCCATGGTGTCTTTTCTTCTGAGTCCACAGACCTCAAGATATGAAAAGGAGACTCAAGAAACCTCTAAAGAATTTAAGTCAGGAGTAATGCCCAAAGTGCCTTGAAGCACTAACAGGCCCCACTGGCAGCCGTTACTGACCAAGACTCTCCATGGGCTCATTAGGTCAGACAACTGGAAGCCATGAGGACAAACACAGGTAAAGCACAGGCAGCTCTGATGCTGAGGACACCCTGGCTTGCTCTGATGAAGCAGCAATGCCAGTGCTGACCCCCACTCCTGGACAGGGAGATCCTGACCCCCACCAGTGTCTCAGGGCTCTTCCATGGGATGTGGGGAGTGTGACCCCATGGAAGGACAGTGGTATAATTCATGGTGTCCTCCCCTGACATGGGTGCAAGGAGGTAACGATGCTCCATCGCTACAAGGACAATGTGTCTCCTCTGAGGCCTCTGTGGCAGGGCCATCAGCCATAGCCAAAGGGGTAAAGACCTCGTTTCTATCAGGCCCTTTCAAATTGTCCAGCACCCTCGGCCATCTGTACCACAGTCCATCCTATAGTTCCCAACACCTGTGCCTGTTTCCCTGCTGGCACCTTATCCCCTTCCCAACCACGTTCTCACCCCATGATGTCCCTGCCTGTACTGCTGTCTCTCCGTCCTCACCAGCTGTTCCCACAAACACAAACCCACCAGCTCATCCACACTTCCTCAAAGTGACATTTTACACCACAGCACTATCCTCAGAATGACATTTGTTTAGCCTCACGTCCACTCTGACCTTCAAAGCTGCAGTTTCATGTGGACTTCCTTTCTTATGTTCTTTCCCTGTAGCACAAAGAGGGCTGCCCTCAGGCTGCACTTCCCCAGGCTAAAGAAGCCCGGGTCTCTCAGTCTCTCCACACAAGACCCCTAACTGTATCTGGTCAGACTTTCTGTGACCACACAAGGGTTTCTCCACATTCCACCAGACCGGGGAGCCCCACACTGGGACTGACTGCTCCAGAGGTGGCCTCACCAGTGCTGAGTCCAAATGGACGAGAAGGGTCCTTGTCTGCGTGGCCACTCTCCTCCCAGTGCAGCCCAAAGTGCTCATGGGCAGATTCCGGTTCAGCACCTCTGACTGCTATGGCAGCCCCTGGAATGACCAAATTCTTCTCCCCGCAGCCTGTTCTCCACCCGTCATGTCTGAGCCTGTCTTGATGTGTGGGTGTTGTGCTGGAACCTTTTGTCATGGTTTCGTTCCAGCCAAGAGCTGAACATCAAGAGGCCACGTTCTCTCTGGGAGAAGGATGTGGGGTGGGAGGGATTGGAGACAGGGGGAGGGAAGGGAAATGAAAACAAAAAAAATAGTAAAACGTACAACACTGGTGATGCCCAGTGCAGTTTCTCACCAAACCACACAGCTCAGAACCCTGTACTCCTCCCCCCCACCACCCCCCTTTATGCTGAGCTTGATGGAATTGGCATGGAATACCCTCTTTGGCCAATTTTGGGTCACCTGTGCAAGTTTGTCGAGGTATTTTTGAAGTCAAGCCCTATCTTGTTAACAGTTCCTGTGTGCTTGAAAGTGTCTCTCCAACTTGTGGTGCCTCCAATGAAATGGCAGCAATAGGTGTTAGAGACCCTGGGACTCCATTGCTGGACGTTCAGCATGTTCAATGTCTGACTATGGAAGAGCCTGATAATGACCTCTGGCACTGTTAGGACTGTTCCCTTGGCTTGGAATTCATGACCCTCAAGGTTTATGGGCTGCTTGTGTACTCCTGGGGAGGTTTCAGGCCAGGAACATCTGCCATCCCTCACATCTTTTGCTTGGGATGTACTGCTGGACCTTTAACAGGTTGGAAGGTGGGCACTGGTATAGCTGGAACATATAGCACCATATTACTGACCTAAACCTGCCCCTTTACCCCCAAAATTATCTTATATCCACCCCCAGAACCTTTTTACAACATCCCCACACCCCTCCCGTCACCCATGGGTGCCCCCACAATTAACCCTCCCAGCACCCCTGGTGGCCCCCTGTCGTGGTTTTACCCCGGCTGAGAGCTGAGATCCATGCAGCTGCCTGCTCCTTAAAGGAAAAGAGCAGGGGAAAAGGGAAGGGGGGGGTGAGAGGCGAGGGAAGGGAAGAGGAAGGGGCAAATAACCCCAAAACCAAGAAACTAAGAGGCCCGTGGGTTGGGATAAGGATAGTTTACTAAGATAACAGAAAGATACAATATAACAATGCTAACAGGACTTTAGAGCAAAAATATTTGAAGCTGTTGATACACAATGCAGTTTCTCACCAAACCACACAACTCAGGCTGTGCCACCCAGAGCCAGCCCGGAACCCGACCTTCCCCCAAGAACCGCGCGTCCCGGAGCCGCCCCTGCTCCTCTTCCCATCACCTCCCCCCCCCCCCCCCCCCCCCCACTTTATACTGGGCAGGACGTAATTAGCATGGAATACTCCCTTTGGCCAGTTTGGGTCAACTGTCCTGTCTTCGACCCTCCTTTCTCATGAATCCTGACCAAAACCAGGACAACTTCTTTTCCTATGTTATTTTCACGTAGCACATGAGGGCTTCCCCCAGCCTTCCCTTCCCCAGGCTAAAGAAGCCCAGGTCTCTCAGCCTCTCCACACAAGACCCTTATCTGTATCTTGGCAGACTTTGTCGGAGCAGATGACAGTTCCTCCCCATTCCTCCAGACCAGGGAGCCCCGCACTGGGACTGACTGCTCCAGAGGTGGCATTGTCTGTGCTGAGTCCAGATGGACAAGAAGGGCCCTTGTCTGTGTGGCCACGCTCCTCCCAGTGCAGCCCAATGTGCTCATGGGCAGATTCCAGTTCAGCACCTCTGACTGCTATGGCAGCCCCTGGAATGACCAAATTCTTCTCCTTGTGACCGCTTCCCCATCTAGTCATGTCTGAGCTGCCTTGATGTGCGGGTGTTGTGGTGGAACCTTTTGTCATGGTATCTCCCTTGAAGTTTTAAGAGAAGGTTTAAGAAGATTTGAGAGAGAGAGAGAGAGAGAATGCAGCAGGGGAAGGGGGTGTGGATTTCCACCCCCCCAGCTAAGAAGGAAAACAATTCCGGAGGAACAGACTGAAACCACATTCCCCCAGACCCTGCCCCTCCCTGTGCCACTGTGGGGGGGATGATGGGAGAAAAATCATGACTAAAGTGAAGTCTGCTAAGAAGGGAGGGATGGGGGAAGGTGCTTTAAGACCTGGCCACTCTTCTCACTACCTGACTCTGGTGTCACTTGGTGTGTAGCTGTAGTGCAATAAAGTAGTTTTCTTTCCTTTATTCTGTGTTGAGTCTGTTTTGCCCGTGACACTAATTGCAGGGTGATTGCTCTCTGTCCTTATATCAAATCCTAAGCCTCCCACTATCTATGTTCTCTCCTTTCTGGATGAAAAGGGGAGTGATAGGAGGATTTTGATGGGCATTTGGCCTGTAGACATGGCCAAACCACCGCAGTTTTCAATAGACTGTGGAGGGGCATAAAGTCCCTGTATTACACATGAAAAACCTGTTGGGGAAGACACTCTGGGACGTTCCTTCTTCAGATAAAGGCACACCCATTCATGGGATTGCTTTTGCTCAGGGACCTGGGCGCACTTGGTGGGGGATGCGAAAGGATGGGGAAGTCCAGTGTGTACCCCAAGGGGGTTTAGTTCTAGGAAAGGATAGCCAGGAAATTTTTGGTGTATAAATAAATCTGTCCATGGCAGATGTTCTACATAATAGATCAATGATGTTCTGAATGTCCCCAATACTCTGAACATGTAAGATCTGGCCATAATGTAGATGGTGTAGAAAAAGGGGTGGATAATGTCCTGGTTCTGGCCAGGTGCGAGTTAACCTCCCCAAGCAGCCAGCACAGGTGATCTGAGTTCACCTGGGCTATTTTCCATACTACCTGACACCACTTCCATGTAAAAGAAGCTGGTTGGGGAAGGGTATGGGCTTGGTGCCTCCAGAAGAGTCAGTCTATCTGTCTGTCAGGTATGCTGTGTTAGCACTGGGAGTGGGTGTAACTGGCCACTCTTGTTCTACATTCATGGTGAATTTTGTCAGTAAACTGTCCTTATCCCGTCCTGTCACGGTGGGAAATCATTGCCATTACAGACAAGTACTCCAGTTGTTCAGCTGATGAAAAGGTTCTTGTAAAATTTTTATTAATAAAAGGGTGAAAAAAAGAGGAAAATTATGGCTCTGTGGAAGCAGACGTGAGGCAAAGAGAGCACAGCTCATCCTTACACGGAAGAGCAGGTGATACTGCATTAGCAATGGGATGACCATGTTAGTATAGCTTAGAAAAACCAGAGAGAAACCAAAACCTACGAACTAAAACCCCTATTAAATATGAACTGATGATAACAGGAGTTACATTGTCAGTGGTATGCAGAAGACAAGCAGTTTATTGCTGCATAGAAACATCCAGTCATCAGTTTCCACATGGCATCCTTGAGCTCCTGGTTCCTCATGCTGTAGATGAAGGGGTTCACTGCTGGTGGAAACACTGTGTAAAGAAATGGCAATACCAGGTCCAAAGATAGGGAGGAGATGGAGGGGGGCTTCAGGTGGGCAAACACACCAGTTATAATAAACAGGGAGACCACAACCAGGTGAGGGAGGCAGGTGGAAAAGGCTTTGTGCCGTCCCTGCTGCGAGGGGATCCTCAGCACAGCCCTGAAGATCTGCACATAGGACACCACAATGAACACAAAACACCCAAAACCTAAACAGGAACTGAACACAAGGACTGCAGTTTCCCTGAGGTAGGCATCAGAGCAGGAGAGCTTGAGGATCTGGGGGATTTCACAGAAGAACTGGTCAACAGCATTGCCATGGCAGAGGGGCAGTGAAAATGTACTGGCTGTGTGCAGCACAGCATGGACAAACCCACTGCCCCAGGCAGCTGCTGCCATGTGGACACAAGCTCTGCTGCCCAGGAGGGTCCCGTAGTGCAGGGGGTGGCAGATGGCAATGTAGCGGTCATAGGCCATGACAGTGAGAAGACAGAGCTCTGTAGAGATCAAAAATAAAAAGAAAAAGAGTTGAGCCACACATCCTGTGTAGGAAATGGCCCTGGTATCCCACAAGGAATTGGTCATGGATTTGGGAACAGTGGTGGAGATGCAGCTAAAGTCAAGTACAGAGAGGTTGAGGAGGAAGAAGTACATGGGGGTGTGGAGGTGGTGGTCACAGGCTATGGTGATGATGATGAGGCCATTGCCCAGGAGAGCAGCCAGGTAGATGCCCAGGAAGAGCCAGAAGTGCAGGAGCTGCAGCTCCCGTGTGTCTGCAAAGGGCAGGAGGAGGAACTGGCTGATGGAGCTGCTGTTGGACATCTGCTGCTGTCAAGTGTGGAGACCTGTCCAAGGAGGAAAAGGCAAAGAGAAATTAGGGAATCTTTCTTTGAGGAAAATCCCTTCCACTACTTATGGAATGCCCTCAGGTTGACTCTCTGTATTCAGGGAGAATTTTGTCAGGTCCCTTTTGGGAGGTCTGCTTTGTGCTGGCTTGATTCTACCACTGCTGGAAAGAGGGAATTCATACATATTGGGGTCCTGAAGTGAGGGTCATCTCAAGGTCAGCCCCACCAATGGACTTGCACAGAGCCCCAGGTAACCAGGAGACAAAGGCAGTAAGGACAGGAGAGGAAACAGGGAGAAATGCTCCAGCCCAGGCGGGAAGTACAGGGACAGACAGACAGGTACTCGGGGGTTTTTCCTCTCTGTGGGTTGGGCTGCCAAGGAGAAGGCTCAGCCTGAAACCCTGGCACTCTGTGTGCAGAGTCTGTTCTGGGTGACAGAAATCAGGGGGTCGGTGGGGGAAGGGGTCTGCACTGTCGGGGATGTCAGGGAGGTACCAAATTGCCACTGCCAGGGCCTTTCTGGGAGCAGCTTCTTCTCCCTCCCTGACAATGTCTCTGCTGCCTGGAGATGACCCTGCAGCTGCTTCTCTTTGCCCATGTCACCTCCTGCTCTGTGCTCACAGAACTCATCCAAACTGCCCGGTGCTCAGCTCTGCTCTGCAGATCCTTCCTGGCATCAGGGCACTGCCCTGGGAACCTCTGTGTGTGCAGGACTCAAGAGAAGCTCAGACAAGTCTTAATGACCAATGAGTTTGCACTGCCTGCTGCAAAGTTATTAATAAAAGCTCAGCTCCCACTTCCCACCCCGTCACCAGGAGCAGAAAATTCAAAGCAAAGTCTCTTTACCTTTCTCCTCCTGTGAGCTCTCAGCATCCATCTGCTCTCAGCCTCACAGGTCTCTCCTCGGTGCCTACAGGCAGTGTCCCCAGCCCTGTGTGCTTGGCAGAGGAGCTGCTCCTGGGCAGAGCTGTCTCTGCAGCACTGCTGGGTTGCCATGAGCTCCCCCCATCCCAGGAGCCTGGCCCAGCTCAGCAGAAGACCAGTTCTTGTAGGCTCCCTCTTGGTGTCTCAGGCCTCCTGGGGATCATTCTATAACCTCATCTCTGAGATCATTCTACCTGGGAGCAGATTGATCAGGACAGGGAGATGTCATGCAGGGAGAAAGCACAGGGGGAGGCCATGCAGCTGTTACTCTCACTGGCAATACAGACTTGACACCAACAATAAAATCAATCTAATTCATTAGTCAGTCCAAAGAGAGCAGAGAAATGAGAACAAAACCTAAAGAAATGAAATTTTAAACACCCACCTACAACCCTCCCTTCATATCCCAGGGTCCACTTCACTCTTTAACTCTCTCTTCTCTCTGAGTGAGTGGCACTGGGGGACAGGGAATGGGGGTTGGGGTCTGTTCATCACACATCATCTCAGCTGCTCCTTCCTGGTCAGGGGGAGGGTTCCTCACAGTCTCCCCATGCTCCAGCATTGGGTTCCACTCACAGGAGACAGTCCTCCATGAACCCCTCCAACGTGAGTCCTTCCCAAATGGCTTCAGATCATCACCAGCTGCTCCAGGGTGGGTCACTTTAGTGGGGTGCCATCCTTCAGCAACAGACTGCCCCAGCGTGGGTTCTCCAAAGCCCTGCCAGCTAACCTGCTCCAGCACAGGCTTCCTATGAGGCCACAGCCTCCTTCAGTGTCCTCACATGCTCAACATTGGGGACCTCTATCAGCTGCAGGTAGAATCACTGTTCCACATCACTCAGCATGGGCTGTGGGGTACAGCCTCAGTCACCATGGTCTTCTCCACAGGCTGCAGGGGAATCTCTGCAATGAGGCTTGGAGGACCTTCTCCCCCTACATCACCGAGCTTGTTCTCTGCAAAGTCCCTTACACTTTCTCACTCCTTTCTCTGGTGGCAAAAAGCAGCTGCTGGTTTTTATTTCCCCTCTTAAAAATCCTGTCACAGCGTTGTGATTCACAGTGCTCTGCTCCCCACAGCCAATACATTGTCACTGCCCCTCTGCAAGGGCAGTGCCTGTGACCAGTTCTTCTGAGAAATCTCCCAGATCCTCAAGCTCTCTCACTCATGGTCCTACCTCAGTGAAATTGTAATCAGAGCATGTCTAGGTTTTGGTTGTTTTGTGTTCATCGTGGTGTCCTATGTGCAGATCTTCAGGGCTGTGCTGAGGATCTCCTCTCAGCAGGGACGGCACAAAGCCTTTTCCACCTGCCTCCCTCACCTGGCCGTGGTCTCCCTGTTCCTCATCACCGCTGTGTTCACCTACCTGAAGCTCCCCTCCATCATTTGCACCTGGTAGTGACAAGTTTTAGTCAGTGGTTCCTCCAGAATTAAAATTTCCCATCTACAGCATGAGGAACCAGGAGCTCAATGATGCCGTTTGGAAAGTGATGACTGGATGTCTCTAAGCAGCAACTGCTCATTCAGGCTGGATCAAGTCCAGATCACTCTTCAGAGCCTACATGTCATCCAGACAATTAATACTCCCACACAATTTGGTGTCATCTGCAAACTTACTGAGGGTGCACTCTATCCCCTCGTCCAGATCATGAATAAAGATGTTAAAGAGGACAGGCCCCAGCACCGAGTCCTGGACAACACACCTTGGCACCTTCCACCAGCTGGATTTAACTCAGTTCACTACAGCCCTTTGGGCCTGGCTGCCCAGCCAGTTTCTAACCCAGCAGAGTGTACCCATCTAATCCATGAGCGGGTAGTTTCTCCAGCAGGGGAAATGCTTTGGGAGACAGTGATGAAGGCTTCACTGAAATCTAGGTAGACCACATCTACAGCCTTCCCCTCATCCACTGAGCAGCAGGTCACCTTGTCATAGAAGGAGATCGGGTTGGTCCATCACGATCTGCCTCTCCTAAACCCCTGCTGACTGGGCCTGATCACCTGAGTGTCCTGCATGTGTTCCATGATGGGACTCAAGATGATTTGTTCTATCACCTTCCCCAGCACCGAGGTCGGTCAGGCTGACAGGCCTGCAATTCCTGGGACCTCCCTCTGGCCTCTCTTCACGATGGGCGTTGCAGCTGCTTGTGTTTTTTTCTCCTCTGTGTGATTCCCAGAGGCTCTGTGACCATCGCAGATTCGCTTGGCCCTGGTCAGCAGCACCTATGGCCTTGAATTAGCCGATGTTTACTCTTCAGGACTGCAGAGAGCTCTAGCTGTTCCTTACACCAGACATTTGCTGCAGCCCCAGTTCTGTCCCAGCACCCAGCTACACAAAACTGCGACAGCCACAGAATCCTTACCTCACAATCCACTGAACTCACAGTCTGTCAAATTCCTTACCTCACAAACCATCTATCAATCTCCTGACCTCACAATCTATTTCTCAGTCAATCTTTTTACCTGACAGTCTTATCTATGAATCAATCTCCTTACCTCACAAACTAGTTAACTCAAAATCCGCTTTCCTCACAATCCCCTTACCTCATAATCTATGTATCAATCTCCTTACCTCACATCCAATAAATCCGTCAATCTACTTACCTTATATCTCTCTATCTGTCAATCCTGTTACCTCACAATCCCCTTAACTCACAATCGGTTACTCTCCTTACCACACAATTTGTATGTCAATCCCCTTACCTCACAATCTATCTGTCAATCAATCCTGTGACTTTATAATCCCCTTACCTCACAATCATCATACCTCACAATCCCCTTACATCATAATCTATCAGTCATTACCTCACATGCATCAGTCCATGTTCTTACCTCACAATCTCCTTACCTCACAATCTATTTATCCATCTATCAGCTTACCTCACTATCTATATATCTGTCAAACTCTTTACCTCACATCTATCTATCAGTCAATCCCCTTACCTCATCTATCAATGTATCAGTCAATCCCTTTGCCTCACAATTTATTTATCAGTCAGAGATCATCGGGTCCAACCCCCTGCCGAAGTGGATTCCCTAGGACAGGTCACACAGGTCAGCGTCCAGAAAGGTCTTGAATATCTCCAGAGAGGGACACTTCACAACCCCCCTGGGCAGCCTGTCCCGGGCTCTGTCACCCTCACTGTGAAAAAGTCTTTCCACATGTTGGTGTGGAACTTCCTGTGCTCAAACTTGCAGCCATTGCCCCTTGTTCTGCCCCCACAGACCATTGATAAGAGGCTGAAAATTTTCCCCTGTGGCCAACACTTCAGATACTTATAAACATTAATAGGATCCCCTCTTAACCTTCTTTTCTCAAGGCTGAATAGTCCCAGCTCACTCAGCCTTTCCTCATAAGGGAGATGCTCCAGGCCCTTAATCATCTTCACAGCCCTTCTCTGGACTCTCTCCAGGAGATCCCTGGCTTTTTTGTCCTGGGGAGCTCAGAACTGGACACAATACTCCAGGTGGGGCCTGACCAGGGCAGAGTAGAAGGGGAGGATCCCCTCCTGTGACCTGCTGACCACGCTCCTCTTGATGCCCCGCAGGATCCCATTGGCTCTCTCAGCCCCCAGGACACACTGCTGGCTCATGGCCAACCTGTCACCCACCAGGACCCCCAGGTTCTTCCCTTCTCTGCAGAGCTCCTCTCCAACAGGTCATCCCCCAGCCTGTACTGATTCCAGCAGTTATTCCTTCCCAGGTGATGGTGTCAGGCACTGTTAGGAACGATCCCTTGGTAGGGGCAGACATGAGTCCCAAGGTTACTGGGGCTGCTACTGGGCTACCTGGGATGATCTCAGAACAGGAACATATTTCTGCACTCAATCCTCTTCTTTGGGAGCTACTGCTGGACCTTTATCAGTTTTAAATATGGACACTGTTAGCACACGGAATGACAGAGGCATCGTTAGGACCATTCCCTTGCCAAGGAAAGACCTGAGGGTCGTGGTTTTACCCCAGCTGAGAGCTGAGATCCAGGCAGCTGCCTGCTCTTTAAAGGAAAAGAGGAGGGGGAGACGTGATGACCAAAAGCCTCCCCATTTCAGTGGGCATTGGAGGACCACTGGGCCCTGTGGTGTGCCAGGACACATCCAAGTGGCTCCATGACACAGCATGTCTGTATCTTCTCACTTTGTCGTCCTGAAATTGCTCCCTCTGATTTTCTGCTCTAATCAGCATTCAGGGAGGCACGTGTCAATGTTCTGAAGGAGTTTCATCACCCACAGCCCTTAGCAGCCTCTACTAAACCTCCAGGAATCTTCATTCCTGCCATGGCCCTCCACACTCAGTGCCTTTCCCCTGGAAGCTTGTTAGTGTGCAGCCACTATCATCAGTTTATTCTTGCCTCTCAACTCAGACTAAGTTAGGAACTCTGGGGATATGTATTAAAAGTAGGAGGGGAAATACACATCCTCCTGAGTCCTTGGGGTGTCAGGACACTGTCACACTGTGCACTGAAACTTGCCTTTCGGGTATTTCCACCTGCCCTGAGGAAACCGACTGTGTCTCAGGGCCCCTTCTAAGCAGACTCTCTGGCCATGTGCCCTGTCCTTTGCTTTTGGGATTTACTCCACACCCTTACAGTTTTTTACTCCTAGTTGGGGAATGTGTTTTATTTCTTTTATAACTTTTTTCAAAATGAGGAAGAATTCTGTTTCTATTCCCAGCCAGTCCTCAGGGTAAACGGGGTGGGAATTGCAGCAAAGGGGCTGCAACATTCAGCTGCAGACTCAGAGCAGAAACCTGATGGAGGAAAAGCGTCCAACTCCCAAACATCCCTTGGAGTTGGGGAGTTGTAAAGGTGTCTAGGCAGTGTGGGAACTCAGGGAGACAGCTGTTATGACCTTTCCACACCTCCTTAGGAGATCCTCTGGTTCAATTTTAGTTGGAGAAAGCTCCTGTCACTTCTATAAATTGCAAAACTAAAAAGCCTGAAAAATATTAAAACTACTTTTTTATTTTATTAATTAAGTGCTTATTGAAATCTTCCACTTTAAATAGAGTCCTGAAACCTCTCCAATTAGCTGTACAAGTCTTGAAACTCTGAAGAAAAGACACAAAGCTTGTTAGGGCTTTTTCAATTTTAATGAGCCCCGTGGTGTATTTGGTGCTGATTCCATGAACTGCAGATCCTGTGAGGAGATTGAAGCAGCCTCTCCAAGAGTTAAGGTCAAAAGAAAAAGCTGAACTGCTGTAGAGTGTTAATTGGCCCCACTGAGGCCCATTACTGAGAAAGCCTCTCTCCTCATGAAGGGGTTAGAGCAGAAAATTGGAGTCTGTGATTTAAAGTAGACTGAGGCAGTGTGCAGGTGGATGTGATGCTGAGTAAAGCCTTGATGTATTTTATCAAGCAGAAGAGCCAGCCCCACAGAAGTGGGATTCTGCCCCCTGCACTGCCTCAGGGCTCTTCCTGGGCCAGTGTCACATGGGGTGTGTGATGCAGCATGTGGTACAAGGGTACCACAGCTCCCAGCATCCTGAGGGGGTGCAAGGAAGCAATGAGGCCCCAGTTCTGTGAGATTAGTATGTGTGGTGGTTTAGGCCTGGCTGGAGGCCAGACGCCCACCAAAGTCGATCTATCACTCCCCTTTTTTTGGACAGGGGAGAAAATAGATATAGAGAGGCTCAGGAGTCAAGATAAGCACAGGGAGAGATCATCCTGTAATCAACAACACGGCAGAACAGACTCAACACAGAGTGAAGGAAAGAAAACTCTCTGATTGATGACACTGCACTACACAGACAGTGACACCAGAGTCGAGTCAGAAGCGTGACCAGATCTCAAAGCACCTTCCCCCACCCCTCCCTTCTTAGCAGACTTAATTTTAGTCAGGATTTTGCTCCCTTCTCTGGTGGCAAATGCAGCTGCTTGTGTTTCTCTTTCTCCTGTATGTGATTCCCAGAGGCGCTGTGACCATCACCAATTGGCTCAGCCTTAGTCAGCAGCAGCTCTGGCCTTGAATTAGCCAATGTTTACTCTCTGGGGTTTGCAGAGAGCTTCTGGCTGCTTCTTACAGCACCCATTTTCTGCAGCCCCCATTCTCTCCACCAGCCTCACCTCTAATTTTCCCCAAAATTCTCTTAAATTTTCCTCAAATTCTCATAATTTTTCCACAAATTCCTTAATTATCTTTTAAATTTCCTTAATTTACCCCAAAATTCCCTCATATTTTCCCCAAATTCCTTCATTTCCCTCAAAAATCCTTTATATTCCTCCAAAATCCTCTAATTTTTCCAGCTGGGACACTGGTGGAGTCCAGAGGGGCTTCAAGACACCCGGGGGGTCCCTGCGCCTCCTCTGCAAGGCCTCTGGCTTTGACTTCAGCAGCACCCACATGTTCTGGACTCGCCAGGCCCCCGGTAATGGGCTGGAGTGGGTCACACACATTAGTAACGATGGTAGCAGCACCGACTACGGGTCATCGGTCAAGGGCCGGTTCACCATCTCCAAGGACAACTCCCAGAGCACGGTGATGCTGCAGATGAACAGCCTCAGGGATGGTGACATGGCCACCTACTACTGAGCTAGAGCTCCTGGTGGTGCTACTGGTGGTGCTGGTGGGGGCCTTGACCCCATCCCTGTATCCCCACCTCACTGGAGAACCAGTTTGTCCCATTCTCAATCTCTTTTAAGTCAACTTGGAGTGTTTCTGGCCAAAATCTCCCCCAGTTTCCTTCAGAACCCAACTGTGGGGCCAACCGACCCCTTGAAGGAAAACTTGGCGGCACAAGAACAGGCTGTCCCAGGCTGTGTGAAGAGGAGTCGGCCAGGAAGGAAGCCAGCTTGGCTGAGGAGAGAGATCCAAGAAGTTGCCTCCACGTCCATGTCCTCATCCTTCAAGGGGAGCAAGTCTGGGCTGAGCCTTTGCCATGGCTCCTGGGGTCAAGGTTTGGGTTGGGGTTTGGGGCAAATACGGCTGAGCAATGAGGGTTATGGTCAAAGGACCCAGACATTACCATTCCACCCCAACCCTCCACTGGTCACCCCAACCCTCCACTGGTCACGCCAGCCATCTGCCCTTGGAGCAACGCGTGGCCCAGCTTTGTCGTCCTGCCCCCAGCTCAGCCTCCTCCAGCTCTGTCCCAGTTCTGGGTCGCTGGGTGCTGGGAGAGAAGAGGGGCTGCTCAGAGCAAGTTCTGTTCTTGGGGGGGGGCCTTGACCCAGAGGTTCATTCCCTTTCCCATCTTCTTACTGTGGCTTTTACATGGCCTCTGGGCAGCTGGCAGGCTTGGGGACTCATCCTGAATCCTGGAAAAGCCAGAATCAAAGCCTCAGCAGGCCCCCAGCTGACCCTCACCCCCCGGGCAAGGGGCTGGGGGCATTTGGGGTGCCAGGGCCAGCTCCTCTTGGTCTCCCAGGCGACGCCAGGCACTGACTTTGCCCAGGTGGCGGCACATGGTTGGCTGCCCCTTGCACCGTCACCTCTCGGCACTGTGATGTCATCACACGTCACACTCACCCTCCACTATAACTTGGGGTGTGGCGGCTGTGGGGCTGCCAGAAGCCCAGGAGCAGCCGTGGCAGCAGGAGCCATGGCTGGGTACCGCTGCAGCCACAGCTGGAGCAGCCGCTGGCAGAGACCCCGCTCCAGGCACGCCCGGCAGACACACAGCCGGAGAAAGGGGGGGCAGCCAGCTGCCAGCCACAGGCAGCAATGCCAATGGAGGCCATGGAAATGGGGGCCTGTCCCCAGGCGTTGTGGGATGTCCTGGGGCTGCGAGCGGTGGGCGACGCAAGGGTGGCCGGGCAGCAGGGAGCGAGGCAGGGGACTCACAGATTCCCTTTTTACCCAGGGCGCCGCTCTGTCCTGCACCGCTGCACCCCCATGCAGAGGAGGAGGAGGAGGAGGAAGGCACTGTAAGTGCAGCACCCGCAGTCTCCTGCAAATAATTTGACTAGTAAAGGCTGAGGGAAAGAAGGAATTCAGGACCTCAGCCTTGTCCTCATCCCTTGTCACTCCTGTTCCCCCTGCGTCCAGTCAGGGCTGGAGATTCCCCTTGACCCTCCTGTTCCTGTTCATCTCCCTAGAGAAGGACTTTGATTCTCTGGTACAGAACTGGCCAGGCTGAGTCCCAGTTGGGCTTCAGCCCTTCTGACTTTCTCCCCATGTGATCTCCCCACATACGGCCGGTCAGGTAAGGCCCAGTCAGCAAGGCGGCTGGTCAGGCAAGGAGACCGGTCAACATGGCGGCCAGTAAGGCAAGGAGACCGGTCTACATGGTGGCTGGTCAGGCAAGGTATCAGGTCAGGTAGGCAGCTGGTCAGGCAGGGAGGCCGGTAACCAAGGCAGCTGGTCAGGCAGGTGTATGGTCAGGCAAGGTGGCCAGTGAGGCAGGGAGGCCGGTCAAACAAGGTGTCTGGTCAGGCAGACGGCAGGTCAGGCAAGGCGATCGGTCGCTGTGGCGGCCGGTCAGTGACGGCCAGTGAGGCAGGTGGCCGGTCAGTGAGGCAGCCAGTCACTAAGGCAGCAGGTCACTCAGGTGGCCGGTTGGGCAAGGCGGCCGATCAGGCCAGGCAGCCAGTGTGCATGGTGGCCACCTGACCCGCCACCTGACGTGACCTGTCACCTCCCCTGACCCACCGTGAACAGCACCTATGGAGACAGCTCAAAGGTTTTCTGGCAAACTAAAGCCCTCAGAGCCACAATGCTAGGGGCTGCTTGTGGGCTGCCTGGGGAGGTTTCAGGCCAGCTATGTCTTTCAGTCCTGGCTCCTTTGGTTTGGGAGTTATTGCTGGACGTTCGGCATGTTTTCAAGGGAGCACTTCTGAGGCCGTGAACAGCAACTACGGAGAGAGCTCAAAGGTTTCCTGGCAAACAAAAGCCCTAAGAGCCGCCTACCTGACCTGAACGGCGGCCTTGCCTGACCAGCCGCGTAACCTGACTGGCCACCTTCGCTGACCTGACCAGCCGCCTTGCCTGACCTGACCAGCTGCCTTGACGGACTGGCCGCCTGACCTGACCTGCATGGCCGCCTGAACCGACCGGCCGCCTTGTCCAACTTGATAGGCCGCCTGCCCGACCGGCCGCCTGAACTGACCGGCTGCCTTACCCGACCTGACCAGCTGTGCGATCTGACTGGTCCCCCTGTCCTACGGGCCGCCTGACCTGACCTGACTGGCCGCCTGAGCTGACCGGCCACCTTGCCCAACTGGCCACTTGACCTTAGCTGACAGGCCTCCTGACCTGACCAGCCGC
This sequence comes from Gallinula chloropus, assembly GCF_964237585.1. Classification (NCBI taxonomy): domain Eukaryota; kingdom Metazoa; phylum Chordata; class Aves; order Gruiformes; family Rallidae; genus Gallinula; species Gallinula chloropus. The sequence continues at coordinate 187,387 of NW_028168234.1, read as the reverse complement.
CATGCCCGACCAGCCTCCTTGACCGACCTGACAGGCCAACTGACCATCCGCCTCTCCCAACCTGACCTGATAGGCTGCCTTGCCAGACTTGAATGGCCGACTACCTGACTGGCCGCCCGACGTGACTGGCCGCCTTCCCAGACTTGTCTGGTCGCCTGCCTGACCGGCTGCACTACCTGACCGGCTGCCTTGCCGGACCGACCAGCTGGCCTGACCAGCCGTCTTCTCTGACCTGACTGGCCACCTGTCCAACAGACGGCCCAACCTGACCAGCCACCTAGCTCGACGTGACCGGCCTCCTGCCCGATCGGCCCCACGACGTGATGAGCCTCCTTCCTGATTGGCTGCCTGACCTGACCAGCTGCCTTTCCTGACTGGCCGCCTTGCCCGACACAACCGGCTGCATATCCAACTGTCCGCATTCCCCGACCGGCCGCCTGCCTGACCGGCAGCCTGACCTGACCGGATGCCTAACCTGACCTGGCCAGAATGGCCACCTGACCTGACCGTCTGCCTTGCCTGACCTGACCGGTCGCATGCCCGACCAGCCTCCTTGACCGACCTGACAGGCCAACTGACCATCCGCCTCTCCCAACCTGACCGGCCGCCTGCCCGACCTGCCCGACCTGCCCGGCCCACCAGACTGTCCACTGCCCGACCAGCCTCCTGACCTGACCGGGCTCCTTGCCCGACCTGACCGGCCGCGTACCCGACCGGCCACCCTACCTGACCAGCCACCTCGCCCGACCTGACCGGCCGCCTGACCTGACCAGACCCAACTGGCGGCCTGACCTGACCGGCCGTCTTGCCTGACCTGACCGGCTACGCGATCTGACCGGCCACCTGCCCGAACTGACTGGCCGTGTGACCCGACCATCCACCTGAACTGATTGGCTGCCTTGCACGACGTGACCGGCTGCCTCCCTGACTGGCTGCCTGGCCTGAACTGACCAGCCACCTGACCTAACCACCCGCCTCGCCCGACCTGACCACCCGCCTGCCCGACCGGGCCGCCTGACCTCACCTGACCGGCCACCTGACCTGACCGCCCGCCCGAACTGACTGGCCGCCTGCCCCACCTTACCGGACGCCTGCCTGACCTGACCAGCCTCCTTGCCCAACATTACCGTCCGCCTGACCAACCCGCTGCCTTCCCGACCTGATCGTCCGCCTGAGTGACCGGCTGCCTGTCCTGACCGGCCACCTGACCTGACTGGCTGCCTTGCTCTTCTTACTGGCCTCCTACCCGACTGGCTACCTGACCTGACCTGACCAGCCGCCTGACCTGACAGGCCTCCTTGCCCGCCTTGCCAGACCAGCCACCTGACGTGACCGGCCGCCATGCCTGACTCGATGCCTGACCTGACCTGACCGGCCTCCTGACCTGACAGGCTGCCTGCCTGACCAACGGCCCAACCTGTCCGGCCATCTTGCCCAACCTGACTGGCTGCCTGCCCGACCTGCTGCCTGACCTGACAGGACTCCTTGCCTGACCTGACTGGCCGCGTGATCTGGCCTGCCGCCTGCCAGAATTGACCGGCTGCCTTGCCCGACCAGCCGCCTGACCTGACCGGCCACCTCGCCCGACCTGACCTTCCACCTGACCTGACCAGCCGCCTGACCTGACCTGATCTGACTGGCCACCTTACCCGAATTGACCAGACGCCTGCCCGACCTGACGCCTTGCCCGACCTGACCGGCCACCTGCCCGACCGGCATCCTGACCTCACCGGTCGCCTTGCCCGACCTGACATGCCGCCTGCCCGACCAGCTGACTCACCTGAGCGGCTGCCTTGCCCGACTGGCCGCCTGACCTGACCTGACTTTCCACGTGACCTAGCAGTCCGCCTTGCCTGACCGGCCACATGACCTGACATGACCAGACACCTGACCTGACTGGCCGCCTTGCCCGACCGGCCACCTTGCCTGACCTGACCGGCCGCCTGACCAGCCGCCTTGCCCAACCTGATCGGCTGCCTACCTGACCGGACGCCTAACCTGACCTGACCTGACCGGCCGCCTGACCTGACCTGATCTGACCAGCCACCTTACCCGAATTGACCAGATGCCTGCCCGACCAGCCGCCACACGTGACCGTACAACTCTCCCGACCTGACTGGCCACCTGACCTGACCGGCCGCCTGACCTGACCTGACCTGACTGGCTGCCTGACCTGACCGGCTGCCTCACCTGACCTGTCCGGACCGGCCACCTTGCCCGAACGGACCAGCTGCCTGACCTGACCTGACCTAACCTGACCGGACGCCTGACCTGCCCATCCGCTTGACCTGACCGGCCGCCTGACCTGACTTGACTTGACCGGCCGCTTGACCTTTCCGGCCACCTTGCTGGACCAGCCGCCCCACCTGACCGGCCGCCTTCCTGACCTGAACGGCCGCCTGACCTGACTGGCCTCTCTGACCGGCTGCCTTTCCCGAACAGCCGCCTGACCTGACCTGACCAGCTGCTTGACCTGACCGGCCACCTTGCCTGACAGGCTGCCTCCCCGACTAGCCGCCTGCCTGATCTGACCGGTCGTCTTCCTTTACCTGACTGGCCACCTGACCGACCGACCGACCACCTGACCTGACCTGACCTGACTGGCCCACTCCCTGACTGGCCACCTGACATGACCTGACCTGACCTGCCGCCTGACCTGTCCAGATGCCTGACCTGAACTGACGTGACCGGCCGCCTGACCTGATAGGCTGCCTTGCCAGACTTGAATGGCCGACTACCTGACTGGCCGCCCGACGTGACTGGCCGCCTTCCCAGACTTGTCTGGTCGCCTGCCTGACCAGCTGCACTACCTGACCGGCTGCCTTGCCAGACCGACCAGCTGGCCTGACCAGCCGTCTTCTCTGACCTGACTGGCCACCTGTCCAACAGACGGCCCAACCTGACCTAGCTCGACGTGACCGGCCTCCTGCCCGATCGGCCCCACGACGTGACGAGCCTCCTTCCTGATTGGCTGCCTGACCTGACCAGCTGCCTTTCCTGACTGGCCGCCTTGCCCGACACAACCGGCTGCATATCCAACTGTCCGCATTCCCCGACCGGCCGCCTGCCTGACCGGCAGCCTGACCTGACCGGATGCCTAACCTGACCTGGCCAGAATGGCCACCTGACCTGACCGTCTGCCTTGCCTGACCTGACCGGTCGCATGCCCGACCAGCCTCCTTGACCGACCTGACAGGCCAACTGACCATCCGCCTCTCCCAACCTGACCGGCCGCCTGCCCGACCTGCCCGGCCGCCCGACCCACCAGACTGTCCACTGCCCGACCAGCCTCCTGACCTGACCGGGCTCCTTGCCCGACCTGACCGGCCGCGTACCCGACCGGCCACCCTACCTGACCAGCCACCTCGCCCGACCTGACCGGCCGCCTGACCTGACCTGACCCAACTGGCGGCCTGACCTGACCGGCCGTCTTGCCTGACCTGACCGGCTACGCGATCTGACCGGCCACCTGCCCGAACTGACTGGCCGTGTGACCCGACCGTCCACCTGAACTGATTGGCTGCCTTGCACGACGTGACCGGCTGCCTCCCTGACTGGCTGCCTGGCCTGAACTGACCAGCCACCTGACCTAACCACCCGCCTCGCCCGACCTGACCACCCGCCTGCCCGACCGGGCCGCCTGACCTCACCTGACCGGCCACCTGACCTGACCGCCCGCCCGAACTGACTGGCCGCCTGCCCCACCTTACCGGACGCCTGCCTGACCTGACCAGCCTCCTTGCCCAACATTACCGTCCGCCTGACCAACCCGCTGCCTTCCCGACCTGATCGTCCGCCTGAGTGACCGGCTGCCTGTCCTGACCGGCCACCTGACCTGACTGGCTGCCTTGCTCTTCTTACTGGCCTCCTACCCGACTGGCTACCTGACCTGACCTGACCAGCCGCCTGACCTGACAGGCCTCCTTGCCCGCCTTGCCAGACCAGCCACCTGACGTGACCGGCCGCCATGCCTGACTCGATGCCTGACCTGACCTGACCGGCCTCCTGACCTGACAGGCCGCCTGCCTGACCAACGGCCCGACCTGTCCGGCCATCTTGCCCAACCTGACTGGCTGCCTGCCCGACCTGCTGCCTGACCTGACAGGACTCCTTGCCTGACCTGACTGGCCGCGTGATCTGGCCTGCCGCCTGCCAGATTTGACCGGCTGCCTTGCCCGACCAGCCGCCTGACCTGACCGGCCACCTCGCCCGACCTGACCTTCCACCTGACCTGACCAGCCGCCTGACCTGACCTGATCTGACTGGCCACCTTACCCGAATTGACCAGACGCCTGCCCGACCTGACGCCTTGCCCGACCTGACCGGCCACCTGCCCGACCGGCATCCTGACCTCACCGGTCGCCTTGCCCGACCTGACATGCCGCCTGCCCAACCAGCTGACTCACCTGAGCAGCTGCCTTGCCCGACTGGCCGCCTGACCTGACCTGACTTTCCACGTGACCTAGCAGTCCGCCTTGCCTGACCGGCCACATGACCTGACATGACCAGACACCTGACCTGACTGGCCGCCTTGCCCGACCGGCCACCTTGCCTGACCTGACCGGCCGCCTGACCAGCCGCCTTGCCCAACCTGATCGGCTGCCTACCTGACCGGACGCCTAACCTGACCTGACCTGACCGGCCGCCTGACCTGACCTGATCTGACCAGCCACCTTACCCGAATTGACCAGATGCCTGCCCGACCAGCCGCCACACGTGACCGTACAACTCTCCCGACCTGACTGGCCACCTGACCTGACCGGCCGCCTGACCTGACCTGACCTGACTGGCTGCCTGACCTGATCGGCTGCCTCACCTGACCTGTCCGGACCGGCCACCTTGCCCGAACGGACCAGCTGCCTGACCTGACCTGACCTAACCTGACCGGACGCCTGACCTGCCCATCCGCTTGACCTGACCGGCCGCCTGACCTGACTTGACTTGACCGGCCGCTTGACCTTTCCGGCCACCTTGCTGGACCAGCCGCCCCACCTGACCGGCCGCCTTCCTGACCTGAACGGCCGCCTGACCTGACTGGCCTCTCTGACCGGCTGCCTTTCCCGAACAGCCGCCTGAACTGACCTGACCAGCTGCTTGACCTGACCGGCCACCTTGCCTGACAGGCTGCCTCCCCGACTAGCCGCCTGCCTGATCTGACCGGTCGTCTTCCTTTACCTGACTGGCCACCTGACCGACCGACCACCTGACCTGACCTGACCTGACTGGCCCACTCCCTGACTGGCCACCTGACATGACCTGACCTGACCTGCCGCCTGACCTGTCCAGATGCCTGACCTGAACTGACGTGACTGGCCGCCTGACCTGATAGGCTGCCTTGCCAGACTTGAATGGCCGACTACCTGACTGGCCGCCCGACGTGACTGGCCGCCTTCCCAGACTTGTCTGGTCGCCTGCCTGACCGGCTGCACTACCTGACCGGCTGCCTTGCCGGACCGACCAGCTGGCCTGACCAGCCGTCTTCTCTGACCTGACTGGCCACCTGTCCAACAGACGGCCCAACCTGACCTAGCTCGACGTGACCGGCCGCCTGACCTGATAGGCTGCCTTGCCAGACTTGAATGGCCGACTACCTGACTGGCCGCCCGACGTGACTGGCCGCCTTCCCAGACTTGTCTGGTCGCCTGCCTGACCGGCTGCACTACCTGACCGGCTGCCTTGCCGGACCGACCAGCTGGCCTGACCAGCCGTCTTCTCTGACCTGACTGGCCACCTGTCCAACAGACAGCCCAACCTGACCAGCCACCTAGCTCGACGTGACCGGCCTCCTGCCCGATCGGCCCCACGACGTGACGAGCCTCCTTCCTGATTGGCTGCCTGACCTGACCAGCTGCCTTTCCTGACTGGCCGCCTTGCCCGACACAACCGGCTGCATATCCAACTGTCCGCATTCCCTGACCGGCCGCCTGCCTGACCGGCAGCCTGACCTGACCTGACCCAACTGGCGGCCTGACCTGACCGGCCGTCTTGCCTGACCTGACCGGCTACGCGATCTGACCGGCCACCTGCCCGAACTGACTGGCCGTGTGACCCGACCGTCCACCTGAACTGATTGGCTGCCTTGCACGACGTGACCGGCTGCCTCCCTGACTGGCTGCCTGGCCTGAACTGACCAGCCACCTGACCTAACCACCCGCCTCGCCCGACCTGACCACCCGCCTGCCCGACCGGGCCGCCTGACCTCACCTGACCGGCCACCTGACCTGACCGCCCGCCCGAACTGACTGGCCGCCTGCCCCACCTTACCGGACGCCTGCCTGACCTGACCAGCCTCCTTGCCCAACATTACCGTCCGCCTGACCAACCCGCTGCCTTCCCGACCTGATCGTCCGCCTGAGTGACCGGCTGCCTGTCCTGACCGGCCACCTGACCTGACTGGCTGCCTTGCTCTTCTTACTGGCCTCCTACCCGACTGGCTACCTGACCTGACCTGACCAGCCGCCTGACCTGACAGGCCTCCTTGCCCGCCTTGCCAGACCAGCCACCTGACGTGACCGGCCGCCATGCCTGACTCGATGCCTGACCTGACCTGACCGGCCTCCTGACCTGACAGGCCGCCTGCCTGACCAACGGCCCGACCTGTCCGGCCATCTTGCCCAACCTGACTGGCTGCCTGCCCGACCTGCTGCCTGACCTGACAGGACTCCTTGCCTGACCTGACTGGCCGCGTGATCTGGCCTGCCGCCTGCCAGAATTGACCGGCTGCCTTGCCCGACCAGCCGCCTGACCTGACCGGCCACCTCGCCCGACCTGACCTTCCACCTGACCTGACCAGCCGCCTGACCTGACCTGATCTGACTGGCCACCTTACCCGAATTGACCAGACGCCTGCCCGACCTGACGCCTTGCCCGACCTGACCGGCCACCTGCCCGACCGGCATCCTGACCTCACCGGTCGCCTTGCCCGACCTGACATGCCGCCTGCCCAACCAGCTGACTCACCTGAGCGGCTGCCTTGCCCGACTGGCCGCCTGACCTGACCTGACTTTCCACGTGACCTAGCAGTCCGCCTTGCCTGACCGGCCACATGACCTGACATGACCAGACACCTGACCTGACTGGCCGCCTTGCCCGACCGGCCACCTTGCCTGACCTGACCGGCCGCCTGACCAGCCGCCTTGCCCAACCTGATCGGCTGCCTACCTGACCGGACGCCTAACCTGACCTGACCTGACCGGCCGCCTGACCTGACCTGATCTGACCAGCCACCTTACCCGAATTGACCAGATGCCTGCCCGACCAGCCGCCACACGTGACCGTACAACTCTCCCGACCTGACTGGCCACCTGACCTGACCGGCCGCCTGACCTGACCTGACCTGACTGGCTGCCTGACCTGACCGGCTGCCTCACCTGACCTGTCCGGACCGGCCACCTTGCCCGAACAGACCAGCTGCCTGACCTGACCTGACCTAACCTGACCGGATGCCTGACCTGCCCATCCGCTTGACCTGACCGGCCGCCTGACCTGACTTGACTTGACCGGCCGCTTGACCTTTCCGGCCACCTTGCTGGACCAGCCGCCCCACCTGACCGGCCGCCTTCCTGACCTGAACGGCCGCCTGACCTGACTGGCCTCTCTGACCGGCTGCCTTTCCCGAACAGCCGCCTGACCTGACCTGACCAGCTGCTTGACCTGACCGGCCACCTTGCCTGACAGGCTGCCTCCCCGACTAGCCGCCTGCCTGATCTGACCGGTCGTCTTCCTTTACCTGACTGGCCACCTGACCGACCGACCGACCACCTGACCTGACCTGACCTGACTGGCCCACTCCCTGACTGGCCACCTGACATGACCTGACCTGACCTGCCGCCTGACCTGTCCAGATGCCTGACCTGAACTGACGTGACCGGCCGCCTGACCTGATAGGCTGCCTTGCCAGACTTGAATGGCCGACTACCTGACTGGCCGCCCGACGTGACTGGCCGCCTTCCCAGACTTGTCTGGTCGCCTGCCTGACCGGCTGCACTACCTGACCGGCTGCCTTGCCGGACCGACCAGCTGGCCTGACCAGCCGTCTTCTCTGACCTGACTGGCCACCTGTCCAACAGACGGCCCAACCTGACCTAGCTCGACGTGACCGGCCTCCTGCCCGATCGGCCCCACGACGTGACGAGCCTCCTTCCTGATTGGCTGCCTGACCTGACCAGCTGCCTTTCCTGACTGGCCGCCTTGCCCGACACAACCGGCTGCATATCCAACTGTCCGCATTCCCCGACCGGCCGCCTGCCTGACCGGCAGCCTGACCTGACCGGATGCCTAACCTGACCTGGCCAGAATGGCCACCTGACCTGACCGTCTGCCTTGCCTGACCTGACCGGTCGCATGCCCGACCAGCCTCCTTGACCGACCTGACAGGCCAACTGACCATCCGCCTCTCCCAACCTGACCGGCCGCCTGCCCGACCTGCCCGGCCGCCCGACCCACCAGACTGTCCACTGCCCGACCAGCCTCCTGACCTGACCGGGCTCCTTGCCCGACCTGACCGGCCGCGTACCCGACCGGCCACCCTACCTGACCAGCCACCTCGCCCGACCTGACCGGCCGCCTGACCTGACCTGACCCAACTGGCGGCCTGACCTGACCGGCCGTCTTGCCTGACCTGACCGGCTACGCGATCTGACCGGCCACCTGCCCGAACTGACTGGCCGTGTGACCCGACCGTCCACCTGAACTGATTGGCTGCCTTGCACGACGTGACCGGCTGCCTCCCTGACTGGCTGCCTGGCCTGAACTGACCAGCCACCTGACCTAACCACCCGCCTCGCCCGACCTGACCACCCGCCTGCCCGACCGGGCCGCCTGACCTCACCTGACCGGCCACCTGACCTGATCGCCCGCCCGAACTGACTGGCCGCCTGCCCCACCTTACCGGACGCCTGCCTGACCTGACCAGCCTCCTTGCCCAACATTACCGTCCGCCTGACCAACCCGCTGCCTTCCCGACCTGATCGTCCGCCTGAGTGACCGGCTGCCTGTCCTGACCGGCCACCTGACCTGACTGGCTGCCTTGCTCTTCTTACTGGCCTCCTACCCGACTGGCTACCTGACCTGACCTGACCAGCCGCCTGACCTGACAGGCCTCCTTGCCCGCCTTGCCAGACCAGCCACCTGACGTGACCGGCCGCCATGCCTGACTCGATGCCTGACCTGACCTGACCGGCCTCCTGACCTGACAGGCCGCCTGCCTGACCAACGGCCCGACCTGTCCGGCCATCTTGCCCAACCTGACTGGCTGCCTGCCCGACCTGCTGCCTGACCTGACAGGACTCCTTGCCTGACCTGACTGGCCGCGTGATCTGGCCTGCCGCCTGCCAGAATTGACCGGCTGCCTTGCCCGACCAGCCGCCTGACCTGACCGGCCACCTCGCCCGACCTGACCTTCCACCTGACCTGACCAGCCGCCTGACCTGACCTGATCTGACTGGCCACCTTACCCGAATTGACCAGACGCCTGCCCGACCTGACGCCTTGCCCGACCTGACCGGCCACCTGCCCGACCGGCATCCTGACCTCACCGTTCGCCTTGCCCGACCTGACATGCCGCCTGCCCAACCAGCTGACTCACCTGAGCAGCTGCCTTGCCCGACTGGCCGCCTGACCTGACCTGACTTTCCACGTGACCTAGCAGTCCGCCTTGCCTGACCGGCCACATGACCTGACATGACCAGACACCTGACCTGACTGGCCGCCTTGCCCGACCGGCCACCTTGCCTGACCTGACCGGCCGCCTGACCTGACCTGATCTGACCAGCCACCTTACCCGAATTGACCAGATGCCTGCCCGACCAGCCGCCACACGTGACCGTACAACTCTCCCGACCTGACTGGCCACCTGACCTGACCGGCCGCCTGACCTGACCTGACCTGACTGGCTGCCTGACCTGACCGGCTGCCTCACCTGACCTGTCCGGACCGGCCACCTTGCCCGAACGGACCAGCTGCCTGACCTGACCTGACCTAACCTGACCGGACGCCTGACCTGCCCATCCGCTTGACCTGACCGGCCGCCTGACCTGACTTGACTTGACCGGCCGCTTGACCTTTCCGGCCACCTTGCTGGACCAGCCGCCCCACCTGACCGGCCGCCTTCCTGACCTGAACGGCCGCCTGACCTGACTGGCCTCTCTGACCGGCTGCCTTTCCCGAACAGCCGCCTGACCTGACCTGACCAGCTGCTTGACCTGACCGGCCACCTTGCCTGACAGGCTGCCTCCCCGACTAGCCGCCTGCCTGATCTGACCGGTCGTCTTCCTTTACCTGACTGGCCACCTGACCGACCGAACACCTGACCTGACCTGACCTGACTGGCCCACTCCCTGACTGGCCACCTGACCTGACCTGACCTGACCTGCCGCCTGACCTGTCCAGATGCCTGACCTGACCTCTCTGGACCGGCCACCTTGCCCGAACGGACCAGCTGCCTGACCTGACCTGACCTAACCTGACCGGACGCCTGACCTGCCCATCCGCTTGACCTGCCCGGCCGCCTGACCTGACTTGACTTGACCGGCCGCTTGACCTTTCCGGCCACCTTGCTGGACCAGCCGCCCCACCTGACCGGCCGCCTTCCTGGCCAGAATGGCCGCCTGACCTGACCGTCTGCCTTGCCTGACCTGACCGGTCGCATGCCCGACCAGTCGCCTGACCTGACCGGCCACCTGACGTGACCAGACCGGCCGCCTGACTTGACCGGCCGCCTTGCCTGACCGCCCAGCTTATCTGACCGGCCGCCTGATGTGACCTTACCTGACCGTCCGCGTGACCTGACCGACCGCCTTCCCAGAGTTGACTGGTTGCCTGCCTGACCGGCCAGCTGATCTGACCGGCTGCTTTGTCCGACGGGACCGGCAGCCTGTCTGACCAACGGCCCAACCTTACTGGCCCCCTTGCTCGATGTGACCGGCCTCTTGCCCAATCAGCCCACCGACGTGACCGGCCTCCTACCCGATTGGACGCCCGACCTGACCGGCCACCTTGCCCAAATGGCTGCCTTGCCCAACCAGACTGGCCACCTACCCGACCGGCCACCTTGTCCAACAGGCCGCCTGCCTGACAGGCCACCTACCTGACAGGCTGCCTGACCTGACCGGCCACCTTGCCCAACCTCACCGGCCACATGACCTGACTGGCCACCTTGCACAACCTGACAGGCCACCTGACCTGACTGCCCACCTTGCTTGACTGGCCACCTGCCTGACCTGACTGGCCGCCTGACCTTACCTGACTGGCCGCCTGACCTGACCTTACCTGACTGGCTGCCTGACCTGACCTGACCATCCGCCTGCCTGAATGGTCGCCTTGCCAGACTTGACCAGCAACCTGCCTGACCGGCCACCAGCCCTGACCGGCCACCTCACATCACCGGCCAACTTACCTGACCGGCCATCTTGTCAGACTTGACCGGTCGCCTGCCCGACCAGGCACCCGACCTGATTGACTGCCTGACTGGCCGCACTACCTGACCAATCGCATGACCTGACCGGCAGCCTGCCCGACCTTATCGGCCGCCTTCCCAACCGGCCGCCTAACCTGACCGGCTGACTTGCCCAACTTGACAGGCTGCCTGTCCGACCAGCTGCCTGAACTGAGTGGTGGCCTTGCCCAACATGACCGGCCGCCAGCTCGACCGGCCGCCTTCCCGAACGACCGCCTGACCTTTCCGGCCGCCTGACCTGACCTGAGTGGCCGCATGACGGTCAGGTCGGGCAAGGCGTCCTGTCAGGACAGGTGGCCAGTCAGGTCAGGTAAGGCGGCTGGTCAGATCAGGTCAGGCGGCCAGTCGGGCAATGCGATCGGTCAAGTCAGGACGCTGGTTGGGCAAGGTGGCCGGTCAGGTCGGGCAGGTGGCACGTCAGGCCGGGTAAGGAGGCCATTCGGGCACACGGCCAGTCAGGTCGGGCAAGGCGGCTGGTCATGTCGGGCGGCTGGTTGGGCAGGCTTCCAGTCAGGTCGGGCAAGGCGGTCGGTCATGTCAGACGGCTGGTCAAGCAGGCGGCCGGTCGGGCAAGGGGGCCAATCAGGATGGCAGACGGTCTGGTCAGGTCAGACGGCCAGTCAGGTCAGGTCAGGTGGCCAGTCGGGCAGACGGCTGGTCAGGTTGGGCATGGCAGCCCGTCAGGTCAGGAATCCGGTCAGGTCAGGTCAAGTCACTCAGCCGGTCAGGTCAGGTGGCCGGTTGGGCAAGGCGGCCTGTCAGGTCAGGTTGCCAGTCAGTTCAGGCAAGGCGGCCGGTCAGGTCAGGTCATGCGGCCAGAAGGGAGAGTCGACCAGTCAGGTCAGGTGACCAGTCGGGCAAGGTGACTGGTCAGGTCAGGCTGCAGGTCGGGAAGGCGGCCGGTCAGGTTGGTCAGACGTCTGGTCAGGTGGGGCAGGCGGCTGGTCATGTTGGGCCGTCGGTCGGGCAGGCGGCCAGTCAGATCGTGCAGGCGGCCAGTCAGGTCAGGCAGCCGGTCAGGTCAGGTCAAGTGGCCGGTTGGGCATGGTGGCTGGTCAGGTCAGGTCAGGCGGCTGGTCAGGTAGGGCAAGGCGGCCAGGACTGAAAGACATAGCTGGCCTGAAACCTCCCCAGGCGGCCCACAAGCAGCCCCTAGCATTGTGGCTCTGAGGGCTTTGGTTTGCCAGGAAACCTTTGAGATATTTCCATAGGTGCTGTTCACAGCCGCAGAAGTGCTCCACAGTTGCTGTTCACGGCGTGTCAGAGTAGGCGACAGGTCACGTCAGGCGGCGGGTCAGGTGGCCACCATGCACACTGGCTTCCTGGCCTGATGGGTTGCCATGCCCAATAGGCCACCTGAGTGACCTGCAACCTGGCAGGTACCTCCCAGGTTCCCGGCCCAACGAAAGCCCCCAGACCCAAATGGAGAGGGGCTGCTGGGGGCCCCCTGCGGCCCCTTCAGGCCAGCTAGGTCTTTGGGTCCTGGCTCCTTCGCTTTGGGAGCAGTCGCTGGACGTTGGGCATGTTGGCCGGAGAGTGCTTCTCGGGCCGCGAACTGCAACCTGGCAGGTACCTCCCAGGTTCCCGGCCCAACGAAAGCCCCCAGACCCAAATGGAGAGGGGCTGCTTGGGGGCCCCCTGGGCATGTTGGCCGGAGAGTGCTTCTCGGGCCGCGGCCTGCAACCTGGCAGGTACCTCCCAGGTTCCCGGCCCAACGAAAGCCCCCAGACCCAAATGGAGAGGGGCTGCTTGGGGGCCCCCTGGGGCCCCTTCAGGCCAGCTAGGTCTTTGGGTCCTGGCTCCTTCGCTTTGGGAGCAGTCGCTGGACGTTTGGCATGTTGGCCGGAGAGTGCTTCTCGGGCCGCGACCTGGAACCTGGCAGGTACCTCCCAGGTTCCCGGCACAACGAAAGCCCCCAGACCCAAATGGAGAGGGGCTGCTTGGGGGCCCCCTGGGGCCCCTTCAGGCCAGCTAGGTCTTTGGGTCCTGGCTCCTTCGCTTTGGGAGCAGTCGCTGGACGTTGGGCATGTTGGCCGGAGAGTGCTTCTCGGGCCGCGACCTGCAACCTGGCAGGTACCTCCCAGGTTCCCAGCCCAACGAAAGCCCCCAGACCCAAATGGAGAGGGGCTGCTTGGGGGCCCCCTGGGGCCCCTTCAGGCCAGCTAGGTCTTTGGGTCCTGGCTCCTTTCCTTTGGGAGCAGTCGCTGGACGTTTGGCATGTTGGCCAGAGAGTGCTTCTCGGGCCGCGACCTGCAACCTGGCAGGTACCTCCCAGGTTCCCGGCCCAACGAAAGCCCCCAGACCCAAATGGAGAGGGGCTGCTTGGGGGCCCCCTGGGGCTCCTTCTGGCCAGCTAGGACTTTGGGTCCTGGCTCCTTCGCTTTGGGAGCAGTCGCTGGACATTGCGCACGTTGGCCGGAGAGTGCTTCTCGGGCCGCGACCTGCAACATGGCAGGTACCTCCCAGGTTCCCGGCCCAACGAAAGCCCCCAGACCCAAATGGAGAGGGGCTGCTTGGGGGCCCCCTGGGGCCCCTTCAGGCCAGCTAGGTCTTTGGGTCCTGGCTCCTTCGCTTTGGGAGCAGTCGCTGGACGTTTGGCATGTTGGCCGGAGAGTGCTTCTCGGGCCGCGACCTGCAACCTGGCAGGTACCTCCCAGGTTCCCGGCCCTAGGAAAGCCCCCAGACCCAAATGTAGAGGGGCTGCTTGGGGGCCCCCTGGGGCCCCTTCAGGCCAGCTAGGTCTTTGGGTCCTGGCTCCTTCGCTTTGGGAGCAGTCGCTGGACGTTTGGCATGTTGGCTGGAGAGTGCTTCTCGGGCCGCGACCTCCAACCTGGCAGGTACCTCCCAGGTTCCCGGCCCAACGAAAGCCCCCAGACCCAAATGGAGAGGGGCTGCTTGGGGGGCCCCTGGGGCCTCTTCAGGCCAGCTAGGTTTTTGAGTCCTGGCTCCTTCGCTTTGGGATCAGTCGCTGGACGTTTGGCATGTTGTCCGGAGAGTGCTTCTCGGGCCGCGACATGCAACCTGGCAGGTACCTCCCAGGTTCCCGGCCCAACGAAAGCCCCCAGACCCAAATGGAGAGGGGCTGCTTGGGGGCCCCCGGGGGCCCCTTCAGGCCAGCTAGGTCTTTGGGTCCTGGCTCCTTCGCTTTGGGAGCAGTCGCTGGACGTTTGGCATGTTGGCCGGAGAGTGCTTCTCGGGCCGCGGCCTGCAACCTGGCAGGTACCTCCCAGGTTCCCGGCCCAACGAAAGCCCCCAGACACAAATGGAGAGGGGCTGCTTGGGGGCCCCTTGGGGCCCCTTCAGGCCAGCTAGGTCTTTGGGTCCTGGCTCCTTCGCTTTGGGAGCAGTCGCTGGACGTTTGGCATGTTGGCCGGAGAGTGCTTCTCGGGCCGCGACCTGCAACCTGGCAGGTACCTCCCAGGTTCCCGGCCCAACGAAAGCCCCCAGACCCAAATGGAGAGGGGCTGCTTGGGGGCCCCCGGGGGCCCCTTCAGGCCAGCTAGGTCTTTGGGTCCTGGCTCCTTCGCTTTGGGAGCAGTCGCTGGACGTTGGGCATGTTGGCCGGAGAGTGCTTCTCGGGCCGCGACCTGCAACCTGGCAGGTACCTCCCAGGTTCCCGGCCCAAAGAAAGCCCCCAGACCCAAATGGAGAGGGGCTGCTTGGGGGCCCCCTGGGGCCCCTTCAGGCCAGCTAGGTCTTTGGGTCCTGGCTCCTTCGCTTTTGGAGTAGTCACTGGACGTTTGGCATGTTGGCCGGAGAGTGCTTCTCGGGCTGCGACATGCAACCTGGCAGGTACCTCCCAGGTTCCCGGCCCAACGAAACCCCCCAGACCCAAATGGAGAGGGGCTGCTTGGGGGCCCCCTGGGTCTCCTTCAGGCCAGCTAGGTCTTTGGGTCCTGGCTCCTTCGCTTTGGGAGCAGTCGCTGGACGTTGGGCATGTTGGCCGGAGAGTGCTTCTCGGGCCGCGACCTGCAACCTGGCAGGTACCTCCCAAGTTCCCGGCCCAACGAAAGCCCCCAGACCCAAATGGAGAGGGGCTGCTTGGGGGCCCCCTGGGGCCTCTTCAGGCCAGCTAGGTCTTTGGGTCCTGGCTCCTTCGCTTTGGGAGCAGTCGCTGGACGTTGGGCATGTTGGCCGGAGAGTGCTTCTCGGGCCGCGACCTGCAACCTGGCAGGTACCTCCCAGGTTCCCGGCCCAACGAAAGCCCCCAGACCCAAATGGAGAGGGGCTGCTTGGGGGCCCCCTGGGGCTCCTTCTGGCCAGCTAGGACTTTGGGTCCTGGCTCCTTCGCTTTGGGAGCAGTCGCTGGACGTTTGGCATGTTGGCCGGAGAGTGCTTCTCGGGCCGCGGTCTGCAACCTGGCAGGTACCTCCCAGGTTCCCGGCCCAACGAAAGCCCCCAGACCCAAATGGAGAGGGGCTGCTTGGGGGCCCCCGGGGGCCCCTTCAGGCCAGCTAGGTCTTTGGGTCCTGGCTCCTTCGCTTTGGGAGCAGTCGCTGGACGTTGGGCATGTTGGCCGGAGAGTGCTTCTCGGGCCGCGACCTGCAACCTGGCAGGTACCTCCCAGGTTCCCGGCCCAAAGAAAGCCCCCAGACCCAAATGGAGAGGGGCTGCTTGGGGGCCCCCTGGGGCCCCTTCAGGCCAGCTAGGTCTTTGGGTCCTGGCTCCTTCGCTTTGGGAGTAGTCACTGGACGTTTGGCATGTTGGCCGGAGAGTGCTTCTCGGGCTGCGACATGCAACCTGGCAGGTACCTCCCAGGTTCCCGGCCCAACGAAAGCCCCCAGACCCAAATGGAGAGGGGCTGCTTGGGGGCCCCCTGGGGCCCCTTCAGGCCAGCTAGGTCTTTGGGTCCTGGCTCCTTCGCTTTGGGAGCAGTCGCTGGACGTTGGGCATGTTGGCCGGAGAGTGCTTCTCGGGCCGCGACCTGCAACCTGGCAGGTACCTCCCAGGTTCCCGGCCCAACGAAAGCCCCCAGACCCAAATGGAGAGGGGCTGCTTGGGGGCCCCCGGGGGCCCCTTCAGGCCAGCTAGGTCTTTGGGTCCTGGCTCCTTCGCTTTGGGAGCAGTCGCTGGACGTTGGGCATGTTGGCCGGAGAGTGCTTCTCGGGCCGCGACCTGCAACCTGGCAGGTACCTCCCAGGTTCCCGGCCCAAAGAAAGCCCCCAGACCCAAATGGAGAGGGGCTGCTTGGGGGCCCCCTGGGGCCCCTTCAGGCCAGCTAGGTCTTTGGGTCCTGGCTCCTTCGCTTTTGGAGTAGTCACTGGACGTTTGGCATGTTGGCCGGAGAGTGCTTCTCGGGCTGCGACATGCAACCTGGCAGGTACCTCCCAGGTTCCCGGCCCAACGAAACCCCCCAGACCCAAATGGAGAGGGGCTGCTTGGGGGCCCCCTGGGGCCCCTTCAGGCCAGCTAGGTCTTTGGGTCCTGGCTCCTTCGCTTTGGGAGCAGTCGCTGGACGTTGGGCATGTTGGCCGGAGAGTGCTTCTCGGGCCGCGACCTGCAACCTGGCAGGTACCTCCCAGGTTCCCGGCCCAACGAAAGCCCCCAGAGCCAAATGGAGAGGGGCTGCTTGGGGGCCCCCTGGGGCCCCTTCAGGCCAGCTAGGTCTTTGGGTCCTGGCTCCTTCGCTTTGGGAGCAGTCGCTGGACGTTGGGCATGTTGGCCGGAGAGTGCTTCTCGGGCCGCGACCTCCAACCTGGCAGGTACCTCCCAGGTTCCCGGCCCAACGAAAGCCCCCAGACCCAAATGGAGAGGGGCTGCTTGGGGGCCCCCTGGGGCCCCTTCAGGCCAGCTAGGTCTTTGGGACCTGGCTCCTTCGCTTTGGGAGCAGTCGCTGGACATTGGGCATTTTGGCCGGAGAGTGCTTCTCGGGCCGCGGCCTGCAACCTGGCAGGTACCTCCCAGGTTCCCGGCCCAACGAAAGCCCCCAGACCCAAATGGAGAGGGGCTGCTTGGGGGCCCCCTGGGGCCCCTTCAGGCCAGCTAGGTCTTTGGGTCCTGGCTCCTTCGCTTTGGGAGCAGTCGCTGGACGTTGGGCATGTTGGCCGTAGAGTGCTTCTCGGGCCGCGAACTGCAACCTGGCAGGTACCTCCCAGGTTCCCGGCCCAACGAAAGCCCCCAGACCCAAATGGAGAGGGGCTGCTTGGGGGCCCCCTGGGGCCCCTTCAGGCCAGCTAGGTCTTTGGGTCCTGGCTCCTTCGCTTTGGGAGCAGTCGCTGGACGTTGGGCATGTTGGCTGGAGAGTGCTTCTCGGGCCACGGCCTGCGACCTGGCAGGTACCTCCCAGGTTCCCGGCCCAACGAAAGCCCCCAGACCCAAATGGAGAGGGGCTGCTTGGGGGCCCCCTGGGGCTCCTTCTGGCCAGCTAGGACTTTGGGTCCTGGCTCCTTCGCTTTGGGAGCAGTCGCTGGACGTTGGGCATGTTGGCTGGAGAGTGCTTCTCGGGCCGCGACCTGCAAACTGGCAGGTACCTCCCAGGTTCCCGGCCCAACGAAAGCCCCCAGACCCAAATGGAGAGGGGCTGCTTGGGGGCCCCCTGGGGCCCCTTCAGGCCAGCTAGGTCTTTGGGTCCTGGCTCCTTCGCTTTGGGAGCAGTCGCTGGACGTTGGGCATGTTGGCCGGAGAGTGCTTCTCGGGCCGCGACCTGCAACCTGGCAGGTACCTCCCAGGTTCCCGGCCCAAAGAAAGCCCCCAGACCCAAATGGAGAGGGGCTGCTTGGGGGCCCCCTGGGGCCCCTTCAGGCCAGCTAGGTCTTTGGGTCCTGGCTCCTTCGCTTTTGGAGTAGTCACTGGTCGTTTTGCATGTTGGCCGGAGAGTGCTTCTCGGGCTGCGACATGCAACCTGGCAGGTACCTCCCAGGTTCCCGGCCCAACGAAACCCCCCAGACCCAAATGGAGAGGGGCTGCTTGGGGGCCCCCTGGGGCCCCTTCAGGCCAGCTAGGTCTTTGGGTCCTGGCTCCTTCGCTTTGGGAGCAGTCGCTGGACGTTGGGCATGTTGGCCGGAGAGTGCTTCTCGGGCCGCGACCTGCAACCTGGCAGGTACCTCCCAGGTTCCCGGCCCAACGAAAGCCCCCAGAGCCAAATGGAGAGGGGCTGCTTGGGGGCCCCCTGGGGCCCCTTCAGGACAGCTAGGTCTTTGGGTCCTGGCTCCTTCGCTTTGGGAGCAGTCGCTGGACGTTGGGCATGTTGGCCGGAGAGTGCTTCTCGGGCCGCGACCTCCAACCTGGCAGGTACCTCCCAGGTTCGCGGCCCAACGAAAGCCCCCAGACCCAAATGGAGAGGGGCTGCTTGGGGGCCCCCTGGGGCCCCTTCAGGCCAGCTAGGTCTTTGGGACCTGGCTCCTTCGCTTTGGGAGCAGTCGCTGGACATTGGGCATTTTGGCCGGAGAGTGCTTCTCGGGCCGCGGCCTGCAACCTGGCAGGTACCTCCCAGGTTCCCGGCCCAACGAAAGCCCCCAGACCCAAATGGAGAGGGGCTGCTTGGGGGCCCCCTGGGGCCCCTTCAGGCCAGCTAGGTCTTTGGGTCCTGGCTCCTTCGCTTTGGGAGCAGTCGCTGGACGTTGGGCATGTTGGCGGTAGAGTGCTTCTCGGGCCGCGACCTGCCACCTGGCAGGTACCTCCCAGGTTCCCGGCCCAACGAAAGCCCCCAGACCCAAATGGAGACAGGCTGCTTGGGGGCCCCCGGGGGCCCCTTCAGGCCAGCTAGGTCTTTGGGTCCTGGCTCCTTCGCTTTGGGAGCAGTCGCTGGACGTTGGGCATGTTGGCCGGAGAGTGCTTCTCGGGCCGCGGCCTGCAACCTGGCAGGTACCTCCCAGGTTCCCGGCCCAACGAAAGCCCCCAGACCCAAATGGAGAGGGGCTGCTTGGGGGCCCACCTGGGGCCCCTTCAGGCCAGCTAGGTCTTTGGGTCCTGGCTCCTTCGCTTTGGGAGCAGTCGCTGGACGTTGGGCATGTTGGCCGGAGAGTGCTTCTCGGGCCGCGGCCTGCAACCTGGCAGGTACCTCCCAGGTTCCCAGCCCAACGAAAGCCCCCAGACCCAAATGGAGAGGGGCTGCTTGGGGGCCCCCTGGGGCTCCTTCTGGCCAGCTAGGACTTTGGGTCCTGGCTCCTTCGCTTTGGGAGCAGTCGCTGGACGTTTGGCATGTTGGCCGGAGAGTGCTTCTCGGGCCGCGGTCTGCAACCTGGCAGGTACCTCCCAGGTTCCCGGCCCAACGAAAGCCCCCAGACCCAAATGGAGAGGGGCTGCTTGGGGGCCCCCTGGGGCCCCTTCAGGCCAGCTAGGTCTTTGGGTCCTGGCTCCTTCGCTTTGGGAGCAGTCGCTGGACGTTGGGCATGTTGGCCGGAGAGTGCTTCTCGGGCCGCGACCTGCCACCTGGCAGGTACCTCCCAGGTTCCCGGCCCAACGAAAGCCCCCAGACCCAAATGGAGACAGGCTGCTTGGGGGCCCCCTGGGGCCCCTTCAGGCCAGCTAGGTCTTTGGGTCCTGGCTCCTTCGCTTTGGGAGCAGTCGCTGGACGTTGGGCATGTTGGCCGGAGAGTGCTTCTCGGGCCGCGGCCTGCAACCTGGCAGGTACCTCCCAGGTTCGCGGCCCAACGAAAGCCCCCAGACCCAAATGGAGAGGGGCTGCTTGGGGGCCCACCTGGGGCCCCTTCAGGCCAGCTAGGTCTTTGGGTCCTGGCTCCTTCGCTTTGGGAGCAGTCGCTGGACGTTGGGCATGTTGGCCGGAGAGTGCTTCTCGGGCCGCGGCCTGCGACCTGGCAGGTACCTCCCAGGTTCCCAGCCCAACGAAAGCCCCCAGACCCAAATGGAGAGGGGCTGCTTGGGGGCCCCCTGGGGCTCCTTCTGGCCAGCTAGGACTTTGGGTCCTGGCTCCTTCGCTTTGGGAGCAGTCGCTGGACGTTTGGCATGTTGGCCGGAGAGTGCTTCTCGTGCCGCGGTCTGCAACCTGGCAGGTACCTCCCTGGTTCCCGGCCCAACGAAAGCCCCCAGACCCAAATGGAGAGGGGCTGCTTGGGGGCCCCCTGGGGGCCCTTCAGGCCAGCTAGGTCTTTGGGTCCTGGCTCCTTCGCTTTGGGAGTAGTCGCTGGACGTTTGGCATGTTGGCCGGAGAGTGCTTCTCGGGCTGCGACATGCAACCTGGCAGGTACCTCCCAGGTTCCCAGCCCAACGAAAGCCCCCAGACCCAAATGGAGAGGGGCTGCTTGGGGGCCCCCGGGGTCCCCTTCAGGCCAGCTAGGTCTTTGGGTCCTGGCTCCTTCGCTTTGGGAGCAGTCGCTGGACGTTTGGCATGTTGGCCGGAGAGTGCTTCTCGGGCCGCGACCTGCAACCTGGCAGGTACCTCCCAGGTTCCCGGCCCAAGGAAAGCCCCCAGACCCAAATGGAGAGGGGCTGCTTGGGGGCCACCGGGGGCCCCTTCAGGCCAGCTAGGTCTTTGGGTCCTGGCTCCTTCGCTTTGGGAGCAGTCGCTGGACATTTGGCATGTTGGCCGGAGAGTGCTTCTCGGGCCGCGACCTGCAACCTGGCAGGTACCTCCCAGGTTCCCGGCCCAACGAAAGCCCCCAGACCCAAATGGAGAGGGGCTGCTTGGGGGGCCACTGGGGCCCCTTCAGGCCAGCTAGGTCTTTGGGTCCTGGCTCCTTCGCTTTGGGAGCAGTCGCTGGACATTGCGCACGTTGGCCGGAGAGTGCTTCTCGGGCCGCGACCTGCAACCTGGCAGGTACCTCCCAGGTTCCCGGCCCAACGAAAGCCCCCAGACCCAAATGGAGAGGGGCTGCTTGGGGGGCCACTGGGGCCGTTTCAGGCCAGCTAGGTCTTTGGGTCCTGGCTCCTTCGCTTTGGGAGCAGTCGCTGGACATTGCGCACGTTGGCCGGAGAGTGCTTCTCGGGCCGCGACCTGCAAGCTGGCAGGTACCTCCCAGGTTCCCGGCCCAACGAAAGCCCCCAGACCCAAATGGAGAGGGGCTGCTTGGGGGCCGCCTGGTGCCCCTTCAGGCCAGCTAGGTCTTTGGGTCCTGGCTCCTTCGCTTTGGGAGCAGTCGCTGGACGTTTGGCATGTTGGCCGGAGAGTGCTTCTCGGGCCGCGACCTGCAACCTGGCAGGTACCTCCCAGGTTCCCGGCCCAACGAAAGCCCCCAGACCCAAATGTAGGGGGCTGCTTGGGGGCCCCCTGGGGCCCCTTCAGGCCAGCTAGGTCTTTGGGTCCTGGCTCCTTCGCTTTGGGAGCAGTCGCTGGACGTTTGGCATGTTGGCCGGAGAGTGCTTCTCGGGCCGCGACCTGCAACCTGGCAGGTACCTCCCAGGTTCCCGGCCCAACGAAAGCCCCCAGACCCAAATGGAGAGGGGCTGCTTGGGGGCCCCCTGGGGCCCCTTCAGGCCAGCTAGGTCTTTGGGTCCTGGCTCCTTCGCTTTGCGAGCAGTCGCTGGACGTTGGGCATGTTGGCCGGAGAGTGCTTCTCGGGCCACGACCTGCAACCTGGCAGGTACCTCCCAGGTTCCCGGCCCAACGAAAGCCCCCAGACCCAAATGGAGAGGGGCTGCTTGTGGGCCCCCTGGGGCTCCTTCAGGCCAGCTAGGTCTTTGGGTCCTGGCTCCTTCGCTTTGGGAGCAGTCGCTGGACGTTGGGCATGTTGGCCGGAGAGTGCTTCTCGGGCCGCGACCTGCAAGCTGGCAGGTACCTCCCAGGTTCCCGGCCCTAGGAAAGCCCCCAGACCTAAATGGAGACGGGCTGCTTGCGGGGCCCTAGGGGCCTCTTCAGGCCAGCTAGGTCTTTGGGTCCTGGCTCCTTCGCTTTGGGAGCAGTCGCTGGACGTTGTGCATGACTCAAAGATTGGATGCACACAAATCCATGGGCCCGGATGGGATACACCTATGTGTGCTGAGAGAGCTGGCGGAGGTGATTGTGGAGCCGCTCCCTATCATCTTCGATAGGTCCTGGACTACAGGAGAAGTGCCTGAAGACTGGAGGATAGCCAATGTGACTCCAGTCTTTAAAAAAGGCAAGAAGGAGGATCCCAGTAACTACAGGCCAGTCAGCCTCACTTCTGTCCCTGGAAAGGTGATGGAACAGTTTGTTTTGGATGCCATCTCCAAACAACTGGAGGAGAAGAAGTTTATGAGGAGTAGTCAGCATGGATTCACCAAGGGGACATCGTGCTCGACCAATCTCATAGCCTTCTATGATGTCATCACCAACTGGGTGGATGGAGGGAGAGCAGTGGATGTCGTCTACCTTGACTTTAGCAAAGCTTTCGATACTGTCTCCCACGACATCCTGATAGAGAAGCTGAGGGAACAAGGGTTAGATGAGTGGACAGTGAGGTGGGTCGAGAACTGGCTGTCGGACCGGGCTCAGAGGGTCGTGATCAGTGGAGTAGAATCTGAATGGAGGCCTGTGACTAGCGGTGTTCCCCAGGGCTCGGTGTTGGGTCCAGTCCTGTTTAATATCTTCATTGACGATCTTGATGAGGGTATAGCATCCACCCTCAGCAAGTACGCCGATGATACAAAGCTGGGAGGATTGGCTGACACGCAGGAACACTGCGCTGCCATCCAGCGAGACCTTGACAGGCTGGAGAGCTGGGCTGGGAGAAACCAGATGAGGTTCAACAAGAGCAAGTGTAAAGTCTTGCACCTGGGGAGGAACAACCGACTGTATCAGTACAGGCTGGGGGATGACCTGCTGGAAAGGAGCTCTGTGGAGAAGGACCTGGGGTCCTGGTTGATGACAGGTTGGCTATGAGCCAGCAGTGCGCACTGGTGGCGAAGAGAGCCAATGGGATCCTGGGATGCATCAGGAAGAGTGTGTCCAGCAGGTCGAAGGAAGTGATCCTCCCCCTCTACTCTGCGTTGGTCAGGCCCCACCTGGAGTACTGTGTCCAGTTCTGGGCTCCCTGGTATAAAAAAGACAGGGACCTTCTGGAGAGAGTCCAGAGAAGGGCCACGAAGATGATTAGGGGCCTGGAACATCTCCCCTATGAGGAAAGGCTGAGTGAGCTGGGTCTGTTCAGCCTTGAGAAAAGAAGGCTTAGGGGAGACCTAATTAGTGTTTATAAATATCTTAGACTTGGGATGCAGGGGGAATTGGCCAGCCCGTTTTCAGTGGTCTGTGGGGACAGGACAAGGGGCAATGGCTGTAAGCTGGAGCATAGGAAGTTCCACACCAACATGGGGAAGAACTTTTTCACAGTGAGGGTGACAGAGCAGTGGAATAGGCTGCCCAGGGAGGTGGTTGAGTCTCCTTCTCTGGAGATATTCAAGTCTCGTCTGGATGCCTATCTGTGTAATGTGAGATAGGGAGCCTGCTTTGGCAGGGGGGTTGGACCCGATGATCTCTTGAGGTCCCTTCCAACCCCTAGGATTCTGTGATTCTGATTCTGTGCCTTCGTGTCTCCGCAGCACAGCGCCGCAGGCACTCGCCGAGCTTGCAGAGGTCTTCCTGCATCGCTACCTCGGGATTGGCTTCCTTCACCACCTCCTCCTTCAAGTTGTCTGTGAGGGGATCCAGCGGGGTGTGAGGACACAACTGTGGGCACAGTACAGCACCTGACACTCCTGGGGACAGTCCCCAAGCACAGGGGTGCCCACCCTCCCTCACAGACACAATGCAGCCAGGCGGATGCACAGTCAGGGGTGCCAAGGATCCGCTTGGTGATGAGGGCCCACCCCTCCATTGTGAGGTCATTGCCAGGACAGGTATTTAAGGACGGACTCGCTCCCCCTTGGCTGAATGCAGATGCTGTCTCCACTCCTGCGCAGTCAGGGGAGGCAGCAGCTGCTGACAGGGAGGGACACCCAACGTTGGTGGCTGCTGGCGTCAGCACTTGGTTGATATCCCTGCAGTCATGAGCTGGCACGGTGTGGGACGAGGGCCTGTGGCACACAACCACCCTTCTCCCTGCCGTGGCCTGGCGTGGCAGGACAGGCACAAGCAGCAGCTGGAGAGGCTGCGGGCTGAGCTGGAGGCCGAGCGACGCCGCTCCCAAGAGCTCTGCCAGCGCTTTGCTGCTGAAACTCGCCAGCTGAAGGAGGCGGCAGAGCGGGAGCGGCAGCTCCTGGCCCAAGGGCTGCAGGCCAGAGGGGAGCAGCAGCAGGCACAGGGGCTCCAGCGGCTGCGGAAGCAGAACCAGTGCCAGCGGGTGGTGGAAATCCGCCAGCTGCTGCGCTCAAAGGAGGCTGAGCTGGACGAGGTGCAGGGGATGCTGATGCAGCAGCGTGATAACACCATCCGTCAGGCATGGGACCTGCAGAAGCAGCTGGCAAAGGAGCTGCTGAGAGGAGACCGGAGCAGTGGCGAGGCCCATGGTGAGATCCGGGACGTCCTGGGCAAGCTGCACTGGAAGGCCGATAGCAAGATGGCTGCTCACATCATCCAGCTCCAAGACCAACTGCTGCAGCAGAGGAGACTCTTTGAAAAGTGCATCTTGGAGCGGTTCGATGGCCAGCAGCCTGCTTCCTGCAGCGAGGCCAGGTCACGCCTGCAGACCCTCCTGGGCACCTGGGAATGCCCATCTCCAGGAGGAAGGAAACAGCCTGAGGCTGTACGGGCAGACTTGGTGCCCCACAACCTGTGCTCTGTGCCACAAGGAAGTGCCGGCACTGAGCGGGCTGTGGCAGAGGTGGGCGTTCAGACCCCAGGGCTGCAGGAGGACTGGCTGCCTGGTAGCAGTCACAGCAGGCTGCTGGAGCAGAGCAGCAGCCTCCAGGGTGCCGTGAAGGACCTGGAGAGGCGGTGCTGCGTCCTTCAAGAGGAGAACTGTCTGGTGGGCAAGGGAAGCTCTCCTCAAGTGCAGGAGAAGGGGGAGAGGCTCAAGCAGATTGCTGCTAGGCTGGGTCTCATCAGCCAGCAGCTGCAGGAAAGAGCCAGGGAACTGCAGACCATCCCTCACCTCATCAGTGCTGGAGGGCCACTGCACATGTAAAGCTCCCCTGAGGAACTGTGCACGGTATGGTGTCTGTCCTGTCATCTGCTAATAAATGTTGTTGAACTCACTCTCTGTGGGATCTCGTTCTCAACCCTGTGTGTCTGTGAACCAAAAGGACCATGTGCCAGCTACTGGGGGTGGTGTTGGGGGGGCCACCACAGTGCAACAGGGGAAGAGTGAAGGAATCCCCCCTTCACCCCCAGTTGAGGGGCAGAAAACCTGGTGAGGAACTGACTGCAGCCCCCATTCCTCCAGTCCCTGCCCCTCCCTGTGCCACAATGTGGGGGAAGAAGGGAGTGAAATGATCATAGAATCATAGAATGGTCTGGGTTGGAAGGGACCCCAAGGATCATAAAGCTCCAACCCCCCTCCACAGGCAGGGACACCAACCTCCAGGCCTGGAGCTACACAAGGCTGCCCAGGGCCCCATCCGACCTGGCCTTGAACACCTCCAGGGACGGGGAATCCACTACCTCTCTGGGCAGCCTGTTCCAGCACCTCACCACTCTTTCTGTAAAAAACTTCCCCCTAATATCTAATCTAAACCTTCCCTCCTTTAGCTTTAGTCCATTCCCCCTTGTCCTGCCATTATCTGCTCTTTTAAAAAGTCGAATCCCCTCCTGCCTATAAGCTCCCTTCAGGGGCTGGGAGGCTGCAATGAGGTCCCCCCACAGCCTTCTCTTCTCCAGGCTGAACAAGCCCAGTTCCCTCAGCCTCTCTTTGTAGGGCAGGTGCTCCAGCCCTCTAATCATCCTTGTGGCTCCTCTGAACCCTCTCCAACAGTTCCACATCCTTCTTGTATTGGGGGCCCCAGATCTGGACACAGGACTCCAGATGGGGCATCAGGGAGAGGACAGTCTCTCCTCCAGCACCTTCGGAGTTTCAGGTGTCCTTGATGGTCAGACTGGTACCTGCACCATGGGCAGAGACATTTCAATTGCTGCAGCAGGAACCTGGCTCACCCAGATGCCCCTGACCAGGACCCCACAGCTGAGCCCTTGCTGGGAGAGCACCTCCCCACTCATCTCCCCCCATCCTGTATCTCACTGGGCCTACATCCTCTCCATGTCAGGCAAGACATCCCTTCTGGACTCCCATATTCACTAGGTGCCTTTGCCCTTTTGTGTCCAGCCTCTGCCCCTCCTCACCCATTTCAGAGCTCTGCATCTTGGCAGCAAAGGGCTCCTAATGAATCACAGAATGGTTTGGGGGTGTCCCCATGATGCTTTGCAGGGCTTGAGCTGGGCTTGGAGCAGAACTGAAAACAGCAGCAACAGCCCAGTTCACCAGCACTGAGTCCTTGCTGGGCGAGCACCTTCCCCTCATCTGGTAAGCAGGTCATCTTGCCACAGGAGGAGATGGTGAAGGTAGTCATGCAGCACCTGCCTCTCACAACCCCCTGCTGTCTGGCCTGATCCCCTGGTTGTTCTGTACTTGCCACATGGTGGCACTCAAGATTCAGAATCTCCCAGGGCACAGATGTCAGACTGACAGGCCTGCAGTTGACTGATCCTCCTTCCATCACTCGTTGTAGGTGAGCATCACATTGGCTAACCTCCAGTCAGCAGGGACTTCTTGGTTGTCCAGGTCTGATGCTAAAGGATTCCAAGTGGCTTGGTGAGGGATAAGTCAGTAAAAATAAACCAGAAACAAATCATCTGCACATGCCCTTCTTCTTTTGCCATGTGGGGGGTATTATTATGGGATTTGTGATTGTTCAAAGGGAATAAGGAGCTGGTGGTCTGATCAAGCTGGTTACCTACCCCAAAAGTCGTTTAAGCACAGCTGCTGTGCATAAAGATGAAGGTTAGATAGGCCTGTGCACAGATCTTTCTGGAACAGGATGCAACACATGGAATTTGAAACAACTCTTGTCATTTAGCTTAGGGTGGGAATGGTTGGACTTGATGATCTTCAAAGGTCTTTTCCAACCTTGTGCTTCTGTGCTTCTGTGATTTAACCCAGATCTCCAGAAAATGAAGCTGCCATGTTCATGCACCAAGATGGACAGCCCCATCAGTGTCCACAGATGTGCCATGAAGTGTTGGTTTTGGCCAGGATAGAGTTAATATTCTTTCTAGCATCATGTGGAATGCTTTGTTTGGGAGTTAGGATGAGAGCAGTGCTGATAACACAGGGATGGGTTTAGTTGCTGCAAAGCAGTCGAGGACTTTCCAGTTGTTCATACTGTCCTGCTGAGGAGAAGGCAGGTGGGGGGGGGGTGGGGGGAGGCACCCAGAGAGCTGGGAGGGGACACAGCCAGGACAGGTGACCCAAACTCTCCAAAGATGGTATCACGTGCCAATGACATCACATTCAGCATAAATGGGGGCCGATGGGAGAGGAGCACTCAGCTCCAGGACTCACGGGTTTTGGGGTCAGTCTGGATTCAGGACAGCTCTGAGCTGTACGGTCTGAGCTGTGCAGCTCGGTGAGAAACTGCATTGTGTGTCACCACAGGAGTGTTTATTGGATGGGGAGCTTTTGTAGAGGTGGCATGGTGGCCAAGTCCAGTTCATGGAGTACGTCTATGGGAGCAGCCTCTCTGCATCCAATAAAGATGGAGTTACCCAGAGGGAATTGATCTGTGGGTCACACCTGTCTGTGCAGAAGAGAAGGAGCAGTGCTGGATGTGCAGAGGGCAATATGTTCAGTCACAATGGGCTTGTGATGTACCAGTCTCTTAACTGCTTTGCACCTGGGCACGTGTGACTGCCCAGGAGAAGACAGATGGAAATGTGGGAGCTCCTCTCCAAAGGAGAGGGGTCAGGAAAGAAGTGATAGACAGAGAGATGAGTGTGGGAGATGCTCCTGGCATCTCAAGAGGTCTTCAGGACCAGAGAACAGTGGATCTCACCATGAAGGAAGCGCTCAGCCAGGATAAACACCATCTGAGCACAGCCCAGCCACTGCTCCTCGCTGCAGCTGCCTGCTGACCAGTGACCTTGCTCAATAAAAAGCCCTTCCTTTTGCACCCCTGCTCTCTCAGCAGCAGTGTGTTCACCTCCTGCTCGCGCTGCATGCACAGAAGTCGCCCATGCAACACCTGCCCAGCCCACTGCTTTGTGCAGGCAGTTGTAGCTCTTCTGTTTAGAAATGAGGTTTCCTCGCTGGGCACCAGCACCAACCCAACCGCTCTGACAGGAAGACGTGTGTCCCCATGAGGCTTTGCAGGGCGTGAGCTGGGCTTGGAGCAGAGTTGAAAACAGCAGCATCAGCAGTGGCAAAGTTCTAACTGACATCTTGGGTGCAAATCTCCCAGCCAGGGCTGGGAACAGGTGTGGGAGGGCAGAGGGCCTGGAAGGGGTGACACCGGAGCAGCTCCTTGCATGGCTGTGACCACAGTTGGCTGCCTTCTCGACTGGGTGATGAAGGTGTCAGGGTTACTCTTTTCCACCCCATTTAGGAAAGCATTTCCAGCAAAGCATAGGAGGCTTTGGATGTTGAGCACCCAAATTAGCACATCTCAGTCACCAAGCCTCTGTGGACACCCTGAGTGGATGAGATGTGGGTGAAAGTGGCTGCATGTCACACCTGTACCATGCCCTTGGGTTTCTCTGCCGGTGAGGGATGCCTCACCAGGATTTGTTGTGCATTCAGACCTCCTTGCCCTTCACCTGCATCTGGGGTGTTTTATGGAGCTGTGCACACAATATCACCACCCAGACTGAGGGTCCTTGTGATGTGTTGAAGGGGTCTTGCCTTGCTTTATCCACATCTTGGGGTTTTTGATGAACAGTGCTGAAAGGCTACTTCAGAATTTCTCTTCCAATTTATTTATTTATTATTTTTACTCAGGATAAATAGTCCTAATCCCATTCTGAAATCTACTCTGAAAACGTGAGGCTCATCCCTTCCAAACCTGGTTTGGGATGCCATCCTGCTGATGCTTGACATTCACTCAGGTTCTCCCTCCAGATATACACACTGATGTACTGGGCAGAGTTGAGATCAGCTCTGACAGAGGCTTTCGGGCAGTTCAAGCTCTTCTCAGCCATAAGACATCCTTTTGCCTTGTCTGGGGCTGTCCTTGTCCTCCTTCCATGGTGCCAGCACAGCTGAAAGGTTGTGATGGTTATGAGGAGGGTAATGCTGTTATTTTATTTTTGAAGGTATCCAGAACAAACTTCTCCAAAACTTCAGCATATGCCTATTTAGGAGAAAGCAAGAGGCGATGCAGGCAGCTTATGAGTTAACTCAAGACAGGGAAATCATGGGTATCCTTGCTGGCTCTCCCTCCCATCCATGGTGATTGTATTTTGGGGAAGGATCCTGAGTTCCAAAACTCTATGGAGCAAGGATTTTCCCATGACCATGATATGGTTTTCAAAAGACTGCAAAAGACTCCAAGAAGCTGCATGTCTCCGCTGAAACACTTCAG
This sequence comes from Gallinula chloropus, assembly GCF_964237585.1. NCBI lineage: Eukaryota > Metazoa > Chordata > Aves > Gruiformes > Rallidae > Gallinula > Gallinula chloropus. Next base: position 157,632 of record NW_028168234.1, on the reverse strand, counting down.
GCAGATGTTTGTGAAGATCCACACAAGTTCTTTGAGAGAGGGAGAGAGTGACATGGGGAAAACAGGGAAGATCTGTGATCTGTAAATAAAAGCAAGAAGTGGCATCCCAAAGAGAAGAGCTGCTTTGGCCTTATCCCAGGAGAAGTGTTGGGTGAAATTCCCCCAGCGAACAGTTGTCTGTCTCCAGGCTTGGAACAGAAACCCTGTTGCTGTTACACTGGGTACACAGGGCTCACATGGGGACATCAAAACCCAACCAGCTTGTGAACCTGAAAAGCTCTTCCCAGATCAGGTCTCAGCATCAATAGAGATCTGCAGCCATCAACTGGTGAAAATTTACATGCAAGACCATGATCTGCATCACACCCCTCCTGGTATTTTAATGCTGTAGTGGCATGAACTGCTTTGGGTACAATGAGGACAACAACGGAGTGTTGGATTGGGTTTTAACAATGTAAGGAAAGGAATCACAGAGTCAATGATTCACAGAATCACAAGGTTGGAAGAGACCTCTGAAGATCATCAAGTCCAACCATTCCCATCCTATGCTAAACCAGATCCCCAAGTACCTCATCTACCCTTCTTTTGAACACACCCAGGGATGGTGACTCAGCCCCTCCCTGGGCAGCCTGTTCCAGGCCCTGACAACTCTTTCAGTAACAATTTTTTTCCAATATCCAATCTGACCCTGCCCTGGCACAGCTTCATGCCATTTCCCCTTGTTCTATCTCCTGTCCCCTGGCTGAAGAGACCATCGCCAACCTCTCTATGACCTCCCTTCAGGTGGTTGTAGGTGGCGATAAGGTCTCCCCTCAGCCTCCTCTTCTCCAGGCTAAACATCCCCAGCTCCGTCAGCTGTTCCTCACAGGATTTGCCCTCCAGCCCCTTCCCCAGCCTGGCTGCCTATCTATGGACTCACTCCAGTCCCTCAATGTCCTTTTTATGGTGAGGAGCCCAGAACTGCACACAGTACTCAAGGTGTGGCCTCACCAATGCCCAGTACAGGGGCACAATTACTTCCCTAGACCTACTGGCCACACTGTTTTTGATACAAGCCAAGATGCCTTTGGCCCTCTTGGCTACCCGTGCACACTGCTGGCTCATATTCAGCCTGCAGTCACCCAACACCCCCAGGTCCTTCTCTTACTGACAGCTCTCCAGCCAGGAGGCAGCAGCAGAGTGTGCATGTGTATCTTTTATGGTCCAGTAGATATCTCACCTGGGCTCAGACAAGAGACAGCTCCCTGTTCTATCCCTGCATATCACTATCCTCTCTTCATATCGCTACCGCCATTGTGTTGTGTTTCTCTGGCTCAATCCCATTCCTTAGCTGAGTGTATAAGACAGAGGTGCCATTGGGAATACAGATTCATAGATGTTTATTAGATTTTTAGGAAATAGCACAACATGATTACAGAGAGCTATTAGCAGAGACATGTCAGCATGTGACATGAGACATCCTAGGCTTTACACAGTGTGATGGAGATGTCTCTGCTTCACGTGCTCACATCTAGATTTACAATATACAGAATATATTTCTACATCATAGATAGTAAACACATGTGCCAGTTATAGATACACTTCTGTTGAAGGTCATCCAGAATATATTTATGATGTGTGTGGAAAGATCTGGGCATGGTGGATGGGTTGGGTGAGGACATGCTGTCCTGGACAAGGCTTGTGGGTAGGTGTTTCCTTTGCAAGCTGAGCACTGGCAATTCCCTGGCATGAATTGGTGAAGACAAGTGATGGGGATGGCACTTGGCAGGATCATGGTGATGAGCCTGAAAGGGGTCCTGTAAAACCTGATCTGCCTGGGGAGTAGAAATGGGGTTGGGAAGGGAAAGTTGGAGAATGTGCAGAAAGGTGGAGAACGTGGTTGGCTGAGGTGCTGGGGAAGTATCACCAAGGCTTCCCACACACTGCCCTTGCCTGTAACAGTCAATCCCAAGTGAGCTCAAACTGGAGACACCAGCCCCATTTGACCAGCGTGGGATCTGTCTGCCTGAGACAAAAGGCCAAGGTGGGCAAGTCTCCCTGTGCACTGGCCATGCTGGAGCGTTACCTGGGCTGGCTGTGAGAGTGGCTCAGCGTTGCATACGTTGTGGTGTTCATCTCTGGCACGTAAGGCTACAGAGGGAGAATGAAACATGTTAATAAATCTGTGGTCTCTGAGCCCCTTGTTTCTTCTTTGTCATTGATTCCCCAGGGCTTTATCTCATTCCCAAATGCTACACAAGGCATTGAGGTGTGAGTCGTTGTGAGTGTAACTTGTGAGAGTAAACCTGGCAATATTGACAGTTCCAGCAAAGGGCTGAAATTCCTCATGACAAGGAAAACAAATGGATGGAAAAACATAAAGACAAAGAGGAATGGGTGGGAAAAGTATCTGGTTATTATTATTGTTCAAGTGTCACCATTTTACATCAGAATTGGGGAGGAGATGAGAAGAGACAAAGACAGGTGGGCACAGAAAGAAATGTCTTCTTCTCTGAGAACATCCACTGGTGGAAACAGTCCCTTGTCCTCCCCAGCCCAAGACACCACTGCACACCAAATCCAACACATCCCACCCCTGCTGGCCCTGCTGCCTGATTTGGCACCGTAGCTGACCCACAACTCACCCTGTTATGTCCAGCGTGGGCAATGGTGGCATCTGTTGAGTGGCAAAAGGCAAAACGTTAGTACTTGCTTCCTGCTGTGGTAAGGAACAGCCCCAGGCTGCCTTTGGAGAGCAGATCCCCTGGGCTGAGACTGACTGCTCTGCTGCAGCTGCCTAGAAATACAGTCCACTCCTGGCAGCAGGGTGAGCTGCCATGGGACCTGTGGGTGTGGAGTTGGGTTGCTGGGGGTTGGCTGCATTTTCCCACCTTGCAGCATCATTTTCTGTCTTCACTCTCCCAACAGACATTCACTGGCTGCTCTGTGTCTGTGTACTATACCAGCTAAAAGACAGAGGCACATGGACAGTGGGGAGATTTCCCCTTACCCAGATTCACAGACTGCACCCCACCCCATTGCTGCAGCCTGTAGCTTCACAGGTGGAGCTGTTCTCCAATCCAGCATCACTAAATGGACCCACGACTTTCAAGGCAGAAATCCCGGTGAAGTGGAAATGTACAGGGGGAACCCTGCCAATCCCAGTGGGGCTGGATTGCAGCCTGGGGCCAGAGTGTGTAGGGAAAGACCCAGACAGCCAAAGGGGTTGGTCACTGTCAGGTTTGTGATGCTGTAGCCTGTCTTCTGCAGGCAGAAGCTGGGCTGTGCATGCCAGGAAATACGGGGTGTAGCACAGCTGGGAGAAAACTGCCCTTGTTGAGGAAAATGAAAGTTTGGGAGTTCATGTGGAATTGGGGAATGTCCTGCATGGCCATACAGGGATGGAAGGAGATGAAGAGGATAGAAAATGGTTTTGGTTCATGGTCCTGCAAGTCTTCTGCTACTCACAGTTTTTCAAGCTGATTGATGGCTACAGGGGTGCTGGTGGTGCTGGAGGTCAGCCAGCCCACACAAAGGGTGTCTCAACACAGAGTTTCCCACAGCTGTTATTAGGTAGGAGGTGGTACTCACACTGTATTTCATTGTGTTCATTGGTCTCATGGTTGGGAACGTGCTGCTGCCTGGAGACAAAGGGGGAAAGGGATCTGGGGCCAGTGTCATGGTGTGATGGGCCCAGGGGAAGCTCTGATGCTTCCAGCCTTCATTTCAGGGAACCTCCCCATGGACATTGTCCATGTTGTCCCAGGCCATGGACTACCACTGGGCCTCCACCAGCCCGGCAGTCAGGAGGGATTGCTGCTCACCTTTGGCATCTCTCTCTGCAGACCCCTGCAAGGGAAAGAAAGGGGGAGGTGTGGAGGCAGAGTTACTGCACAGCCCTGGCTTTCCATGCTCTGGACTGTAGCATGAAGATGATGGGCTGAACCCCCACACCTCCCTCAGAGGAGCAGTAGTAGAGCCCAGCCAAGGAAAGCACGAATTCTGTTACCCAGACTGGCAGCTTTAGGCAGTGCAAGTGTGCATTAGCTGTGCTTGCTATGCTCAGGCCAACTCACAGACTCCATTCTTCTTCCCAGAGCACTGGGAGCAAAGCTCTGCTGTGCCTGGGGCAGGGATGCATTTGGGCTCTCCCTCCTTGCACTGGAATCCCAGTGCAATCACCCTGGAGGAAGAACCTTCCCCCTGTCAGCACCCTGACTCCTCTCTGGTGAGAAAGGGCTGAGAGGTTCAGCTTTCCCTGACACAGGGAGAAGGAGCTGGCAACACTAGTCCATCCGGGGTCACACAGCAGCAGCCCCACAGCAGAGTGCACTTTACCCTCCACTGCCCCAAACCACTCACCTCTCTTCACAGCACAGTAGCTGGCTACAGTGAGCAGGAGGAGGGAGGCAGCTGACACTCCCACCACGATGCCTGTGGTGAGGGTGTCAAGGAGCTGGGGCCCAGGAACTTGTGGGACAGAAGATGTTGCTGTCATGGAGAGAAGGAGAGAGCAGGAGATGCCCTTAGAGGCAACCTGGATTCCAGGTAATTAACCTCATCCATTGCAATGCTGGGGGACACTGGGAGTACAGGGAGGGAGTCACTCCCTGGTGGTTGAATGCCCTTCCTGGGAGCTGGACTCTGTGCCTGGGAGGAGAAAGGGACAGGGTGAGAGTGACCAGCTCTGGCATGTACTGCACAGGCTGAGCAGCTGAGGGGCCCCTGATCGACCTTGTGCCAAGTGTCGTGATGAATAAATCACTGAACTGCACAGCGGGGGCTCTGGGTTACACCTGTCACCAGCCCTCTCATTGTCTGTGCTGCTGGGGCAGGAGATGGGCTGGAGAAGCACAAAATCATAGAGTGTATTGGGTTGGAAGGGACCTTTAAAGGTCATCTAGTCCAACCCCCTGCAGTAAGCAGGGACATCTTCACTAGATCAGGTTGCTCAGAGCCCCATCAAGCCTGACCTGGAATATCTCCAGGGATGGGGCCTCTGCTACATCTCAGAAACCTGTTCCAATCATCCACCGTGCTCATATTGAGTAATTTTTTCCTAATATTCAGCCTAAATCTACCCTTGTTTTATGCAAAACAATTATCCCTTGGCTTATTGCTCCGTGCCCTCATGAACACTTCTTCCCCAGCTTTCTTAGAGGGACCTTTCAGGTACTGGAAGGCTGCTATAATGTCCCCCCGGAGCCTTCTCTTCCACAGGCTGAAGAAGCCCAATTTTCTCAGCCCATCCTCACAGGAGGGGTGCTCCAGCCCTTGGATCATTTTTGTGGCCTCCTCTGAACGCGCTCCAGCAAGTCCACACCCTTCTTGTGTTGAGAGCTCCAAAGCTGGACACAGCACTGCTGGTGAGGTCTCACCCAAGCAGAGCAGAGGGGCAGAATCCCCTCTCTCTATCTGCTGGCCACACTTCTTTTGAGGCAGCCCAGGATGAGCTTGGCCTTCTGGGATGCAGATGAGCATCTGTGGCTCATGTTCTGCTTCTCATCCACGAGTCCCCCCAGTCTTTTTCCTCAGGGCTGCTCTCCAGCACATCATCTCCTAACTGTTATAGACAAAGATGATTTTCCCAGTCCAGGTCAGGACCCTGCACTGGGAACCTCAAGATACAGACCCTTGATGAACACGGATTGTCACTATCTTCCATCTGGACATTGAGCCATTGATGACCACCCTTTGGATGTGACCACTCAGCCAATTCCTTATCCACTAAACCGTCCACCCATCAAATCTGGATCTCTCCAACACAGAGAGAAATATGCTATAGGGAACCATGTCAAAGGCCTTGGCAGAAATCCAGATACATGACACCCTGGCTTGTTACAGGTCAATTTATGCAGTTTTAGAAAGTTTCTGCAGTAGAAATTGTGGACAGTTTCTACTCCACTGTAGAAAGACACTAGATTTGTCAGGCACTCCCAGTCACTCTCTCCCATGATGGGGAAAGGCTGGTTTGAGCCTCTCAAACGCCCAGGAGTCTGTCATGAGTGAAATGGCAATCCCCACCTTCAGCTGGGTTCTGTGTGGTCCCAGAGCTCTGCCTTCCCATGCCCCAGTGTCATGTCTCACCTCTGACAGCCAGGTGCCGGGGAGCACTGAGGGCAGAGCTTCTTACACGTTTTTTCTTCACCTGGTGCTGGTACCCACAGGTGTAGTTCCCTGCACTCTCTGCAGTGACAGTCAGCCGCATAACATCGCTTTGCTTCCCTTTTTTTGCTTTCAGTCTTTGCTTCTTCACCCCATCCTTGCATAAGATGATTTCAGGAGCAGGAGCCTGACGGTCAATGGAGCAGCGAAAATGAACCCAATCTCCCTCCTGAGCACTGGAGCTGCTCATGATGAGTTTAGGAGCAGGGAGCTTACCTGGAGAGATGGCACAAGGCTGGTACATGCCAGTGTCACACTTGAGGATCAAACTGGTCTTCCCACCCCATCTCCATGCCTGCACACACCTCCCTTGTCCACCCCATCCTGTGCTCACCATCACCTGGGGACCTGCAGATGTCCTGGACTGTCCCACCAGCACCTGCACCACGGGACAGAGAAGGTTTATGTTAGAGGGCAGAGAGCTGGCTCATCCAAGTGCTCCTGGCCAGCTCCCCATTGCTCAGTCCTTGGTGGGCAAGCACCCATGTGTCTCCATCCTGCAACTCTTTGTTCACTAAAAGTGACACTTACAGAAGCTTGTTTCTGGTTTATTTATTACTGCTGAGAGATTTCCCTTGTTCCTTAAAGCACTTGAGCAGCTGCCCAGTTTCATGCTACTACATGGACGATCTTAAACGTGTTGGGAAAATCCATCTTTTGCGCTCAGAGCTGCACTGTAGATGGAGGAAGCATCATCTCCCTCCCCTCATCAAAGCAGATCTGCTACCTCATTGCTGCTCGGCTGCTGTATGCACTGTTATTATCCTCCTCCACTCCCAGGAACTGCCCTATCCTTCCCCTCTCACAGCCCTCCAGGCCCTCGCCCCAAGGTAAAGAAATCCCCCAACTCACCAAGCAGCAGCAGCAGCAGCACGAAGGCAAGGTGTTGAAGAGAAAGCCCAGCACATCCCACCTGCCCCAGCATCTCTGGGGGTGCTGGAGGAACAACCTCTGTCTCCAAGTGTCTGTTCTCTTCTGAGCTGGGGACAGCGGTTCAAGAGCTCCCTGGCCCGTGGCTTTCAGCACACATGGGGCTGGTCCTGTTGCCTTGCTGTGGCTAGCAGTGCCTGTCCCACAGCGAGAGGCTGTGATGAGCGGGTGCAGTTCTTCAGCCCCCACTGCGGATGCTGCCCCTGCAGAGCCCCCGCTTTCATTTCCGGACACTCAGACACCGCAGCACAAAGAGTGTTTTCATCTCCCCCTCTGAGAATTGACCATAATAGGTAAAAAATGCTGGTGTCTGCTCACCTCTTGTGTGAAATGTGTGGATGGAGATCTTCAAGTTCAGTACAAGAAGAAGATGAAATACAGAGTCTAACCAGCCAGGAGATGGTCCTGCTCTGACTAAAGAATGTCAAAGAAACAGACAAATGGTTTCAACCCAGAATCCTGCAGGCCAGATGTGGTAGAGTGAGGCCTTTGTCTTCATTATCCATGTCATGAATTGTGGAAGAGTGGCTACATGAGATGCAAGGCCATGGCTCTATGGAGCCATTGTTCAAGCAGTCTCCTGTGTAACTTCATAGTACGAGTAGGCGTTGCCCCATCCCGACGCAAATGATAGAGAGGAAGGTCAGTGTTTTTGACAGCGATGTTACACAGTACAAGAAGTAGAAACACGATGTATATTTTCAAGGATCTGCTGTTCCTGAGAAAGAGAAAGAAACGCTGTTCCCAGATTGCAAGATGAGTGATGTAATCTGTAACCAAGAACCAATCAAGTTGTAACAATTACAATATGCATTAGTAACAATTATAATATGTATTAACGATAGTATAAAAGAAAGCCGTTAGCCATAATAAACCGATCACTTTGCTTACATTAAGCGGTGTCCCGTCTCTCTGTTGCGGCAAATGGTGACCCCGACATGATTCGACCCAAAACGGACCGGACGACGTGATTCGATCCAAAATGGACCGGACGACTCGGCATTCCGAGGAACTGGAGAACTGCCTATCTGGCAGCCGGTCGCAACTCCCGCAGAACTACAGAGTACGCTGCTGAAAGGAAGCAGGAGCCGGCAAACAATCCCTCGGGGAAGAGAGGTGAGCTGCGGGTAATCCAGATGGGAGGGCAAGTTTCGACCCCCGTAGAAAGAGACGTATATGAACTTATGAAAGCCTTATTAGCCAAACATGGTAAGACTATTTCGGGTCATGATCTTCAATGCACGTTGAAGTGGGTCCAAGTTAAAATCCCCACCGTCACTGCATCAAATATTTTTACAACAGATCAACTACCTCGGCGCCCAGGCGACCGTATAGACGGGTCCTGCCGGCCACGCACTGCCGAAGTCTGTCCAAGAGGCTGCTACAGCGCAGTGAGTTAAATGGCTGACAGATGAGCGGTGTATGATTTATGCTTTTTAGAAAAGTGAAAAGTTCAAAAAATAGATTGTAAAAAGGAGCTCCTGGAACTTTTAGCGTATGGGGTAGCAAAGGGATTTTTTAGAGATCATAATGAGGTTTTTGAGAAGGAGGAGTGGCGAAACTTTGGGGATAAACCTGGAAAGTTAGTCTTGGAAAGTGATTATGTACCTACCCCCCCCGACTGGACTATCGGTAACAGCTGAACCCCTTAAAACATCAGGGGCTTGTGAGGCACCAGTACCCTTTCCCCCACCACTGACTGAGGAATGGGGAATACACACTTGATAAAAAAGGCGAGGTGGTACTGAAACTCCTCCACAATCTGCTCTCTAAGAGAGTGATTAAAAATTATGCAAAGTCTTTAAAACCCCTCCTTTTTGTGGAGCGAAGAAAGAAAACTGATAACAAGCCTTGACAGCGCTTTTGATTTACCTACTTGGGAAGCTATTGGAACTCAAACCTAAGTCATTAATAACTCTCTGGAAATTAAGGAAAAGGACTTTAGCAGAACGCATTGCTGCTACTTCAGCCTTTGCAGCTTTAGCACCAGTTCTGGGTTCTACCGAACCAATTTTAAAAGGGAAAAAATTTACAATGGAGAATGTGTTTTGTTTCTGGGTGCTCTTTCATCTACCCCAGTTACTATGCCAAGTAATAATGCCGCGTTATCAGAACAAAGTGATAAATCTGTCAGAACTGACTGGGAAGGGGAGCGAGTGGTGAGCGTAAATCTGCCACCACGGCCTGCGCCCCTCCCCACTACTATATCTCTGGAAGGAAAAATGTGGAAACAAACGTACAACCAACTGCTGAACTTTGACTGAGCCTAAAACACCCCATGACGCAGTGGAGAATGTGAACTGGCATCAACAACTTCAGCCTGTCCTTGAAAAGCTGGAAAAGCGAAGTGGGCGACGGCATGCCCTGCTGTGAAAGGGTGTGCGGAACTGCCCAGCCACCCCCCCGAAACCTACTGAGAGAGAAACTAACTATATGAAGAATCACCAACTGAGGCACAGAGCAATGTTGCCCCCATGGACAAGGAACCTCAGCAGTGGGACAAGAATCCTACGGAGATGGACACGTATCGACGTCGACAGCCATCTGATCAGGGACACATTGGCAGAATTGCCATAGAAGTGGGAGAACTGCCCCCCCCACCCCCCCATACGGACTGGATGTGACAACTCGTGTCTTGCAATGTCTTTTGTTTGATGACTTGCTTTGCAGCATTTGTTTGTATGTGCTGCGGGTTCAGAGATGCGTTTATCCACTGAGAGCACGGCTGCCTACTTAGCAAAGGGATTTTTGATAGCAATCATTGAAACTGGACAGCTTACTTCAAAAATGGATCCTGGAAAACAGAAAAATGCATCCTGATCTGATCTTTTATCATTACATGGATGAGAATTTGATTACAGAAAAAACTTGGACATTGAAAGTTTGATTCATGAGTTACCAGTGCAAGGGATTAGAGATTACTGTGTTTTCTGGCAGTGTGAGCTACTGCACAACTGGGAGAATCCAGTAAGTGTGCTCTGCTATAGCAGCACTGGACTACCCTGTGAAATCAAACTGGACAACAGCTCAGAATATATGGCACGAACGTTGCCTGTGTTACAGGGACACCACATTTGCCTACAGGCAAAATCATGGTAAAACCTATGAATCAAACTCTCCCAAAGCTCTTTATGTTTTGAACTAGTTCTGTCTCTCACAGAACAGTTTGGTACCTCCAATGGTGAACCATGCAGGAGGTTTAAAAGAAGGTTTGAGAAGAAAAACAAACAAAGAGGGGGGAAAAGGGAGAGAAAAGTCGATGTCAAGTGTTATTAAGAATGAAGTTCCAGGTACTAACTTGGGCAGGAGATCTGCCTGTGTCATTACAGAGACGGGAGCCAAGCGGATAAAGCCGTGGATCCAGAAGAAGTCAAGCTTGCCTGAACCAGGACGAGATCCTGATCCCAGGAACTGAAGTCAAGTGTTCCAAGTGCAGCCACAGTGGACTATGAACTTTGCTGCGGGATATTTTGAATGGTCTGACAGTCTTTGAAAAATGCCTGTGTTTGTGCTAAATGAAAATTGGGGAAATAGTGATTTCTGCACAGCCTAAGGTCACAGATTGCAATCGGTGCCTGTAGGAAAACGTGAGGCTGGTGTTATCTGCACTTCTGACACTCCTGATTGGCCAAACAAACAAATGCAACAGCAAAGGTATCAAGGCACTTACAATTGGTTTCATGACTGGGGAATTTCAGGATGGATATTGTCGATGGTCAAATTTGGATTATTGGATTTGGTAATTATGGTACTTGTCTTCCATTTACTGTCATGTTTCTTGAGCTTTCTGCAAAGGGCCCTTGCAGAGACCTCAAAAAGCAGTTTTTGTAACACAGATACTAAAAGGGGAAAATTGGCAAGGAGGACAGTGGGCCTGCCGGCGGCCTGGCTCTCCTCACAGAAGACAATATCCTTGAATTCCCATAAGACAGGAAAATTACTCGTGCTGAGAGGTATTTGGTAATTCCATTCTCAAATCTAGTGACCTTGAAGACAGAGGTACACACTGCCTCAACCCAAGAAGGAGTTGTAGGAAAGTATTTGGAAGTAAGTGAATATGTCGTTAAGCAGCCATAATAAGATGGCCAAACCACAGCAGGTGTGCAGATAACTTTTAGACATCAAAGATAAACTAACAATGATTAGCTATAAGATATGCTTCTCAAAGCTCGTTCTAAGTACTAATTAATCACTTTGGTGTGAGCAGTATGTGTAGCCAATTAGCAGTTTTTAGCTTGCCACTCTTTACAGTATGGTTTTCTGTTTATGGGATGGTTTCTGGATTTAGTTAAACAAGGGCTTATGTTTTTGTCAGTTATTTTTGCCTTAGTGTTATTTTTGCCGTGTATGTCACAGTATTTCCCTGGCAGGATGGATAATGCTCTTTGCAACATCTGGCTGGTCCATAAACAAGAAGGGGTCTCGCGACTCCGCCAAGATGACAAATGGGATTGGCTGGATCAACTTTTTGGGAGTTGGGGTTTATCAGGACGGATAAGGAGTTTGTTAAAGATGTTGTTATATGCCTTGTTTGTAATTGTGTTGATATTGCTTTGCTTGCCATGTATCGTACAGTGTAGTCAACGGCTTCTTGCTCGCTCTTTGAATGGGGTGTTCCTTCTCTAAAATAGAAACGGGGGAATTGTGGAAGAGTGGCTACGTGAGAAGCGAGGCCATGGCTCTATGGAGCCATTGTTCAAGCAGTGTCCTGTGTAACTTCATAGTACGAGTAGGCGTTGCCCCATCCCGACGCAAATGATAGAGAGGAAGGTCAGTATTTTGATAGCGATGTCACACAGTGACAAGAAGGAGAAACAATACGTGTGTTTCAAGGATCTGCTGTTCCTGAGAATGAGAAAGAAGCACCGTTCCCAGACCACAAGATGAGTGATGTAACCTTTAACCAAGAACCAATCAAGTTGTAACAATTATAATGTGCATTAGTAACAATTAATGTGTATTAACAATAGTATAAAAGAAAGCCGTTAGCCATAATAAATCGAAGCCTGCTGATTACTCATACTGAGCGTAGCCTTGAATTCCCTCCATCGCGACAAACAGGCAACAGGTAGATGAGGTGCTCAGGGATCTGGTTTAGCTTAGGATGGGAATGGTTGGACCCGATGATCTTCAGTGGTCTCTTCCAACGTGGTGATTCTGGGATTTTGGGATTCTGTTACTATTGGGTACCTGGGGAGGTTTCCGCCCCAGAAGATCTTTAGGCCCTTGTACCTTGTGCTCGGGAGCTACTGCTGGATGTTCAGCTTCTCTGAAGGTGGACTCTGTTAGAGCCAGAAAATGACATCAGGCTGTGTTATGAACGTTCCCTTGGCAGGTAAAGCCCTGATCCCCAAGGGTACTGGAGCTGCTAGTGAGCTACCTAGGCAGGTTTCAGGCCAGGAACATCAGTCATCCTTCGAGCCTTTTATTTATGAGCTATTGCTGGACGTTTAGCAGTTTCAAAGTCAGATGCTGATAGAGCCCGGAAATGACGTCAGGCCCTGTTAGGACCTTATCTTGGTAAGCACAGACCTGAGTCTCAAGGTTACTGGTGCTGCTAGTGGGCTACCTCCTGAGGTTTCAGGGCAGAAATATCTTCCAGCCCTCACATAATGTTTGGGGGGGAGATTTATTGCTGGAGGTTTAGCAGTTTTGAAGCTGGATGCTGGTAGAGCTGGAAAATGATGTCAGGCACTGTTAAGGCCATCCCGTTGTCTTTGAACGCCATGAGCCCCAGGGATACTGGGTCTGCTAATGGGCTACCTGGGGAGGTTTCAGGCCAGGAAGATCACTAGGCCCTCACAACTGTTGTTTGGGAGCTATTGCTGGATGTTGAGCAGGGTCAAAGGTGCATTCCGGTAGAGCCTGAAAATGACATCAGGCACTGTTAGGACCTTTCCCAAGGAAAGGAAAGCCCTGATCACCAAGGTTACTGGGGCTGCTTGTGTTCTGTGGAGGCAGATTTCAGTCCAGGAACATCATTGAGCCTTCAAGCCTTTCCATTGAAAAGCTATTGCTGGAGATTGAGCAGTTTCAAAGATGGACGATGGCAGAGCCCGAAAATGGTATCAGGCACTCTTAGGACTCTTCTCCAAACAAGCAAAATCCTGAGTCCCAAGGTTACTGGCCATGCTGGTTGGCTACCTGGGGAGATTTCATTCCAAGGCACTTTTTTCAGCTCTCTCACTTTTTGTTTGGGGGATGTTGCTGGACATTTAGCAGTTTAGACGTTTGACGCTGGTAGAGCCTGAAAATGACACCAGGCACTGAATCAACTGTTCCCTTCGTAAGGACTGACCTGGGTCCAAGTACAATTGGCACTGCTGATGGGCTACCTAGTGAGGTTTCAGGGCAGGAAGATCTCTCAGCCCTCGATTTTCTTTTATAGGATTTATTGCTGGGTGCTTTGCAGTTTCAAACCTGGACACTGTTCGAGTCCAAAAGTGATGTCAAGTTCTGTTAGGACGATTCTGTTGTCTAGGAAAGCCCTGAGCCCTAAGGGTACTGTTGCTGATAGTGGGCTACCTGAGGAGTTTTCAGGCCAGGAACTTCTTTCATCCCTCAAAGCTTTTGTTAAGGATCCATTTCTGTTTGTTTAGCAGTTGGCAACTGTATACTGGTAGAGCCCAAAAAGTGTCACCAGGCATTCAGTTCTTAGGAAAGCCTTGAGCCCCGAGGTTTCTGGGGCTGCTAGTGAGCTACCTAGGCAGGTTTCAGAACAGGAGAACATTTCCCTTCTTGACCTTTTTGTTTGGGATCTACAGCTGGATGTTTAGCACTTTTGAAGGTGGTTGCTGGGAAAGCCAGAAAAAGAAGTCAGGCAATTTTTGGACCATTCCATTGTCTGTGAAAGCCCTGAGCTGGGGGCTCAGGGGTTACCAGGGGGCTTGAAAGCTGCCTGGGGAGGTTTCACGCCAGGAACCTTTTGAAGCCCTTTGCACTTTTGTTTGGGAGCTATTGCTGGACATTTAGTGTGTTCAAAGGTGGACGCTGGTAGAGCCCTAAGATCACATCAGGCAATTCTAGGACTGTTCCACTGGTAAGGAAAGCCCTGACCCTAAGGGTACTGCGCTGCTGATGGGCTACCCAGGCAGGTTTCAGGCCAGGAGCCTCTTTAAGCCTTTTATATATTTTTTTAATCTATTAATGGATGTTCAGCAGGTTCTAAGGTGGACACTACTAGAAGTGAAAATGACATCCAGCAGTGGGGACACACACAGTGGCAGGGGATCCCAGGAAGGGTGCCTAACACTAATCCCAACCCCAACCCCCAAATCTAATCCCAATCTCAGCCCCAAAACCCAACCCAAATCCCAACTGTGACCCTAACCCCAAATCCCACCCCTAATATCAATCCCCAATCCCAAATTTAATCCCAAACGGATCCCTCATTTCAAACCTGACCCCAAAACCCGAGCCTGATCTTGGTCCCAACCTCAAGCATATCCCAAAACCCAACCCCAAATCCCAGCCCCAAATCTCAATCCCTATCCCAAATCCCAGTCCCAATCCCAGTCTTGACAACAAATCCCAGCCCTGAATCACAAATCCCAACACCAAATCCCAGCCCCAAACACCACTCCGAATCCCAATCCCAACACTAATCCCTCCCTAATCCCATCTCACCCCACCCTCTCCCTTTCCCCCCCTTCATGTTTTTCAATCCCCCTCCCTTAATGTAGGGGTGGGGGCTCCTCCAACCAACCTCCCCCCTGGGATTCAGCAGCCAGTGCCAGTGCTCTTGGCAGAGGCTGAGGATTTTGGGGTGCGGAAGGAAATTGGGGAATGTGGGGAGCAGAACACGATGGGGGGACATGGAAACTTGGCGCCAGACCCAGGAATGGGGTGGGCTCCCCGAAACAGCTTCAGGAAAGGGGGGCCTGGCTGTTTTGGGGAGTAGAGGGGGAGGGTGGGAATGGCCAGACTGACTAATGTCTGGGAGGGGGTGTGGAGGAAATACAGGGAGGGGGATTGTGGGCCCCCTCACATCCCCCTTATCCCTGGAGAGGTGCTGCTTGGCCCCTAAAAGGATTTGGGGGGGGGGGGTCAATGAGGCTGATGCTCTCCAGGACCTGGCTGGGGACGTGGGTGCATCTGAACCTGCATGGGGGGAGCCGCTTTAGTCCCCCCCACAATGGATACAACCCCCTTCACTGATATAACCTCCCACATCCCACTAATACACCCCCCACCCCACATCATTTCCCCACCCTCCACTTCCCAGCCCTGGAAACATCACTGTGGGTTCCGGAGGGGTTTTGGAGGGTTCAAGGGGTTCCTGGATGGCCCCTCGGTGGCAGAGAAACACTGAATCACCTGAGATTAAGCGATCCGGGATTAAGAGATGTGGGATTGAAGGAATATGGGATTAAAACATTCTGGGATTTATCAATCTGGGATTTCTGTATCCGGGATTTATTGATCCAGGGTTTAAACAAACCAGGGTTTATCAATCCAGGATTAAAGGACCTGGGATTAAAAAACAAGGAATTAAAAGATCCCACAAATGCCCCGGGGGGTGGGAAGGAAACTTGGGTGTGGGGGGTGGGGGTGTGCATAGCGGGGAGTCCAGCAACACATCCATGTTTTCCAGGTCGGGTTTCCAAAGCAGGAGGCAGCAGTAGGTCAGGACAGGTTTGGTCTCGGGGGGAGATGGAGCCACGTGACCCACGTGCCGTTCATCTGCCTGCCGGCGCCAGAGCAGTGGGGACGGGTCCCTTGGTGAGGCGGCGCCTGGCAGGGCGCTGGTACACGGGGTACACCACGGTGCTGTGCACCACCTTGATGCGCCCGGCTTCTTGCCTGACCTTCAGGTTGAGGCGGATGCAGCTCTGAGCCTCATGGGGGGTCTTGATGGGGGGTTTGCTCCGCGATGGAAGAGCGTCCTCATCCCCGCTGTCAGGCGCCGGAGTGGCTTTGGCCCCAGGGAGGGATGGAGAACCCCCACTGTGCTTGATCAGCACTTTGGTTGGGTGGATGGGGGGAGGCGGCTGCAGCAATGGATGTTTCCGGCTCTGTGAGGGCGGCAGGATGCTGGAGGAGGCTGGGACTGCCAAGGAGGAGGAAGAGGAAGATGAGGAGCAGGAGGAAGAAGAAGAGAAGAGGCTCTGCGAGCGGGACAAGGAGGAGATGCACTCATCTGCAAGGGAAACACCATGTCAATCTTTTGGATGCACACCCCCTCCTCTTCCCCACTTTCCAACACCATCCACCATCATTAACCGAACCGGTGTGATGCCACGTTCACTCCTCAACCTTTCACCCTTTACTTTCAAAACCATGTCTTTCCTGCCCACCCCCCTACCCAAAATCTCAATAATAAGTAACGACCTCCCACAATTCACCCCTTATCCCCTCCCCACCTTCCCCCTCCCAGAAAAAGGCAGAGCTTTAGGGAAAGGAAATGAGTGGCCATTTGACCACACACGGGTGTGACAGGCTTCACCCCACTGCCCCAAGCTCACAGTGAACAGGCGCCGTTTGGGATACCCTCCCTGGCTTGGGTACCAACCTGCAGTGGAAGGCGGGAGGGCGGCGGGCGCCTGGCTGTGTGCAGGGCTTGGCGTTGGTATCACCCTCACTGCTTGTCCTTGGCCGCTCACCAGCATGGAGCACGGGCCGGTGAGCTGGCGGAGCGCTGCGGAAGCCTGGCTGGTGGGAGGCTGCTGCAGGATGATCCCTTGCGGCACCTACACAGGGTTAATTAAAAGAAAATTTGGAAAAACCACAAGAAGTTGGGAAAACCAAACAATAACTGGGCATTAAACTCCTGGTGATCTGGCGCACGAGCGCAGGGAGGGGAGGGACCGGCCACCTGCTCGTGGCAGCGCCTCTCCAGCCACAGAGATGTTAACACCATGGGCGGCACAGGCACCCCCAAACCCCCTTGGCTTTGCCTCCCTCCTTCCCCCCACCCCAAAGAAGAAGGAGGGTGGTGGCACCCGGGACCTGCCTGGGAGGAACCAGCCATGTTTCGGCTTACGATTGTTCCTCTAAACCCTCATCTCCCCACGGGCAGGAGGTTCGTGGCCGTGCTTTGCCGCGCTCTTGCTGTGCTTCACTCCCCCTCTGACCTATGCCCAGCGCTGGAGACCCTCGACGGTAACTTAATTTACCTGCTGGAACCTGTCCACTCTTTTCTGCTGTTGAGGAGCAGGGTTGGGAAGAGCCGGGAGGGTGATGTAGCTGTTGATGGGCATGGTGGCCACTTGGGAGGGTTGGACCTGTTTGATCAGCTGTGTGGACTGGTTGATGGGCATCACTTGCTGCCCCACCACCTGAATCGGGCCGATACCCAGTGTCCCGCTGGGGCTGCTGTTGGGCAGACCCTGGAGGTTGGAGATGGGTTGGATGGTGACGTTGCCCAAGCCGACTTGCTGGAGCAAAGGCTGAATGCTGATGGCCTTGTTGAACACATCGTCTCCCAGCGACTGCTGGACCAAGGCCTGGTGAGGCAGGACAGCGGGTTGCTGCAGCCCGATGGGGTCGGCCCCGCCGGAGAAGATCTGCAGGGTGCCGTTGGTGGCTGCCTGTGCCGCGGGCTGAAGGGTGGGAAGCTGGAAGGGGCCCAGATCCAGCTCGGCTTCCGCTTTCAACAGCTGCTCAGTGATGTTGGCCTCTTGCAGGCTCTGCTGGAGGATGTCAAAAGGCCGGTCCGAGTTCTGCAGGTTGGTCCCACCACCCGAGGGGGACCCCAAGATGTCCTCTAAAAAATCAAAGTCCAGGCTGGTGGCAAGTGGACTCTGCTCGGTGCTCAGATGGTTGCCAGAGGGCTCTTGCATCTGGAGCTGAGGAAACAGCCGGTCAGCGGCGTGGGGAGGAGGAGAAGGAAGGAGGAAGAAGAGAGGAGAAGGAATTGAGCTCAGGTGCAAAGAGGACTTCGAGTCAGCTCACCTGACACATTTCGCCAGCCACCTTGGAGGGGAGGGGGCCATGGGCTCCCTTGCCCCCAGACCTGAAATTGCTTCTTCATCCCCAGGGGAGCCCAACCCTGGGCTACTGTGGCCTTAGGAGAACCGACAAGATGGCCCTCAAATGACCAGCCTCCCAGTCAGGGAGGCCAAGGATGTCCCAACGAGGCAGGGGGGAAGCGAGGGGGCTTGAGCCCTTTTGACATGGGCATGGAGCAAAGCTCTGAAAACACCCCATCGGGTTGTGAAGGGGAGAAAAAATCATATTCCAGGAAGAAACCTTCAAAGGAAAAACCCCTCTGTGAAAAACCTGGCTGCTTTTCTTGTGAGAGATACAAATCCCTGCATCCTGCCTCTCTTCCTCACTAGAGCTGAGAAACAGGTGGAAAACAAGCTGGGGAATTAAAATGAGGGAAAGGAAATATTAAAAAAGGGGGGGGGGAAGAGGGAATAAAAAAAGTGAAAGGTTTCTAAACCGTCATTCCTCAAGTATAAATTAAAAATACATACCCCATCACCTCCAAAAAAGGCACTGGCTGCATCTCCTGTGCTGTCCAAGAGATCATCACTGTCAATCTGTAATTAAAATGATGAGATTTACTTTCTTCTAAGAGAACAGAGCCCAAAAAAATGCAGGAAAACCCCCGATTTAAAAATGTCTCTAAAAAAGGGAAAACAAAAAGAAAACCCACACAAAAAGGGGATGGGGGGGGAAGAGCCCCTGTGCGTGGTGCTGCCAGGTATCTGAGCTCTGGCTTGCCGCTCTGACAACATGGCTCTGAACTTGGGGTTTGCTTTCAGGTTTTTTGGGGATGAGGTAAGGAAAAAAACCCCAACCCCCCTCCTCATTCATTAAGAAGAAGAAAAGAGGTGGGATAAGGACAAAAAGGGGTCTCGGGGCAGAGAACCAAGCTGCCACTACCTTTTGGGATCCATGTAAGAAGTCGTTCAAGGCCTGAGGGTCGCTGCAAGACACAAAAGCGGGAGGAAAAGGGTTGAGGGGGGACACGAGGTGCACGCCGCGCCGGCAGCATCGCGCCCGGGTCTAATTAAGCTCCCTTCACTAATGGAACCCAAGGGCGTAGGCTGGTTGGGAAGCCAGCGGCTCTGTCACAGGCCTGAGGTATGGTGGGGAAGGTAAATGCTCTTCCCAAGGCTGCCATGGCCTCCCTCTTCCCAGGGAGCTCCAGCCACAAACTCTGAAGGAAAAGGAGGCGGCGACGGGGTAGGTGACAAGTGCCAAACCTCCTGCGGTACAGCCCGGAGCCCTCTGAGGGATGCCAACCATCCATCAGGAAGGGTTTGTAGGGCTGGGACCCCTTTGGAACGCGCCTCGGAGGATTTCTGGCTCCAGGAGAACTAACACTGTGCCGGGGAAGCAGCAGAACCCCCTTCCCACCCTCCTGCCTTCCTGAAACCATGGGGTTTAGCTTACCAAATGACATCCAGCAGGCACCGGGTGTCTTCATCATCCATGTCAACTGCAAAGAAAAAGGGGGGAGGGGTTACGGTCAGGAGAGCAGAGGGGCTGGGAGCCCCCGAGCACCACGCTTTGTGTTCCTCTTCACAGCAACGATGATGATGATGATGGTGAGGATGGACACCCACTGGTCAAGAGGGACGTCAACCAGCTGCCAGAAAGCCAAGTCCAGTTTAAAACTGCCCTGATTTAGTTGGTTTTGTCCCTAAAGTTCCGCTGCGGCGCAAGGGATCGGGAAGAGATTCGGAATTGAGGAGGTTTTGATGATAAACCTGAGATGTGGCACGGGGCAGGGCTGGGACGCAGAGGGAGGTCGGAGGGGAAGACGGGGGATTGGTGTAAGGTATTTACTCAGATCCCAGGGTTTGGTGGGTCAGAACTCCCCAAGGAGAGTCAGGGAATGAAAACTGGGGAGGAGGAGAAGAGCAATAAAAGGAAAAAGGAAAAAAAGAGAGAGAGAAGAAGTCGGCTACCTCGACAGATGATAAGGAGAAGCTCAGTGGTGGACAAACACCTTCCCCGGGCCGCAGCTCAAGGATTCCAGGACCTGGCTTCTGAGCTGTCTGTCGGCTGCAGTTCTTGTCGGGATCCACAAATGACTGACCTGTATGGGGCCAGCGAGGCTGGGCTAATGACCTCGAAGAAGCTCCCAAAGAGGAGCTGGAGGGAGCAAACCCCCACGCCGGGAAGCGTATCCCACAGCACCACCACTGACACTGCTGGCTGCTACCTGCAAAGGATGCTGGGAAGAAACTGGCCACTCCTGGGCCAGCCCGTTGCTATAGGGACAGGAACACATGTGATGTCACACGTGGTGAGGCAGGTCGGGGGGAAAGAGACGGGCTGGGGGAATCTCAAATCCTTCCAAAAAAGCAACGAATTACAACTCACAGAGGGGGACAGATGCGCTTCGGGCTCGGAACGCCACTTCTCCGAGGCAGAAGGGAGACGGTCTTCTCCTCCCTGGCCGATGTCTGACGAGCGCTGGGGTAGCAGGATGAGGAGACAAGGCCATCTGGGGAACCGGAGAAGAACTCCCGGGCCCTGGATCTATCCCCAACCCCTGACCTCCTCCTGGCACTCAACGCTCGTGCGCTTTTCAAGCCAAAACATCTTGAACCCGCTTCACTCTTTAAGCAGCAGAACACGCGGTGATGTTATTGGAGTCACCTCACCTCGGGACAAAGAGTTTTCCCTCCTGATGGCAAAACGAAGGGGGAGGGAGAGGAGGAAGAAACCCACCCCAAACCACCCCAACCCCCCGACCCATCGCGTTGTCATCCCACGATAGTTCTCATTCTCCCTTGACTTGAAAAAACACCTTGACAGGGGCCCAGAAACCCACAGAGGAAAAGGAGGGGGGCACAGGTGGGGGGAAGGCGGCCAGGAGTCGTCACTCCTCACAGCACGATCCCGGCCAAACACGCCAAAAAACCCTCAGCAAAAACAAATCCCAACCCGGCTGCGAGGAGACTTTTCCAGGCTGGAAGATGGTGTTTCCCAGCCCCATTTTACACTGGATGGGATGGGAGGGGATGGGGGTTTTCCCCATTTTGTCAGCGGGAAGACAAGAAGAACAGATTTTTGGCCTAAGCCGTGTTTAAACTGGGAGGGGAACAGCTGTCACACTTGAACCGAGCGTTGCAGTTACTTGCAGAATTAGAAGGGGTCTCTAGGAAAACAATTGAAACAAATGAAGAAAAGTGCATTAGGGACCAGGGCCAGAGGTTTCAATGTACGAGAGCTTGTTACAGTAACCCTAATAAAACAGCTTCACTTCTAGGTGATTTTTGGTTTTAGTTTAGAAAATGATTTTGCTTTTAAAGGAGTTATAGGAGCTGTGAGAATATACAGCATGTTAAGGCTTTTAGGGACAAGACGGTGTGTGCCTTTATCACTGTGGAAAATCACTATGGACTCTGAATTAAAACAGTGGGTGCTGGTTACGGACCTTGAGTGAAAACAAGAAGTCCATGAAGAAACTGGCTTTGGTTAGGAAACAGCAGCCGAAGACGATGTGAGCTTGCTCAAGGATGGGGTTCACTCGCAGACACAGTGAGGCAGAGTATCGATGACCACCAGAGGACCCAGCTCAACACAACTACACAAATTAGGGACTTGTGTGCCTAAAATAGTCACTTTTTGTCCTCAAATTGCCCTTTTTTACCTCTTTTCCGCAACATATA
The DNA here is from genome assembly GCF_964237585.1 of Gallinula chloropus. Taxonomy (NCBI): domain Eukaryota; kingdom Metazoa; phylum Chordata; class Aves; order Gruiformes; family Rallidae; genus Gallinula; species Gallinula chloropus. The sequence goes on along the minus strand of NW_028168234.1, from coordinate 135,982 downwards.
GGCATTCTACAGCCTAAAATTGCCATTTTTGACACCAAATTGGGGAATTTTCTAATTTAAACCCAATTTTGACCCAAACATTTCAACTGTTTTCCCACTTCTGCCCCCTTCCCCCCAAATCTTCATATTCTTTTATAAATTATGTCTTTTTTTCCCTAAATATGGCCTTTAATTACCATAAATCAGCATTTTTACTCCAAAGTAGGCCTTTTTAAACTCTTTTTGGCCAACTCCCCCCACATTTGGGCAACACTTGACCATTTCAGAGCACTTCACCCCCATCTCTCCCAATTTCTACCATGTACCCAAAAAAATCCTAGACATTTTTGAAATAATTGGAAAATTTTAAAAAATGGTAAATTTCAAAGAATTTTTGAAAATTCTGGAAATGTTTTCAATGTTTTGAATTTTTTTTTTTGCCCAAAATGTGACTTTTTAACCCCAAAAACTTAGGGAGGGGAAGGGCCGGGTGTGAATCACGGTGGTCATCCTGCTTATATTAATGTGTGGGGCACCGGAGCCGTCGTCACTGTCTCCTCCGGTAAGACCTCATCAACATCATGTCCCCAGGACCAATTTTGGCCTTTTTTGCCCCAAAATTTCACCATGCCATGGCAGAGGCGAGTGGGGGAGGTGACGAGGGTCAACCCCCCATCCTCAAAATTCCACTCTCGAGGCCATCGTTGGGTCAAAATATGGGGGTTTTGGGGGGAGGAGGGAAATTCAATTTTGAGGTGAGAAATTTGATTTTTGGAGAGAATTTGGGGAATGTTGGTGAATTTTGGGGGGTTTTAGTTAGGGTGGGTTTAGAGTGTCGCCCAGTCGGACTTGCCCACAAACCCCAACTTATCACCCCAGACTTTGACCCCTGGAGCCACGGCAAAGGCTCGGCCCAGACTTGCTCCCCTTGAAGGACGAGGACACAGAAGTTAAGGGTGATGATGGTGGGAGCGGGCGACTCACCGGTGTCCTTCCTCCTTCCCCAGGGCTGCGGGCGGCCGTGACGCTGGTGGAGTCCGGAGGGGCCTCCAGACACCCGGGGGGTCCCTGTGCCTCCTCTGCAAGGGCTCTGGCTTCACCTTCAGCAGCTGTGACATGTTCTGGGTGCGTCAGGCGCCTGCGGAGGGGCTGGAGTGGGTCACAACTCTTTACACCGGGGGTGGCAGCACCAACTACGCGCCGTCGGTCCAGGGCCGGTTCAGCATCTCCAGGGACAACTCCCAGAGCAGGGGGACGCTGCAGATGAACAGCCTCAGGGACGGTGACACGGCCACCGACCGCTGCACCAACAGTGCTGCTGCTGGTGGTTATTGTGCTGGTGGCCCCGACCCCGTCGTCGTGTCCCCAACTTCCCAGAGAACAATCCTGGCCCATTATCAGCCTTTTTTGCCCCAACCTTAAGTGTTTTCAGCCCAAATCGTGACCGTTCTTGTCAACCCCTTGACCGAGTGACCTGAGTCCCCTGAGCCCATTTCCCTGACCCAATTTTCGATGGAAAATTGTTCTAATTTTGGGTAAGAATTTGAAGTATTGAATTTTGGCAGGTCTGGGTCGCGTAGAAATAGTGATTTTTGGAAATAATCCCCATCCTCTCCAGTTGATGTGAGCTTAAAAATTTTAAATTTAAAATTTTCAGTGGATAAGTTTAAAAATGCTGAAATTTAAAATTAAAAAAATTAAAACCCCCATATCCCACCCCCAGACCCCCCCAAACCCCCCCTAAGCCCCCTGTACCACCCCCATTACCCCCCCCGACCCCTCTCACCCCGCTGTCCCACCCCCCAACCCCCCCCAACAAACCCCCTAAACCCCCCCAAACCCCCCTAGCCCCCCCTCTCCCCCCCTCAGGCCCCACCAGCCTGTGCCTGAGCCTGTGGCGGGGGGGCTCCCTGAGCTGGCAGGGCTGGCTGCCCCCTGGCGACTACCTGCTGCTCAGCCCCCCGCCTGGGACCCCCCTCTGCCCGGCCCAGGACCCCCCGCTGCTGCCCCGCCTGCTGCTGCTGACCCCAAGGAGAAGGAGGGGGAGGAGGGGGGCAGAAGACCCCTCCCTACACCCTGGCTGGGGGGGAGGCCCCTCCCCAGGCGCTGCTGGGGGGGCTGCACACTGGGCTGCTGGTGGCCAGCGCGGCGCGGGGGCTCTTCCTGAGCCGCCACCGCCCCGCTGAGGAGGGGGCTGCAGAGTTGGGGGTGGGGTCCACTGCCGGGCCCCCCACCTCCCTTGCCCGAGGGGAGGGGACGCTTCGACCCGCGCCGCTTCCGGGAGGGTAAGGGACTGAAACCCAAACCCCCCCAAGCCCCCTACCCAGCCCTAACCTCCCCATAACCCCCTGTCCCACCCCTAACCCCCCTATTCCCCCCCAAACCCCCCTATTCCCCCACATTACCCCCCATAAGCCCCCCCAACCCCCCTGTCCCACCCCCATCACCCCCCCTAAATCCCACTATTCTCTCCCAAGACCCCCTAAACCCCCCCAACCCCTCTCTCCCACCCCTAACCCCCCCAAACCCCCCCTATTCCCCATTATCCCCCCATCCCCCCCTTAAACCCCCCTAAGCCCCCCCAAATCCCCCCAACCCCCCTGTCCCACCCATAACCATCCCAAACCCTCCCATTCCCCCCATTACCCCCCAAAACCCCCAATCCCACACCTAAAACCCCCAAGTCCCCCCAACCCCCCATCCCCCCCTTAAATCCCCCTAAGCACCCACAGAACCCCCTGTCCCACCCCCATCACCCCCTTACCCCCCCCAAGCACCCCTAACCCCCCCAAACTCCCCTATCCCACCCCTAACCCCCCCAAGCCCCTCCAACCCCCCCGTCCCACCTCCATCACCCCCCTAAACACCCCTATTCCCCCCCACCCCCCTCATTACCCCCTCCCAAACCCCCATATCCCCCCCAAGCCCCCCCAACCCCCCCGACACCCCTCACCCCTCTATCCCTCTCCCAGCCCCCCCGTCCCACCCATATCACCCCCCTAAACCCCCTATACCCCCCCAAGCCCCCCTAACCCCTCCAAATCCCCCCTATCCCCCCCTAAATCCCCCGTCACACCCCCATCACCCCCCTGTCCCCTCTCCTTGGGGCACCCCCCACCCCTCAGCTCCATGGGACACCCCTATCCCCCCCCCAAACCTCCTCCTAACCCCCCCATCCCACCCCCCACCCCCCTAACCCCCCACCCCGTGACATCACTGATGACGTCATTGATGAGGTCACACCCCCCAGAGGTGGAGCGTCACCGCCGGGGGCTGGGGCTGTACCTGGAGCATCGGGTCACCCTGGCCATGGGGGGGGGAGCTGGGACCCCACGACGGGCCCCACAACCACTGACTCGTCCTCCCCGTGCCGGATGGGGGGGGCTTGAGGGGGTTAGAGGGGGGTTGGGGGTGGGTTTGGGGGGCTGGAAGGGGGGTGGGAGGAGGTTAGAGGGGTGTTGGGAGGGTTAGAGGGGGTTGGAGGTGGGTTTGGGGGGGTGGGAGGGGGTTAGAGGGGGGTTGGGGGGCAGTTGGGGGGCATTTGGGGGTTTTAAAGGGGATTTGGGGGAGTTAGAAGGGGGTTGGGGGGGGTGGGGTGGGTTTGGCGGCATTAGTGGGGTGTTGGGGGGCATTTGGGGGGGTTGTGGGGCAGTTCAGGGGGGTTGAGGGGAAGGAAGGGGGGGGTGGGAGGGGGAGTTAGGGGGCATTTGTGGGGGTTTGGGGGTGGGCAGGGGGGTTAGAAGGGATTTGGGGGGGCAGGGAAGGGGGGTTGGGGGCAGTTGAAGGGGTTACAGGGGATTTGGGGGGCGGGCAGGGGGGTTTAAGGGGTGTTGGGGAGCCGTTGGGGCGGTTAGAGGGCAGTTGGGGGGCGGGCAGGGGGGTTGGGGGGCAGTTGGGGGGATTGGGGGGGTCTGGGGGGCAGCTGTGGCCCCTCATTGCCTCTCCCCCCCCCACACACAGCTGGAACAGGCCATGGCCCAGCAGCTGCTTGAGACCCTGGGCACCCCCCCTGCAGCACCCAGGCCTGAGACCCCCCAGGAGGGATCCAGGGACCCCCGGGAGGGATCCCCAGACCCCCTGGGATGGACCCACAGACCCCCAGGAGGGAACCCCAGACCCTGGGAGAGACCCAGAGACCCCCGGGATGGACCCAGAGACCCCCAGGATGAAGCCAAAGACCCCTGGACTGACCCCAGAGCCCCTGGAACCCACCCAGACCCCCGGCACCAGCCCCAGAGACCCCAGAACCAGCCCCAGAGGCCACAGGACTGACCCCAGGACCAGCCCACAGCCCCAGACCCCCCCATTCCCCACCCCCATACCCCACTGTCCCCGCCCCAGAACCCCCAGACCCCCGATCCAGCCCCAGACGCCCCAGGACCAGCCCCAGACCCCCGTTCTCCAGCCTCAGACCCCCTGGGACTGACCCCAGGAGCCATTCCCCGCCCCCAGACCCCCCTGTCCCTGCCCCCAGACCCCCATTCCCCACCCCCAGAGACCCCAGACTCCCTTGTCCCCTCTCCCAGACCCCCCGATCCAGCCCCAAACCCCTCTGGGACCGGCCCCAGACCCCCGTTCTCCAGCCTCAGACTCCCTGGGATTCACCCCAGAACCCACTCCCAGCCCCAGACCCCCCTGTCCCTGCCCCCAGACCCCCGTTCCCCACCCCCAGAGACCCCAGACCTCCCTGTCCCCGCTCCCAGACCCCCCTGTCCCTGCCCCAGAGACCCCAGACACCCCTGTCCCCAGCCCCAGACCCCTCTGGACCGGCCCCAGACCCCCCGATCCAGCTCCAAACCCCGCGGGACCGGCCCCAGATCCCCCTGTCCCCGCCCCCAGACCCCCGATCCAGCCCCAAACCCCCCTGGACTGACCCCAGGACTCATTCCCCACCCCCAGAGCCCCCTATCCCCACCCCCAGACCCCCCGATGCAGCTCCAAACCCGCCGGGACCGGCCCCAGACCCCACTGTCCCCGCCCCAGAGACCCCAGACACCCCTGTCCCCGCCCCCAGACCCCCGATCCAGCCCCAGACCCCCGTCCCCAACCCCGGGACCGGCCCCCAGCCCCATCCCCGCCTCAGACCCCCGTCCCAGGCCCCCCCCCGGGACTGACCGAGGCGGTAACGATCACCCCCCCACACCCCCATCCCCGCCCCCGCCCCCGCGCTGCTCTCCCCCTCTTCCCGCCGCTGAGGGGGCAGCGCCTCCCATGGGCTGCCCACCGCGGGGCGGGCGGGCTTAGGGCGAGAACCAATTATGTCATATTGTTTTGCCCTGAATATGACCTTTTATTGCCAAAAATCAGCATTTTTACGGAGTCCCTCTTTTTAAAACTCTTTTTGCCCGATTTTCCCCCAAATTTGGGCAACAATTGACCATTTTAGGACATTCCCCGCCCATCTTTCCTCCTCACTATGATGAGTCCAAATCTGTCCTTCCCCCCCCCCCGTTTTTATCCCAATTTTTTATGATTTGGGGAAATTGTAATCATTTTTTGATAATTTTTCCTTTTTTTAACATTTTTCACCCAATTTTTGCCCAATTCCATCACTTTTCTCTCCCAATTTCTGCCATGCACCTCAAAAAATCCAAGAAATTTCTGAAATGATTTGGAAATTTAAGAAAAAAAAATTAATTTCAAATAATTTTAAAAATCTATTTTATTTTTAACTCTTTTTGCCTAATATTTGTCTATTTAGCCCCGGAAAATTTGGAAGGAAAAGCGCTGGGCATGAATCACAGTGGTTATCCTGGTTGGATTGAGTTTTGGGGTGCCAGGATCGTTGTCACTGTCTCCTCCGGTTATTCCTGGTCACCATCATTTCACCGGGACAAATTTTGGCCATTTTTGCCCCAAAGTCTCACCCTCCCGGGGCTGGTGTGTGTGGGGGGGATGATAAGGGTCAAACTCCCTCCCCACACACCTCAAATTTCACCCTTGAGTCCATCGTTGGGTCAAAATGTGGCATTTTTGGGGGGGAGGGAAATTCCATTTATTTTTGGGGGAGAATTTGGGGAATTTCAGGGAATTTTGAGGGGTTTTATGAAGGTGGGGCAATCTGCCGGGCCAAAAATTTCAAATTTTAGGATGTTTTGGTGATTTCCAACCCCAAAAAAATAACTCTGAGGCAATTTAATGGTAGAAAGAGGGGAAAAAAATAAAATTTGGGGAATGTGGAAAATTTCTGAGGAAGGAAATAAAAATTTTTGTGAATGAAGTTTATTTTTGAGGGAAAAATGGAATTTTGGAGACCAACATTTGCCCAAAAATGAAGTTGTAAGGATTTTCTTTGAGTGAAATATAATCCATTAGTGAGTTGCTGGTAGAAAATGGAATCCAGGGTGAATTTGATGGTAAAATTCTTCAGAGTTTGGGTAAAAATTTGAAACAGTGAATTTTTGAAGGTTTGTGTGGAGTCAAAATAGCAACTTTTGGCAATAATTCCCACTCCTGACAGTCGATGTGCTCTTAAAATTTTAAAATTTTTATTGGGCAAATTTTACAATGATGTTAATTAGATGTTTTAAATTGGAGAGTGAAGTGCATCCTGGGAGAATAAGGGAGGGATCTGGGGGGTGGTTTAGGTTTGGCCCATCCCCATGGGCACCCGCTGTCACTGACGTCACTGATGAGGTCACACCCCCCAGAGGTGGAGCGTCACCGCCGGGGGCTGGGGCTGTACCCGGAGCATCGGGTCACCCTGGCCGTGGGGGGGGGGAGCTGGGACCCCACGACGGGCCCCACAACCGCCGCCTCGTCCTCCAGGTGCCGGATGGGGGGGGGTTGGGGGGGTTAGAGGGGGGTTTGGGGTGGGTTTGGGGGGATTAGAGGGGGGTTTGGGGTGGGTTTGGGGAGCTGGAAGAGGGGTGGGAAGGGGTTAGAGGGGTGTTGGGGGGACTTAGAGGGGGTTGGGGGTGGGTTTGGGGGGGTGGGAGGGGGTTAGAGGGGGGTTGGGGGGCTGGAAGGGGGGTGGGAGGGGGTTTTAGGGGTGAGTTGGGGGGGTTAGAGGGGGTTGGGGGTGGGTTTGGGAGAGTGGGAGGGGGTTAGAGGGGGGTTGGGGGGCTGTAAGAGGGGTGGGAGTGGGTTAGAGGGGGGTTGGAGGGCAGTTGGGGGGCATTTGGGGGGGTTAAAGGGGATTTGGGGGAGTTAGAAGGGGTGCTTGGGGGGTTGGGGTGGGTTTGGGGGTATTAGAAGGGTGTTGAGGGGGCCATTTGGCGGGGTTAAAGGGGATTTGGGGTAGTTAGAGGGGTACTTGGAGGGGTTTAGAGGGGGGTTGGGGGCATTTGGGTGGGTGTGAGGGGTTTTAGGGGGGGTTGGGGGAGTTACAGGGGGGTTAGGGATGGGTTGAAAGGGATTGGGGGGTTTGGGGGGGCTGGAAAGGGGGGTGGGAGGGGGTTAGAGGGGTTTGGGGCCAGTTGGGGGGCATTTGGGGGGGTTGTGGGGAAGTTCAGGGGGGTTGAGGGGAAGGAAGGGGGGGAGGGAGGGGGAGTTGGGGGGCATTTGGGGGTGTTTGAGGGTGGGCAGGGGGGTTAGAAGGGATTTGGGGGGGCAGGGAAGGGGGGTTGGAGGCAGTTGAAGGGGTTACAGGGGATTTGGGGGGCGGGCAGGGGGGTTTAAGGGGTGTTGGGGAGCCGTTGGGGCGGTTAGAGGGCAGTTGGGGGGCGGGCAGGGGGGTTGGGGGGCAGTTGGGGGGATTAGGGGGGGTCTGGGGGGCAGCTGTGGCCCCTCATTGCCTCTCCCCCCACACACACAGCTGGAACAGGCCATGGCCCAGCAGCTGCTCGACACCCTGGGCCCCCCCCCTGCGGCACCCAGGCCTGAGACCCCCAGGAGGGACCCAGGGACCCCCGGGAGGGATCCCCAGACCCCCTGGGATGGACCCACAGACCCCCAGGAGGGAACCCCAGACCCTGGGAGAGACCCAGAGACCCCCGGGATGGACCCAGAGACTCCCAGGAGGGACCCAGAGACCCCGAGGACGAAGCCAAAGACCCCTGGACTGACCCCAGAGCCCCTGGAACCCACCCAGACCCCCGGCACCAGCCCCAGAGCCCCCAGAACCAGCCCCAGAGACCACAGGACTGACCCCAGGACCAGCCCACAGCTCCAGACCCCCCCATTCCCTACCTCCATACCCCACTGTCCCCGCCCCAGAACCCCCAGACCCCCGATCCAGCCCCTGACGCCCCAGGACCAGCCCTAGACCCTCGTTCTCCAGCCTCAGACCCCCTGGGACTGACCCCAGGACCCATTTCCCGCCCCCAGACCCCCTGTCCCTGCCCCCAGACCCCCATTCCCCACCCCCAGAGAACGCAGACCCCCTGTCCCCGCCCCCAGACCCCCGTTCCCCACCCCCAGAGCCCCCAGACCCCCCTGTCCCCGTCCCGGAGACCCCAGACCCCCCTGTCTCCGCCCCCAGACCCCCCGATCCAGCTCCAAACCCCCCGGGACTGGCCCCAGACCCCCCTGTTCCCGCTCCAGAGACCCCAGACCCCCTGTCCCCGCCCCCAGACCCCCATTCCCCACCCCCAGAGACCCCAGACCCCCCGATCCAGCCCCAACCCCCCGGGACCGGCCCCAGACCCCCGTTCTCCAGCCTCAGACTCCCTGGGACTCACCCCAGGACCCATTCCCAGCCCCAGACCCCCCTGTCCCTGCCCCCAGACCCCCATTCCCCAACCCCAGAGAACGCAGACCCCCTGTCCCTGCCTCAGAGACCCCAGACCTCCCTGTCCCCGCTCCCAGACCCCCCTGTCCCTGCCCCAGAGACCCCAGACACCCCTGTCCCCACCCCCAGACTCCTCCGGACCGGCCCCAGACCCCCCGATCCAGCTCCAAACCCCGCGGGACCGGCCCCAGACCCCCTGTCCCCGCCCCAGAGACACCAGACCCCCCCGTCCCCGCCCCCAGACCCCCGATCCAGCCCCAACTCCCCCGGGACTGACCCCAGGACCCATTCCCCACCCCCAGACCCCCCCGTCCCCGCCCCCAGACCCCCGATCCAGCCCCAACTCCCCCGGGACTGACCCCAGGACCCATTCCCCACCCCCAGACCCCCGTTCCCAACCCTCAGAGCCTCCAGACCCCCCTGTCCCCGCCCCCAGACCCCCCGATCCAGCTCCAAACCCCCCGGGACCGGCCCCAGACCCCCCTGTCCCCGCCCCAGAGATCCCAGACCCCCCTGTCCCCGCCCCCAGACCCCCGATCCAGCCCCAAACCCCCGTCCCCAGCCCCCGGGACCGGCCTCCAGCCCCATCCCCACCTCAGACCCCCGTCCCAGCCCCCCCCGGGGACTGACCGAGGCGGCACCGATCACCCACCCCCGCCCCCGCCCCCGCCCCCGCCCCCGCCCCCGCCTCAGCCCTGCTCTCCCCCTCTTCCCGCCGCTGCGTGGGCAGCGCCTCCCATTGGCTGCCCACCGCCGGGCAGGCGGGCTTAGGGCGAGAACCCCGCCCTCCGATTGGCCGCGGCATTCCCGCCTCGCAACGGACACGCCGATTGGCCGCCGCCTCTGAGGCGGCAGCGCCTCCCATGGGCTTCTTACCGAGGGGGGAGGCGGGATTAAAAGCGAAGGGAAACTCCACTCCCCCCTCCGCCACCTCGAGCTCCGATTGGCCGGCGCGGCGGCAAGCGGCGCGCCGATTGGACCAGGCGATGGAGAGTGGGCGGGGCGAGGTGGACCCGCCTGGATATAAAAGGAGCGGCTGGGGGAGGCAGTCGCCTCCTCACACAGTCCAGCGGCCGAATCGCGACGGGGGCTGCTGCTCCCACCTCCCCCCCCCCGCCTCCCCTCACAGCCTCATCAACACTTGTTACCGGTAATTGGTGCCTCGATCCGAGCCGTGGGAGGAGCCGGAGGCGGCAGCGACCCACGGGAAGGGGCTTGGGGGGGTGTGAGGGACGGGATTATGCTAATTTATGCTGATTTATGCTAATTACAGGCGGCTTCCTGTCGTTTTGGGGCGAATTCGGGGGGGTTGGGGCTTTTGGGGGCGATTTTAGGGGGTTTTGAGGTGGTTTTAGGGGGCTTTGGGGCGATTTCAGGCTGTTTGGGGGGGGTGTTGAGGCTTGGAAAGGGCTCTGAGGGTTGTGGGGTGAATTCAAGGGATTTGGGGTCTTTTTAAGGTTTTTCAAAGAATTTTAGGGGGGTTGGAGCCAGTAAAAGGGATTTTGGGTGGTTTTAGAGGGTTTTGGGGTGTATTTTGGGAGGGTTGAGGCAGATTGAAGGGATTTGGGGCGATATCAGGTGATTTTGGGGCTTCTGAGGGTATTTGGGTGCTTTTTTGGCGCAATTTTAAGTTGTTTTGGGGCTTTTTAAGGTTTGTGAGGTTATGAGTCCTTTTAGACCCTTTTGGGCCATTTTTTGGGGGGTTTATCTTGTTTTGGGGGGTTTTTAGCCCATTTTGGGGCAGTTTTGGGGTGTTTTGGGTTAGGTTTAGCTTATTTTGGGGCCCCTTTGTGTCAGTTTTAGTACTTTTTAGGTCAGTTTTGGGCTTATTTGGCCAAATTTGGGTCAGTTTTGGGGGATTTTGGATCAGTTTGGGGGGATTTTTTTTTCCATTTTGGGTTAGTATAGGGGTATTTTTGGTCCCTTCTGGATCAATTTTGAGGCTTTGTGGCTCATTTAGGGTCAGCTTAGGGATTTTTAGCCAATTTTGGGTCAATTGTGGGTCAATTTTAGGGGGTTTTGGCCCCTTTTGGGTCAATTTTAGGGAAATTAGACCCATTTTGGTCAGTTTTAGGGGGTCAGTGTGTTTTTGGCCCATTTTGTGCCAGTTTTACGTTGTTTTGGCCCATTTTGGGTCAATTTTAGGGTGTTTTAGCCTATTCTGGGTCAATTTTGGGGGGGTTGGCCCATTTTGGGTCAGTTTTGGGTGATTTTGGGGTTTTTTTAGCCCATTTTGGGTCAGTTTTAGGGGATTTTTAGCCCTTTGTGGGTGGTTTTAGGGGGGGTTTTAGCTCGGTTTGGGTCAGTTTTAGGGGGTTTTGGCCCATTTTGGGTCAATTTTAGGGGGGGTTGGCCCATTTTGGGTCAGTTTTGGGGTGTTTTGGAGTCGCCACCGCCGCCATGCTCTGTTACCCTGAGGTGCTGCAGCGGCACACAGGCTGCTTCGGCGCCATCTGGTGAGGAGATGACGTCATACGGGGGGTGGGGGGGGTAGTGGGGGGTGGTGGGGTCTGTGATGTCATGGGGCGATGATGTCATCGGGGAAGGGGTGATGATGTCATTACACCCCCCCAGGCTGGTGGCCACCTGCAGCTTCCGTCTCCTGCGCAGAGAGTACCTGGTGGTCGATGTGCCCAGAGCCTGGTAATGAGGGGGGCTAATTAGGGGGTGTTAATTAGGGGAGGGGGTTAATGAGGGGGTAATTAAGGGAGGGGGTTAATGAGGGGGTAATTAAGGGAGGGGGTTAATGAGGGGGATAATTAGGGGTGGGGGTTAATGAGGGTGGTAATTAGGGGTAACAAGGGGTGGGGGCTGATGAGGGGGGAAATTAGGGGTGGGGGCTGATGAGGGGGGTAGTTAGGGGTGGGGGCTGATGAGGGGGTAATTTGGGGTGGGGGCTGATGAGGGGGTAATTTGGGGGATAACGATGGAGGGGGCCATTGAGGGGATGATTAATGAGGGGCTAATTGGGGGGGCTAATGAGGGGCTAATTGGGAGGGGAGTTAATGAGTGTGGGGTCAATAAGGGAGGGTAGTGAGGGGGGCTAACTAGTGAAGGAGCTAATGAGCTGATGAGATCATTAATTAGTGAGCTAATGAGGTCATCAGGGGATGTGATGTCATCTGGGGGGGTGATGTCATGGGGGGGGTGATGTCATGGATGGATTAACAAGCTAATTAAGGAGCTAATGAATGAATGGGCTAATGAACCTCCCCCGTCCCCCCCCAGCGCGGCAGTAATGTTGTTCCTGATTGGCCAGGGCGGGTGGGAGGAGCCTCCGGCGCCCGCTGCTCCCTCTACCTGGTGGTGCTGCTGCAGCTGGGGCTGGTGCAGGTCCTGCAGCTCCAGAGCCTCCTGCTGCTGGGTGAGCCCACCCCACGGCTGCCCCATAGTGCCCCACACCTGCCCCACACCCTGCCCCACATCTTCCCCCCCTCCAGAGGAGGCCACCCTGGTCCTGAGCCGCCTGCACCGCGCACACCCCCCGCCCCACATCGACCACAAGACCCCCTGCAGGTGAGGGCCTGACCCACAGAGTGACCCACGGCTCCCTGCCCCATAGCCTGACCCATAGTCTGACCTTCAGCTCCCTGCCCCATAGCGTGACCCATGGCTCCCTGTCCCATAGCCTGACCCACAGCCTGCCACATGGCTCCCTGCCCCATAGCCTGACCCATAGTCTGACCTTCAGCTCCCTGCCCCATAGCCAGACCCATAGCGTGACCCACGGCTCCCTGCCCCATAGCCAGACCCATAGCGTGACCCACTGCACCCTGCCCCATAGCGTGACCCATAGCATGACCCATGGCCACCCTGCCCCATAGCCTGACCCACAGCCTGCCACACGGCTCCCTGCCCCATAGCCTGACCCATGGTCTGACCTTCAGCTCCCTGCCCCATAGCCAGATCCATAGCGTGACCCACGGCTCCCTGCCCCATAGCGTGACCCACGGCTCCCTGCCCCATAGCCTGACCCACAGCCTGCCACACGGCTCCCTGCCCCATAGCCTGACCCATAGCGTGATCCACGGCTCCCTGCCCCATAGCATGACCCACAGCTTTCTGCCCCATAGCCACACCCATAGCATGACCCACAGCTTTCTGCCCCATAGCCAGACCCATAGTGTGACCCACAGCTCCCTGACCCATATCCTGACCCCATCGCTTGGTCCCGCCCCCTACCCCATAGCACTGTCTCTGTCATGTGGCCCCGCCCCCTCCCCATGACCCCGCCCCCTCCCGAGGCCCCGCCCATCACCCATCCTGGCCCCGCTGCCCCCCCCCCGGCCCTGTGGACCCGCCCCCCTGGCTGCAGCTGCTGCCGGACGCGCGGGCGCTGATGTCGGCATTGGAGCTGGCGCCAGACCCCTGGTTTGGGTGCCGGGCGACACCCGCCCACACAGCCTCCCCCTGCTGCTGCCACAGGTACCCCGACCCACAGATCCTGACCCTCAGATCATCCCCCTGCCCCACAGATCATCCCCTGCCCCACAGATCATCCCCTGCCCCACAGATCATCCCTTGCCCCATAGATACCGTTAGGAAGGGGGAAGGGGATATTACAGAGGCCGCTGGGGTAAGGCAGGTGCTTTGGGAGTCACAGCACGAGTTGATGGTGGAAATAGATAAATGCCAACAACACAGTGGCAGACTTGGGGATGTTGCTCCACATGAGAGTAGGGATAACTCTGTGGATTACCCCGTGAACTCCTCAGTGGAGCCGCTTTTGCCCATCCCCTATCGAAAAGCTCGCTGTGAGCTGTTGGGGATATCTGCATCTGCTGCCCCACTAAAATGCCTTTATACAAACGCACGTAGCATGGGGAACAAACAAGAAGAATTGGAGATCTTTGTGCGGTCGCAGGGCCACGATCTCATTGCAATCACTGAGACGTGGTGGGACAGCCTGGATGACTGGCACGCTACCATGGATGGCTACGTGCTTTTTAGGAAAGACAGGCTAGGGAGGCGAGGTGGGGAACTTGCTCTTTATGTTAGAGAGCACCTAGAATGTATTGACCTCCACCTGGGTCGGGATGAACCACTTGTCGAGAGCTTGTGGGTAAGAATTAAAAGGCAGGCCAGTATGTGTGATGTAGTCGTGGGCGTGTACTACAGGCCCCCTGATCAAGAGGAGTGGGTTGATAGTGCATTTTATAAGCAATTGGAAGTAGCTTCAAGATGGCAGGCGCTGGTCATTATGGGGGACTTCAATTACCCAGATATTTGCTGGGCAAGCAATACGGCCAGTCGTGTGCAGTCCAGGCAATTTCTGCGGTATATGGAAGACAACTTCCTGATACAGATGGTGCAGGAACCTACGAGGAGAGGGCGGGTGCTGGACCTTGTTTTCACTAACAAGGACGGGCTCGTTAGGGAAGTGAAGGTCGGGGGCAGCTTAGGACAAAGTGACCATGAAATGATCGAGTTCAAGATCCTGAGTGGAAGAGGCAAGCCAAAAAGTAGGACAGCTACCCTGAATTTTGGAAGAGCTAACTTTGATCTCCTCCGAAATCAAATAGGGGCTATCCCTTGGGCTGCTCTGTTTGAAGGAATGGGAGCCTGCGAGAGCTGGCTAACATTCAAACAGCACTTCTTCCAAGCACAGAATAGGTGCATCCCTTTGAGTAAGAAATTGGGAAGGAGAGGTAGAAGACCTGCGTGGATAAGCAGGGAGCTTTTGAGTAAACTCAAAGGGAAGCAGAAGACCTATAAACTGTGGAAACAGGGTCTGGGATCATGGGATGAATATAAGGATGTTGCCAGGGCCTGCAGGGATGCAACTAGGAGGGCTAAAGCCTGCTTAGAAATTAAGCTGGCAAGGGACATAAAAGATAATAAAAAGAGTTTTTTCAGGTATGTGAATAGTAAAAGGATAACCAGGGATAATGTAGGTCCCTTGTTAAATGAGGCGGGTGTCTTGGTAACGGGAGATGATGAGAAGGTGGAGATACTGAATGCCTTCTTTGCCTCGGTCTTTACTCCGAAGGCTTCTCGGGACCCACAGATACCAGACGAAAGTAGCAGTGGTTGGGGAATGAACGACTCACCTCTAGTTGAGGTAGGGGTAGTCCAGGAGCGACTCAAAGGATTGGATGCACACAAATCCATGGGTCCAGATGGGATACACCCACGTGTGCTGAGAGAACTGGCGGAGGTGATTGCGGAGCCACTCTCTATCATCTTCGATAGGTCCTGGACTACAGGAGAAGTGCCTGAAGATTGGAGAATAGCCAATGTGACTCCAGTCTTTAAAAAAGGCAAGAAGGAGGATCCCAGTAACTACAGGCCAGTCAGCCTCACTTCTGTCCCTGGAAAGGTGATGGAACAGTTTGTTTTGGATGCCATCTCCAAACAACTGGAAGAGAAGAAGGTTATGAGGAGTAGTCAGCATGGATTCACCAAGGGGAAATCGTGCTCGACCAATCTCATAGCCTTCTATGATGTCATCACCAACTGGGTGGACGGAGGGAGAGCAGTTGATGTCGTCTACCTTGACTTTAGCAAAGCTTTCGATACTGTCTCCCACGACATCCTGATAGAGAAGCTGAGGGAACAAGGGTTAGATGAGTGGACAGTGAGGTGGGTCGAGAACTGGCTGTCGGACCGGGCTCAGAGGGTCGTGATCAGTGGAGTAGAATCTGACTGGAGGCCTGTGACTAGCGGTGTTCCCCAGGGCTCGGTGTTGGGTCCAGTCCTGTTTAATATCTTCATTGACGATCTTGATGAGGGAACAGCATCCACCCTCAGCAAGTACGCCGATGATACAAAGCTGGGAGGATTGGCTGACACGCAGGAACACTGCGCTGCCATCCAGCAAGACCTTGACAGGCTGGAGAGCTGGGCTGGGAGAAACCAGATGAGGTTCAACAAGAGCAAGTGTAAAGTCTTGCACCTGGGGAGGAACAACCGACTGTATCAGTACAGGCTGGGGGATGACCTGCTGGAAAGGAGCTCTGTGGAGAAGGACCTGGGGGTCCTGGTTGATGACAGGTTGGCTATGAGCCAGCAGTGCGCACTGGTGGCTAAGAGAGCCAATGGGATCCTGGGATGCTTCAGGAAGAGTATGTCCAGCAGGTCGAAGGAAGTGATCCTCCCCCTCTACTCTGCGTTGGTCAGGCCCCACCTGGAGTACTGTGTCCAGTTCTGGGCTCCCTGGTATAAAAAAGACAGGGATCTCCTGGAGAGAGTCCAGAGAAGGGCCACGAAGATGATTAGGGGCCTGGAACATCTCCCCTATGAGGAAAGGCTGAGTAAGCTGGGTCTGTTCAGCCTGGAGAAAAGAAGGCTTAGGGGAGACCTAATTAGTGTTTATAAATATCTTAGACTTGGGACGCAGGGGGATTTGGCCAGCCCCTTTTCAGTGGTCTGTGGGGACAGGACTAGGGGCAATGGCTGTAAGCTGGAGCATAGGAAGTTCCGCACCAACATGCGGAAGAACTTTTTCACAGTGAGGGTGACGGAGCAGTGGAATAGGCTGCCCAGGGAGGTGGTTGAGTCTCCTTCTCTGGAGATATTCAAGTCTCGCCTGGATGCCTATCTGTGTAATGTGAGATAGGGAGCCTGCTTTGGCAGGGGGGTTGGACCCGATGATCTCTTGAGGTCCCTTCCAACCCCTAAGATTCTGTGATTCTGTGATTCTGTGATCCTGTGTAGGAAATGGCCCTGGTATACCACAAGGAATTGGCCATGGATTTGGGAACCGTAGTGGAGATGCAGCTAAAGTCAAGTACAGAGAGGTTGAGGAGGAAGAAGTACATGGGGGTGTGGAGGTGGTGGTCACAGGCTATGGTGATGATAATGAGGCCGTTGCCCAGGAGAGCAGCCAGGTAGATGCCCAGGAAGAGCCAGAAGTGCAGGAGCTGCAGCTCGCGTGTGTCTGCAAAGGGCAGGAGGAGGAACTGGCTGATGGAGCTGCTGTTGGACATCTGCTGACATTAAGTGTGGAGACCTGTCCAAGGAGGAAAAGGCAAAGAGAAATTAGGGAATCTTTCTTTGAGGAAAATCCCTTCCACTACTTATGGAATGCCCTCAGGTTGACTCTCTGTATTCAGGGAGAATTTTGTCAGGTCCCTTTTGGGAGGTCTGCTTTGTGCTGGCTTGATTCTACCACTGCTGGAAAGAGGGAATTCATACATATTGGGGTCCTGAAGTGAGGGTCATCTCAAGGTCAGCCCCACCAATGGACTTGCCCAGAGCCCCAGGTAACCAGGAGACAAAGGCAGTAAGGACAGGAGAGGAAACAGGGAGAAATGCTCCAGCCCAGGCGGGAAGTACAGGGACAGACAGACAGGCACTCGGGGGTTTTTCCTCTCTGTGGGTTGGGCTGCCAAGGAGAAGGCTCAGCCTGAAACCCTGGCACTCTGTGTGCAGAGTCTGTTCTGGGTGACAGAAATCAGGGGGTCGGTGGGGGAAGGGGTCTGCACTGTCGGGGATGTCAGGGAGGTACCAAATTGCCACTGCCAGGGCATTTATGGGAGCAGCTTCTTCTCCCTCCCTGACAATGTCTCTGCTGCCTGGAGATGACCCTGCAGCTGCTTCTCTTTGCCCATGTCACCTCCTGCTCTGTGCTCACAGACCTCATCCAAACTGCCCTGTGCTCAGCTCTGCTCTGCAGATCCTTCCTGTCATCAGGGCACTGCCCTGGGAACCTCTGTGTGTGCAGGACTCAAGAGAAGCTCAGACAAGTCTTAATGACCAATGAGTTTGCACTGGCTTCTGCAAAGTTATTAATAAAAGCTCAGCTCCCACTTCCCACCCCGTCACCAGGAGCAGAAAATTCAAAGCAAAGTCTCTTTACCTTTCTCCTCCTGTGAGCTCTCAGCATCCATCTGCTCTCAGCCTCACAGGTCTCCCCTCGGTGCCTACAGGCAGTGTCCCCAGCCCTGTGTGCTTGGCAGAGGAGCTGCTCCTGGGCAGAGCTGTCTCTGCAGCACTGCTGGGTTGCCATGAGCTCTTTCCATCCCAGGAGCCTGGCCCAGCTCAGCAGAAGACCAGTTCTTGTAGGCTCCCTCTTGGTGTCTCAGGCCTCATGGGGATCATTCTATAACCTCATCTCTGAGATCATTCTACCTGGGAGCAGATTGATCAGGACAGGGAGATATCATGCAGGGAGAAAGCACAGGGGGAGGCCATGCAGCTGTTACTCTCACTGGCAATACAGACTTGACACCAACAATAAAATCAATCTAATTCATTAGTCAGTCCAAAGAGAGCAGAGAAATGAGAACAAAACCTAAAGAAATGAAATTTTAAACACCCACCTACAACCCTCCCTTCATATCCCAGGGTCCACTTCACTCTTTAACTCTCTCTTCTCTCTGAGTGAGTGGCACTGGGGGACAGGGAATGGGGGTTGGGGTCTGTTCATCACACATCATCTCAGCTGCTCCTTCCTGGTCAGGGGGAGGGTTCCTCACAGTCTCCCCTTGCTCCAGCATTGGGTTCCACTCACAGGAGACAGTCCTCCATGAACCCCTCCAACGTGAGTCCTTCCCAAATGGCTTCAGATCATCACCAGCTGCTCCAGGGTGGGTCACTTTAGTGGGGTGCCATCCTTCAGCAACAGACTGCCCCAGCGTGGGTTCTCCAAAGCCCTGCCAGCTAACCTGCTCCAGCACAGGCTTCCTATGAGGCCACAGCCTCCTTCAGTGTCCTCACATGCTCAACATTGGGGACTTCTACAGGCTGCAGGTAGAATCACTGTTCCACATCACTCAGCATGGGCTGCGGGGTACAGCCTCAGTCACCATGGTCTTCTCCACAGGCTGCAGGGGAATCTCTGCAATGAGGCTTGGAGGACCTTCTCCCCCTACATCACCGAGCTTGTTCTCTGCAAAGTCCCTTACACTTTCTCACTCCTTTGTCTGGTGGCAAAAAGCAGCTGCTGGTTTTTATTTCCCCTCTTAAAAATCCTGTCACAGCGTTGTGATTCACAGTGCTCTGATCCCCACAGCCAATACATTGTCACTGCCCCTCTGCAAGGGCAGTGCCTGTGACCAGTTCTTCTGAGAAATCTCCCAGATCCTCAAGCTCTCTCACTCATGGTCCTACCTCAGTGAAATTGTAATCAGAGCATGTCTAGCTTTTGGGTGTTTTGTGTTCATTGTGGTGTCCTATGTGCAGATCTTCAGGGCTGTGCTGAGGATCTCCTCTCAGCAGGGACGGCACAAAGCCTTTTCCACCTGCCTCCCTCACCTGGCCGTGGTCTCCCTGTTCCTCATCACCGCTGTGTTCACCTACCTGAAGCTCCCCTCCATCATTTGCACCTGGTAGTGACAAGTTTTAGTCAGTGGTTCCTCCAGAATTAAAATTTCCCATCTACAGCATGAGGAACCAGGAGCTCAATGATGCCGTTTGGAAAGTGATGACTGGATGTCTCTAAGCAGCAACTGCTCATTCAGGCTGGATCAAGTCCAGATCACTCTTCAGAGCCTACATGTCATCCAGACAATTAATACTCCCACACAATTTGGTGTCATCTGCAAACTTACTGAGGGTGCACTCTATCCCCTCGTCCAGATCATGAATAAAGATGTTAAAGAGGGCAGGCCCCAGCACCGAGTCCTGGACAACACACCTTGGCACCTTCCACCAGCTGGATTTAACTCAGTTCACTACAGCCCTTTGGGCCTGGCTGCCCAGCCAGTTTCTAACCCAGCAGAGTGTACCCATCTAATCCATGAGCGGGTAGTTTCTCCAGCAGGGGAAATGCTTTGGGAGACAGTGATGAAGGCTTCACTGAAATCTAGGTAGACCACATCTACAGCCTTCCCCTCATCCACTGAGCAGCAGGTCACCTTGCCATAGAAGGAGATCGGGTTGGTCCATCACGATCTGCCTCTCCTAAACCCATGCTGACTGGGCCTGATCACCTGAGTGTCCTGCATGTGCTGCATGATGGGACTCATGACGATTTGTTCTATCACCTTCCCTAGCACCGAGGTCGGTCAGGCTGACAGGCCTGCAATTCCTGGGACCTCCCTCTGGCCTCTCTTCAGGATGGGCGTTGCAGCTGCTTGTGTTTTTTTCTCCTATATGTGATTCCCAGAGGCTCTGTGACCATCGCAGATTCGCTTGGCCCTGGTCAGCAGCACCTATGGCCTTGAATTAGCCGATGTTTGCTCTTCAGGACCTGCAGAGAGCTCTAGCTGTTCCTTACGCCAGACATTTGCTGCAGCCCCAGTTCTGTCCCAGCACCCAGCTACACAAAACTGCGACAGCCACAGAATCCTTACCTCACAATCCACTGAACTCACAGTCTGTCAAATTCCTTACCTCACAAACCATCTATCAATCTCCTGACCTCACAATCTATTTCTCAGTCAATCTTTTTACCTGACAGTCTTATCTATGAATCAATCTCCTTACCTCACAAACTAGTTAACTCAAAATCCGCTTTCCTCACAATCCCCTTACCTCATAATCTATGTATCAATCTCCTTACCTCACATCCAATAAATCCGTCAATCTACTTACCTTATATCTCTCTATCTGTCAATCCTGTTACCTCACAATCCCCTTAACTCACAATCGGTTACTCTCCTTACCACACAATTTGTATGTCAATCCCCTTACCTCACAATCTATCTGTCAATCAATCCTGTGACTTTATAATCCCCTTACCTCACAATCATCATACCTCACAATCCCCATACATCATAATCTATCAGTCATTACCTCACATGCATCAGTCCATGTTCTTACCTCACAATCTCCTTACCTCACAATCTATTTATCCATCTATCAGCTTACCTCACTATCTATATATCTGTCAAACTCTTTACCTCACATCTATCTATCAGTCAATCCCCTTACCTCATCTATCAATGTATCAGTCAATCCCTTTGCCTCACAATTTATTTATCAGTCAGAGATCATCGGGTCCAACCCCCTGCCGAAGTGGATTCCCTAGGACAGGTCACACAGGTCAGCGTCCAGAAAGGTCTTGAATATCTCCAGAGAGGGACACTTCACAACCCCCCTGGGCAGCCTGTCCCGGGCTCTGTCACCCTCACTGGGAAAAAATCTTTCCGCATGTTGGTGTGGAACTTCCTGTGCTCAAACTTGCAGCCATTGCCCCTTGTTCTGCCCCCACAGACCATTGATAAGAGGCTGAAAATTTTCCCCTGTGGCCAACACTTCAGATACTTATAAACATTAATAGGATCACCTCTTAACCTTCTTTTCTCAAGGCTGAATAGTCCCAGCTCACTCAGCGTTTCCACATAGGGGAGAGGCTCCAGGCCCTTAATCATCTTTGTAGCCCTTCTCTGGACTCTCTCCAGGAGATCCCTGGCTTTTTTGTCCTGGGGAGCCTAGAACTGGACACAATACTCCAGGTGCGGCCTGACCAGGGCAGAGTAGAGGGGGAGGATCCCCTCCTGTGACCTGCTGGCCACACTCCTCCTGATGCCCCGCAGGATCCCATTGGCTCTCTTAGCCACCAGGACACACTGCTGGCTCATGGCCAACCTGTCACCCACCAGGACCCCCAGGTTCTTCCCTTCTCTGCAGAGCTCCTCTCCAACAGGTCATCCCCCAGCCTGTACTGATTCCAGCAGTTATTCCTTCCCAGGTGATGGTGTCAGGCACTGTTAGGAACGATCCCTTGGTAGGGACAGACATGAGTCCCAAGGTTACTGGGGCTGCTACTGGGCTACCTGGCATGGTTTCAGGACAGGAACATATTTCTGCCCCCAATCCTCCTATTTGGGAGTTACTGCTGGACATTTATCAGTTTGAAATATGGACACTGTTAGCACACGGAATGACAGAGGCATCGTTAGGAACATTCCCTTGCCAAGGAAAGACCTGAGGGTCGTGGTTTTACCCCAGCTGAGGGCTGAGATCCAGGCAGCTGCCTGCTCTTTAAAGGAAAAGAGGAGGGGGAGAAGTGATGACCAAAAGCCTCCCCATTTCACTGGGCATTGGACTACCACTGGGCCCTGTGGTGTGCCAGGACACATCCAAGTGGATCCACGACACAGCACGTCTGTATCTTCTCACTTTGTCGTCCTGAAATTGCTCCCTCTGATTTTCTGCTCTAATCAGCATTCAGGGAGGCACGTGTCAATGTTCTGAAGGAGTTTCATCACCCACAGCCCTTAGCAGCCTCTACTAAACCTCCAGGAATCTTCATTCCTGCCATGGCCCTCCACACTCAGTGCCTTTCCCCTGGAAGCTTGTTAGTGTGCAGCCACTATCATCAGTTTATTCTTGCCTCTCAACTCAGACTAAGTTAGGAGCTCTGGGGATATGTATTAAAAGTAGGAGGGGAAATACACATCCTCCTGAGTCCTTGGGGTGTCAGGACACTGTCACACTGTGCACTGAAACTTGCCTTTCGGGTATTTCCACCTGCCCTGAGGATACCGACTGTGTCTCAGGGCCCCTGTTCAGCAGACTCTCTGGCCATGTGCCCTGTCCTTTGCTTTTGGGATTTACTCCACCCCCTTAGAGTTTTTTACTCCTAGTTGGGGAATGTGTTTTATTTCTTTTATAACATTTTTCAAAATGAGGCAGAATTCTGTTTCTATTCCCAGCCAGTCCTCAGGGTAAACAGGGTGGGAATTGCAGCAAAGGGGCTGCAACATTCAGCTGCAGACTCAGAGCAGAAGCCTGATGGAGGAAAAGCGTGCAACTCCCAAACATCCCTTGGAGACATGGTGGAGTTGGGGAGGTGTAAGGGTGTCTAGGCAGTGTGGGAACTCAGGGAGAGAGCTGTTATGACCTTTCCACACCTCCTTAGGAGATCCTCTGGTTCAATTTTAGTTGGAGAAAGCTCCTGTCACTTCTGTAAATTGAAAAACTAAAAAGCCTGAAAAATATTAAAACTTTTTTATTTTTTTAATTAAGTGCTCATTGAAATCTTCCACTTTAAATAGAGTCCTGAAACCTCTCCAATTAGCTGTACAAGTCTTGAAACTCTGAAGAAAAGACACAAAGCTCGTTAGGGCTTTTTCAATTTTAATGAGCCCCGTGGTGTATTTGGTGCTGATTCCATGAACTGCAGATCCTGTGAGGAGATTGAAACAGTCTCTGCAAGAGTTAAGGTCAGAAGAAAAAGCTGAACTGCTGTAGAGTGTTAATTGGCCCCACTGAGGCCCATTACTGAGAAAGCCTCTCTCCTCATGAAGGGGTTAGAGCAGAAAATTGGAGTCTGTGATTTAAGGTAGACTGAGGCACTGTGCAGGTGGATGTGATGCTGAGTAAAGCCTTGATGTATTTTATCAAGCAGAAGAGCCAGCCCCACAGAAGTGGGATTCTGCCCCCTGCACTGCCTCAGGGCTCTTCCTGGGCCAGTGTCACATGGGGTGTGTGATGCAGCGTGTGGTACAAGGGTACCACAGCTCCCAGCATCCTGAGGGGGTGCAAGGAAACAATGAGGCCCCAGTTCTGTGAGATTAGTATGTGTGGTGGTTTAGGCCTGGCTGGAGGCCAGACGCCCACCAAAGTCGATCTATCACTCCCCTTTTTTTGGACAGGGGAGAAAATAGATATAGAGAGGCTCAGGAGTCAAGATAAGCACAGGGAGAGATCATCCTGTAATCAACAACACGGCAGAACAGACTCAACACAGAGTGAAGGAAAGAAAACTCTCTGATTGATGACACTGCACTACGCACACAGTGACACCAGAGTCGAGTCAGAAGCGTGACCAGATCTCAAAGCACCTTCCCCCACCCCTCCCTTCTTAGCAGACTTAATTTTAGTCAGGATTTTGCTCCCTTCTCTGGCGGTAAATGCAGCTGCTTGTGTTTCTCTTTCTCCTGTATGTGATTCCCAGAGGCGCTGTGACCATCGCCAATTGGCTCGGCCTTAGTCAGCAGCAGCTCTGGCCTTGAATCAGCCAATGTTTACTCTCTGGGGTCTGCAGAGAGCTTCTGGCTGCTTCTTACAGCACCCATTTTCTGCAGCCCCCATTCTCTCAAACAGCCTCACCCCTAATTTACCCCCAAATTCTATTAATTTTTCCCAGAATTCTCATAATTTTTCCACAAATTCCTTAATTATCTTTTAAATTTCCTTAATTTACCCCAAAATTCCCTCATATTTTCCACAAATTCCTTCATTTCCCCCAAAATTCCTTTATATTCCTCCGAAACCCTCTAATTTTTCCAGCTGGGACAGTGGTCGAGTACAGAGGGGCTTCAAGACACCCGGGGGGTCCCTGCGCCTCCTCTACAAGGCCTCTGGCTTTGACTTCAGCAGCACCCACATATTCTGGGCTCACCAGGCCGCCGGTAATGGGCTGGAGTGGGTCACACACATTAGTAACGATGGTAGCAGCACTGACTACGGGTCATCGGTCAAGGGCCGGTTCACCATCTCCAAGGACAACTCCCAGAGCACGGTGATGCTGCAGATGAACAGCCTCAGGGATGGTGACACGGCCACCTACTACTGAGCCAGAGCTCCTGGTGGTGCTACTGGTGGTGCTGGTGGTGGCCTTGACCCCATCCCTGTATCCCCACCTCCCTGGAGAACCATTTTGTCCCATTCTCGATCTCTTTTAAGTCAACTTGGAGTGTTTCTGGCCAAAATCTCCCCCAGTTTCCTTCAGAACCCAACTGTGGGGCCCACCGATCCCTTGAAGGAAAACTTGGCGGCACAAGAACAGGCTGTCCCAGGCTGTGGGAAGAGGAGTCGGCCAGGAAGGAAGCCAGCTTGGCTGAGGAGAGAGATCCAAGAAGTCGCCTCCACGTCCGTGTCCTCATCCTTCTATGGGAGCAAGTCTGGGCTGAGCCTTTGCCATGGCTCCAGGGGTCAAGGTTTGGGTTGGGGTTGGGGGCAAATACGGCTGAGCAATGAGGGGAACGGTCAAAGGACCCAGCCATGACCATTCCACCCCAACCCTCCACTGGTCGCGCCAGCCATCTGCCCTTGGAGCGACGCGTGGCCCAGCTTTGGCGTCCTGCTCCCAGCTCGGCCTCCTCCAGTTCTGTCCCAGTTCTGGGTCGCTGGGTGCTGGGAGAGAAGAGGGGCTGCTCAGACCAAGTGCTGTGCTTGGGGGGGGCTTTGACCCAGAGGTTCACTCCCTTTCCCATCTTCTTACCGTGGCTTTTACATGGCCTCTGGGCAGCTGGCAGGCTTGGGGACTCATCCTGAATCCTGGAAAAGCCAGAATCAAAGCCTCAGCAGGCCCCCAGCTGACCCTCACCCCCCGGGCAAAGGGCTGGGGGCATTTGGGGGGCCAGGGCCAGCTCCTCTTGGTCTCCCAGGCGACGCCAGGCACTGACTTTGCCCAGGTGGTGGCACGTGGTTGGCTGCCCCTTGCACCGTCACCTCTCGGCACTGTGATGTCATCACACGTCACACTCACCCTCCACTATAACTTGGGGTGTTGCGGCTGTGGGGCTGCCAGAAGGTCAGGAGCAGCCGTGGCAGCAGGAGCCATGGCTGGGTACCGCTGCAGCCACAGCTGGAGCAGCCGCCGGCAGAGACCCCGCTCCAGGCGCACCCGGCAGACACACAGCCGGAGAAGGGGGAGGCAGCCAGCTGCCAGCCACAGGCAGCAACGCCAAGGGAGGCCATGGAAATGGGGGCCTGTCCCCAGGCGTTGTGGGATGTCCTGGGGCTGCGGGCGGTGGGCGATGCAAGGGTGGCCGGGCAGCAAGGAGCGAGGCAGGGGACTCACAGATTCCCTTTTTACCCAGGGCGCCGCTCTGTCCTGTGCCGCTGCACCCCCATGCAGAGGAGGAGGAGGAAGGCACTGTAAGTGCAGCGCCCGCAGTCTCCTGCAAATAATTTGACTAGTAAAGGCTGAGGGAAAGAAGGAATTCAGGACCTCAGCCTTGTCCTCATCCCTTGTCACTCCTGTTCCCCCTGCGTCCAGTCAGGGCTGGAGATTCCCCTTGACCCTCCTGTTCCTGTTCATCTCCCTAGAGAAGGACTTTGATTCTCTGGTACAGAACTGGCCAGGCTGAGTCCCAGTTGGGCTTCAGCCCTTCTGACTTTCTCCCCATGTGATCTCCCCACATACGGCCGGTCAGGTAAGGCCCAGTCAGCAAGGCGGCCGGTCAGGCAAGGAGACCGGTCAACATGGCGGCCAGTAAGGCAAGGAGACCGGTCTACATGGTGGCTGGTCAGGCAAGGTATCAGGTCAGGTAGGCAGCTGGTCAGGCAGGGAGGCCGGTAACCAAGGCAGTTGGTCAGGCAGGTGTATGATCAGGCAAGGTGGCCAGTGAGGCAGGGAGGCCGGTCAAACAAGGTGTCTGGTCAGGCAGACGGCAGGTCAGGCAAGGCGATCGGTCGCTGAGGCGGCCGGTCAGTGACGGTGGCCAGTGAGGCAGGTGGCCGGTCAGTGAGGCAGCCAGTCACTAAGGCAGCAGGTCACTCAGGTGGCCGGTTGGGCAAGGCGGCCGGTCAGGCCAGGAAGCCAGTGTGCATGGTGGCCACCTGACCCGCCACCTGACGTGACCTGTCACCTCCCCTGACCCACCGTGAACAGCACCTATGGAGACAGCTCAAAGGTTTTCTGGCAAACTAAAGCCCTCAGAGCCACAATGCTAGGGGCTGCTTGTGGGCTGCCTGGGGGGGTTTCAGGCCAGCTATGTCTTTCAGTCCTGGCTCCTTTGGTTTGGGAGTTATTGCTGGACGTTCGGCATGTTTTCAAGGGAGCACTTCTGAGGCCGTGAACAGCAACTACAGAGAGAGCTCGAAGGTTTCCTGGCAAACAAAAGCCCTAAGAGCCGCCTACCTGAACTGAACGGCGGCCTTGCCTGACCAGCCGCGTAACCTGACTGGTCACCTTCGCTGACCTGACCAGCCGCATTGCCTGACCTGACCAGCTGCCTTGACCGACTGGCCGCCTGACCTGACCTGCATGGCCGCCTGAACCGACCGGCCGCCTGAACTGACCGGCTGCCTTACCCGACTTGACAAGCTGTGCGATCTGACTGGTCCCCCTGTCCTACGGGCCGCCTGACCTGACCTGACTGGCCGCCTGAGCTGACCGGCCACCTTGCCCAACTGGCCACTTGACCTTAGCTGACAGGCCTCCTGACCTGACCAGCCGCCATGCCCGACCAGCCTCCTTGACCGACCTGACAGGCCAACTGACCATCCGCCTCTCCCAACCTGACCGGCCGCCTGCCCGACCTGCCCGGCCGCCCGACCCACCAGACTGTCCACTGCCCGACCAGCCTCCTGACCTGACCGGGCTCCTTGCCCGACCTGACCGGCCGCGTACCCGACCGGCCACCCTACCTGACCAGCCACCTCGCCCGACCTGACCGGCCGCCTGACCTGACCTGACCCAACTGGCGGCCTGACCTGACCGGCCGTCTTGCCTGACCTGACCGGCTACGCGATCTGACCGGCCACCTGCCTGAACTGACTGGCCGTGTGACCCGACCGTCCACCTGAACTGATTGGCTGCCTTGCACGACGTGACCGGCTGCCTCCCTGACTGGCTGCCTGGCCTGAACTGACCAGCCACCTGACCTAACCACCCGCCTCGCCCGACCTGACCACCCGCCTGCCCGACCGGGCCGCCTGACCTCACCTGACCGGCCACCTGACCTGACCGCCCGCCCGAACTGACTGGCCGCCTGCCCCACCTTACCGGACGCCTGCCTGACCTGACCAGCCTCCTTGCCCGACATTACCGTCC
This sequence comes from Gallinula chloropus, assembly GCF_964237585.1. Taxonomy (NCBI): domain Eukaryota; kingdom Metazoa; phylum Chordata; class Aves; order Gruiformes; family Rallidae; genus Gallinula; species Gallinula chloropus. The sequence goes on along the minus strand of NW_028168234.1, from coordinate 108,716 downwards.
GCCTGACCAACCCGCTGCCTTCCCGACCTGATCGTCCGCCTGAGTGACCGGCTGCCTGTCCTGACCGGCCACCTGACCTGACTGGCTGCCTTGCTCTTCTTACTGGCCTCCTACCCGACTGGCTACCTGACCTGACCTGACCAGCCGCCTGACCTGACAGGCCTCCTTGCCCGCCTTGCCAGACCAGCCACCTGACGTGACCGGCCGCCATGCCTGACTCGATGCCTGACCTGACCTGACCGGCCTCCTGACCTGACAGGCCGCCTGCCTGACCAACGGCCCGACCTGTCCGGCCATCTTGCCCAACCTGACTGGCTGCCTGCCCGACCTGCTGCCTGACCTGACAGGACTCCTTGCCTGACCTGACTGGCCGCGTGATCTGGCCTGCCGCCTGCCAGAATTGACCGGCTGCCTTGCCCGACCAGCCGCCTGACCTGACCGGCCACCTCGCCCGACCTGACCTTCCACCTGACCTGACCAGCCGCCTGACCTGACCTGATCTGACTGGCCACCTTACCCGAATTGACCAGACGCCTGCCCGACCTGACGCCTTGCCCGACCTGACCGGCCACCTGCCCGACCGGCATCCTGACCTCACCGGTCGCCTTGCCCGACCTGACATGCCGCCTGCCCAACCAGCTGACTCACCTGAGCGGCTGCCTTGCCCGACTGGCCGCCTGACCTGACCTGACTTTCCACGTGACCTAGCAGTCCGCCTTGCCTGACCGGCCACATGACCTGACATGACCAGACACCTGACCTGACTGGCCGCCTTGCCCGACCGGCCACCTTGCCTGACCTGACCGGCCGCCTGACCAGCCGCCTTGCCCAACCTGATCGGCTGCCTACCTGACCGGACGCCTAACCTGACCTGACCTGACCGGCCGCCTGACCTGACCTGATCTGACCAGCCACCTTACCCGAATTGACCAGATGCCTGCCCGACCAGCCGCCACACGTGACCGTACAACTCTCCCGACCTGACTGGCCACCTGACCTGACCGGCCGCCTGACCTGACCTGACCTGACTGGCTGCCTGACCTGACCGGCTGCCTCACCTGACCTGTCCGGACCGGCCACCTTGCCCGAACGGACCAGCTGCCTGACCTGACCTGACCTAACCTGACCGGACGCCTGACCTGCCCATCCGCTTGACCTGACCGGCCGCCTGACCTGACTTGACTTGACCGGCCGCTTGACCTTTCCGGCCACCTTGCTGGACCAGCCGCCCCACCTGACCGGCCGCCTTCCTGACCTGAACGGCCGCCTGACCTGACTGGCCTCTCTGACCGGCTGCCTTTCCCGAACAGCCGCCTGACCTGACCTGACCAGCTGCTTGACCTGACCGGCCACCTTGCCTGACAGGCTGCCTCCCCGACTAGCCGCCTGCCTGATCTGACCGGTCGTCTTCCTTTACCTGACTGGCCACCTGACCGACCGACCGACCACCTGACCTGACCTGACCTGACTGGCCCACTCCCTGACTGGCCACCTGACATGACCTGACCTGACCTGCCGCCTGACCTGTCCAGATGCCTGACCTGAACTGACGTGACCGGCCGCCTGACCTGATAGGCTGCCTTGCCAGACTTGAATGGCCGACTACCTGACTGGCCGCCCGACGTGACTGGCCGCCTTCCCAGACTTGTCTGGTCGCCTGCCTGACCGGCTGCACTACCTGACCGGCTGCCTTGCCGGACCGACCAGCTGGCCTGACAAGCCGTCTTCTCTGACCTGACTGGCCACCTGTCCAACAGACGGCCCAACCTGACCAGCCACCTAGCTCGACGTGACCGGCCTCCTGCCCGATCGGCCCCACGACGTGACGAGCCTCCTTCCTGATTGGCTGCCTGACCTGACCAGCTGCCTTTCCTGACTGGCCGCCTTGCCCGACACAACCGGCTGCATATCCAACTGTCCGCATTCCCCGACCGGCCGCCTGCCTGACCGGCAGCCTGACCTGACCGGATGCCTAACCTGACCTGGCCAGAATGGCCACCTGACCTGACCGTCTGCCTTGCCTGACCTGACCGGTCGCATGCCCGACCAGCCTCCTTGACCGACCTGACAGGCCAACTGACCATCCGCCTCTCCCAACCTGACCGGCCGCCTGCCCGACCTGCCCGGCCGCCCGACCCACCAGACTGTCCACTGCCCGACCAGCCTCCTGACCTGACCGGGCTCCTTGCCCGACCTGACCGGCCGCGTACCCGACCGGCCACCCTACCTGACCAGCCACCTCGCCCGACCTGACCGGCCGCCTGACCTGACCTGACCCAACTGGCGGCCTGACCTGACCGGCCGTCTTGCCTGACCTGACCGGCTACGCGATCTGACCGGCCACCTGCCCGAACTGACTGGCTGTGTGACCCGACCGTCCACCTGAACTGATTGGCTGCCTTGCACGACGTGACCGGCTGCCTCCCTGACTGGCTGCCTGGCCTGAACTGACCAGCCACCTGACCTAACCACCCGCCTCGCCCGACCTGACCACCCGCCTGCCCGACCGGGCCGCCTGACCTCACCTGACCGGCCACCTGACCTGACCGCCCGCCCGAACTGACTGGCCGCCTGCCCCACCTTACCGGACGCCTGCCTGACCTGACCAGCCTCCTTGCCCAACATTACCGTCCGCCTGACCAACCCGCTGCCTTCCCGACCTGATCGTCCGCCTGAGTGACCGGCTGCCTGTCCTGACCGGCCACCTGACCTGACTGGCTGCCTTGCTCTTCTTACTGGCCTCCTACCCGACTGGCTACCTGACCTGACCTGACCAGCTGCCTGACCTGACAGGCCTCCTTGCCCGCCTTGCCAGACCAGCCACCTGACGTGACCGGCCGCCATGCCTGACTCGATGCCTGACCTGACCTGACCGGCCTCCTGACCTGACAGGCCGCCTGCCTGACCAACGGCCCGACCTGTCCGGCCATCTTGCCCAACCTGACTGGCTGCCTGCCCGACCTGCTGCCTGACCTGACAGGACTCCTTGCCTGACCTGACTGGCCGCGTGATCTGGCCTGCCGCCTGCCAGAATTGACCGGCTGCCTTGCCCGACCAGCCGCCTGACCTGACCGGCCACCTCGCCCGACCTGACCTTCCACCTGACCTGACCAGCCGCCTGACCTGACCTGATCTGACTGGCCACCTTACCCGAATTGACCAGACGCCTGCCCGACCTGACGCCTTGCCCGACCTGACCGGCCACCTGCCCGACCGGCATCCTGACCTCACCGGTCGCCTTGCCCGACCTGACATGCCGCCTGCCCAACCAGCTGACTCACCTGAGCGGCTGCCTTGCCCGACTGGCCGCCTGACCTGACCTGACTTTCCACGTGACCTAGCAGTCCGCCTTGCCTGACCGGCCACATGACCTGACATGACCAGACACCTGACCTGACTGGCCGCCTTGCCCGACCGGCCACCTTGCCTGACCTGACCGGCCGCCTGACCAGCCGCCTTGCCCAACCTGATCGGCTGCCTACCTGACCGGACGCCTAACCTGACCTGACCTGACCGGCCGCCTGACCTGACCTGATCTGACCAGCCACCTTACCCGAATTGACCAGATGCCTGCCCGACCAGCCGCCACACGTGACCGTACAACTCTCCCGACCTGACTGGCCACCTGACCTGACCGGCCGCCTGACCTGACCTGACCTGACTGGCTGCCTGACCTGACCGGCTGCCTCACCTGACCTGTCCGGACCGGCCACCTTGCCCGAACGGACCAGCTGCCTGACCTGACCTGACCTAACCTGACCGGACGCCTGACCTGCCCATCCGCTTGACCTGACCGGCCGCCTGACCTGACTTGACTTGACCGGCCGCTTGACCTTTCCGGCCACCTTGCTGGACCAGCCGCCCCACCTGACCGGCCGCCTTCCTGACCTGAACGGCCGCCTGACCTGACTGGCCTCTCTGACCGGCTGCCTTTCCCGAACAGCCGCCTGACCTGACCTGACCAGCTGCTTGACCTGACCGGCCACCTTGCCTGACAGGCTGCCTCCCCGACTAGCCGCCTGCCTGATCTGACCGGTCGTCTTCCTTTACCTGACTGGCCACCTGACCGACCGACCGACCACCTGACCTGACCTGACCTGACTGGCCCACTCCCTGACTGGCCACCTGACATGACCTGACCTGACCTGCCGCCTGACCTGTCCAGATGCCTGACCTGAACTGACGTGACCGGCCGCCTGACCTGATAGGCTGCCTTGCCAGACTTGAATGGCCGACTAACTGAATGGCCGCCCGACGTGACTGGCCGCCTTCCCAGACTTGTCTGGTCGCCTGCCTGACCGGCTGCACTACCTGACCGGCTGCCTTGCCGGACCGACCAGCTGGCCTGACCAGCCGTCTTCTCTGACCTGACTGGCCACCTGTCCAACAGACGGCCCAACCTGACCAGCCACCTAGCTCGACGTGACCGGCCTCCTGCCCGATCGGCCCCACGACGTGACGAGCCTCCTTCCTGATTGGCTGCCTGACCTGACCAGCTGCCTTTCCTGACTGGCCGCCTTGCCCGACACAACCGGCTGCATATCCAACTGTCCGCATTCCCCGACCGGCCGCCTGCCTGACCGGCAGCCTGACCTGACCGGATGCCTAACCTGACCTGGCCAGAATGGCCACCTGACCTGACCGTCTGCCTTGCCTGACCTGACCGGTCGCATGCCCGACCAGCCTCCTTGACCGACCTGACAGGCCAACTGACCATCCGCCTCTCCCAACCTGACCGGCCGCCTGCCCGACCTGCCCGGCCGCCCGACCCACCAGACTGTCCACTGCCCGACCAGCCTCCTGACCTGACCGGGCTCCTTGCCCGACCTGACCGGCCGCGTACCCGACCGGCCACCCTACCTGACCAGCCACCTCGCCCGACCTGACCGGCCGCCTGACCTGACCTGACCCAACTGGCGGCCTGACCTGACCGGCCGTCTTGCCTGACCTGACCGGCTACGCGATCTGACCGGCCACCTGCCCGAACTGACTGGCCGTGTGACCCGACCGTCCACCTGAACTGATTGGCTGCCTTGCACGACGTGACCGGCTGCCTCCCTGACTGGCTGCCTGGCCTGAACTGACCAGCCACCTGACCTAACCACCCGCCTCGCCCGACCTGACCACCCGCCTGCCCGACCGGGCCGCCTGACCTCACCTGACCGGCCACCTGACCTGACCGCCCGCCCGAACTGACTGGCCGCCTGCCCCACCTTACCGGACGCCTGCCTGACCTGACCAGCCTCCTTGCCCAACATTACCGTCCGCCTGACCAACCCGCTGCCTTCCCGACCTGATCGTCCGCCTGAGTGACCGGCTGCCTGTCCTGACCGGCCACCTGACCTGACTGGCTGCCTTGCTCTTCTTACTGGCCTCCTACCCGACTGGCTACCTGACCTGACCTGACCAGCCGCCTGACCTGACAGGCCTCCTTGCCCGCCTTGCCAGACCAGCCACCTGACGTGACCGGCCACCATGCCTGACTCGATGCCTGACCTGACCTGACCGGCCTCCTGACCTGACAGGCCGCCTGCCTGACCAACGGCCCGACCTGTCCGGCCATCTTGCCCAACCTGACTGGCTGCCTGCCCGACCTGCTGCCTGACCTGACAGGACTCCTTGCCTGACCTGACTGGCCGCGTGATCTGGCCTGCCGCCTGCCAGAATTGACCGGCTGCCTTGCCCGACCAGCCGCCTGACCTGACCGGCCACCTCGCCCGACCTGACCTTCCACCTGACCTGACCAGCCGCCTGACCTGACCTGATCTGACTGGCCACCTTACCCGAATTGACCAGACGCCTGCCCGACCTGACGCCTTGCCCGACCTGACCGGCCACCTGCCCGACCGGCATCCTGACCTCACCGGTCGCCTTGCCCGACCTGACATGCCGCCTGCCCAACCAGCTGACTCACCTGAGCGGCTGCCTTGCCCGACTGGCCGCCTGACCTGACCTGACTTTCCACGTGACCTAGCAGTCCGCCTTGCCTGACCGGCCACATGACCTGACATGACCAGACACCTGACCTGACTGGCCGCCTTGCCCGACCGGCCACCTTGCCTGACCTGACCGGCCGCCTGACCAGCCGCCTTGCCCAACCTGATCGGCTGCCTACCTGACCGGACGCCTAACCTGACCTGACCTGACCGGCCGCCTGACCTGACCTGATCTGACCAGCCACCTTACCCGAATTGACCAGATGCCTGCCCGACCAGCCGCCACACGTGACCGTACAACTCTCCCGACCTGACTGGCCACCTGACCTGACCGGCCGCCTGACCTGACCTGACCTGACTGGCTGCCTGACCTGACCGGCTGCCTCACCTGACCTGTCCGGACCGGCCACCTTGCCCGAACGGACCAGCTGCCTGACCTGACCTGACCTAACCTGACCGGACGCCTGACCTGCCCATCCGCTTGACCTGACCGGCCGCCTGACCTGACTTGACTTGACCGGCCGCTTGACCTTTCCGGCCACCTTGCTGGACCAGCCGCCCCACCTGTCCGGCCGCCTTCCTGACCTGAACGGCCGCCTGACCTGACTGGCCTCTCTGACCGGCTGCCTTTCCCGAACAGCCGCCTGACCTGACCTGACCAGCTGCTTGACCTGACCGGCCACCTTGCCTGACAGGCTGCCTCCCCGACTAGCCGCCTGCCTGATCTGACCGGTCGTCTTCCTTTACCTGACTGGCCACCTGACCGACCGACCGACCACCTGACCTGACCTGACCTGACTGGCCCACTCCCTGACTGGCCACCTGACATGACCTGACCTGACCTGCCGCCTGACCTGTCCAGATGCCTGACCTGAACTGACGTGACCGGCCGCCTGACCTGATAGGCTGCCTTGCCAGACTTGAATGGCCGACTAACTGAATGGCCGCCCGACGTGACTGGCCGCCTTCCCAGACTTGTCTGGTCGCCTGCCTGACCGGCTGCACTACCTGACCGGCTGCCTTGCCGGACCGACCAGCTGGCCTGACAAGCCGTCTTCTCTGACCTGACTGGCCACCTGTCCAACAGACGGCCCAACCTGACCAGCCACCTAGCTCGACGTGACCGGCCTCCTGCCCGATCGGCCCCACGACGTGACGAGCCTCCTTCCTGATTGGCTGCCTGACCTGACCAGCTGCCTTTCCTGACTGGCCGCCTTGCCCGACACAACCGGCTGCATATCCAACTGTCCGCATTCCCCGACCGGCCGCCTGCCTGACCGGCAGCCTGACCTGACCGGATGCCTAACCTGACCTGGCCAGAATGGCCACCTGACCTGACCGTCTGCCTTGCCTGACCTGACCGGTCGCATGCCCGACCAGCCTCCTTGACCGACCTGACAGGCCAACTGACCATCCGCCTCTCCCAACCTGACCGGCCGCCTGCCCGACCTGCCCGGCCGCCCGACCCACCAGACTGTCCACTGCCCGACCAGCCTCCTGACCTGACCGGGCTCCTTGCCCGACCTGACCGGCCGCGTACCCGACCGGCCACCCTACCTGACCAGCCACCTCGCCCGACCTGACCGGCCGCCTGACCTGACCTGACCCAACTGGCGGCCTGACCTGACCGGCCGTCTTGCCTGACCTGACCGGCTACGCGATCTGACCGGCCACCTGCCCGAACTGACTGGCTGTGTGACCCGACCGTCCACCTGAACTGATTGGCTGCCTTGCACGACGTGACCGGCTGCCTCCCTGACTGGCTGCCTGGCCTGAACTGACCAGCCACCTGACCTAACCACCCGCCTCGCCCGACCTGACCACCCGCCTGCCCGACCGGGCCGCCTGACCTCACCTGACCGGCCACCTGACCTGACCGCCCGCCCGAACTGACTGGCCGCCTGCCCCACCTTACCGGACGCCTGCCTGACCTGACCAGCCTCCTTGCCCAACATTACCGTCCGCCTGACCAACCCGCTGCCTTCCCGACCTGATCGTCCGCCTGAGTGACCGGCTGCCTGTCCTGACCGGCCACCTGACCTGACTGGCTGCCTTGCTCTTCTTACTGGCCTCCTACCCGACTGGCTACCTGACCTGACCTGACCAGCTGCCTGACCTGACAGGCCTCCTTGCCCGCCTTGCCAGACCAGCCACCTGACGTGACCGGCCGCCATGCCTGACTCGATGCCTGACCTGACCTGACCGGCCTCCTGACCTGACAGGCCGCCTGCCTGACCAACGGCCCGACCTGTCCGGCCATCTTGCCCAACCTGACTGGCTGCCTGCCCGACCTGCTGCCTGACCTGACAGGACTCCTTGCCTGACCTGACTGGCCGCGTGATCTGGCCTGCCGCCTGCCAGAATTGACCGGCTGCCTTGCCCGACCAGCCGCCTGACCTGACCGGCCACCTCGCCCGACCTGACCTTCCACCTGACCTGACCAGCCGCCTGACCTGACCTGATCTGACTGGCCACCTTACCCGAATTGACCAGACGCCTGCCCGACCTGACGCCTTGCCCGACCTGACCGGCCACCTGCCCGACCGGCATCCTGACCTCACCGGTCGCCTTGCCCGACCTGACATGCCGCCTGCCCAACCAGCTGACTCACCTGAGCGGCTGCCTTGCCCGACTGGCCGCCTGACCTGACCTGACTTTCCACGTGACCTAGCAGTCCGCCTTGCCTGACCGGCCACATGACCTGACATGACCAGACACCTGACCTGACTGGCCGCCTTGCCCAACCTGATCGGCTGCCTACCTGACCGGACGCCTAACCTGACCTGACCTGACCGGCCGCCTGACCTGACCTGATCTGACCAGCCACCTTACCCGAATTGACCAGATGCCTGCCCGACCAGCCGCCACACGTGACCGTACAACTCTCCCGACCTGACTGGCCACCTGACCTGACCGGCCGCCTGACCTGACCTGACCTGACCTGACTGGCTGCCTGACCTGACCGGCTGCCTCACCTGACCTGTCCGGACCGGCCACCTTGCCCGAACGGACCAGCTGCCTGACCTGACCTGACCTAACCTGACCGGACGCCTGACCTGCCCATCCGCTTGACCTGACCGGCCGCCTGACCTGACTTGACTTGACCGGCCGCTTGACCTTTCCGGCCACCTTGCTGGACCAGCCGCCCCACCTGACCGGCCGCCTTCCTGACCTGAACGGCCGCCTGACCTGACTGGCCTCTCTGACCGGCTGCCTTTCCCGAACAGCCGCCTGACCTGACCTGACCAGCTGCTTGACCTGACCGGCCACCTTGCCTGACAGGCTGCCTCCCCGACTAGCCGCCTGCCTGATCTGACCGGTCGTCTTCCTTTACCTGACTGGCCACCTGACCGACCGACCGACCACCTGACCTGACCTGACCTGACTGGCCCACTCCCTGACTGGCCACCTGACATGACCTGACCTGACCTGCCACCTGACCTGTCCAGATGCCTGACCTGAACTGACGTGACCGGCCGCCTGACCTGATAGGCTGCCTTGCCAGACTTGAATGGCCGACTACCTGACTGGCCGCCCGACGTGACTGGCCGCCTTCCCAGACTTGTCTGGTCGCCTGCCTGACCGGCTGCACTACCTGACCGGCTGCCTTGCCGGACCGACCAGCTGGCCTGACCAGCCGTCTTCTCTGACCTGACTGGCCACCTGTCCAACAGACGGCCCAACCTGACCAGCCACCTAGCTCGACGTGACCGGCCTCCTGCCCGATCGGCCCCACGACGTGACGAGCCTCCTTCCTGATTGGCTGCCTGACCTGACCAGCTGCCTTTCCTGACTGGCCGCCTTGCCCGACACAACCGGCTGCATATCCAACTGTCCGCATTCCCCGACCGGCCGCCTGCCTGACCGGCAGCCTGACCTGACCGGATGCCTAACCTGACCTGGCCAGAATGGCCACCTGACCTGACCGTCTGCCTTGCCTGACCTGACCGGTCGCATGCCCGACCAGCCTCCTTGACCGACCTGACAGGCCAACTGACCATCCGCCTCTCCCAACCTGACCGGCCGCCTGCCCGACCTGCCCGGCCGCCCGACCCACCAGACTGTCCACTGCCCGACCAGCCTCCTGACCTGACCGGGCTCCTTGCCCGACCTGACCGGCCGCGTACCCGACCGGCCACCCTACCTGACCAGCCACCTCGCCCGACCTGACCGGCCGCCTGACCTGACCTGACCCAACTGGCGGCCTGACCTGACCGGCCGTCTTGCCTGACCTGACCGGCTACGCGATCTGACCGGCCACCTGCCCGAACTGACTGGCTGTGTGACCCGACCGTCCACCTGAACTGATTGGCTGCCTTGCACGACGTGACCGGCTGCCTCCCTGACTGGCTGCCTGGCCTGAACTGACCAGCCACCTGACCTAACCACCCGCCTCGCCCGACCTGACCACCCGCCTGCCCGACCGGGCCGCCTGACCTCACCTGACCGGCCACCTGACCTGACCGCCCGCCCGAACTGACTGGCCGCCTGCCCCACCTTACCGGACGCCTGCCTGACCTGACCAGCCTCCTTGCCCAACGTTACCGTCCGCCTGACCAACCCGCTGCCTTCCCGACCTGATCGTCCACCTGAGTGACCGGCTGCCTGTCCTGACCGGCCACCTGACCTGACTGGCTGCCTTGCTCTTCTTACTGGCCTCCTACCCGACTGGCTACCTGACCTGACCTGACCAGCCGCCTGACCTGACAGGCCTCCTTGCCCGCCTTGCCAGACCAGCCACCTGACGTGACCGGCCGCCATGCCTGACTCGATGCCTGACCTGACCTGACCGGCCTCCTGACCTGACAGGCCGCCTGCCTGACCAACGGCCCGACCTGTCCGGCCATCTTGCCCAACCTGACTGGCTGCCTGCCCGACCTGCTGCCTGACCTGACAGGACTCCTTGCCTGACCTGACTGGCCGCGTGATCTGGCCTGCCGCCTGCCAGAATTGACCGGCTGCCTTGCCCGACCAGCCGCCTGACCTGACCGGCCACCTCGCCCGACCTGACCTTCCACCTGACCTGACCAGCCGCCTGACCTGACCTGATCTGACTGGCCACCTTACCCGAATTGACCAGACGCCTGCCCGACCTGACGCCTTGCCCGACCTGACCGGCCACCTGCCCGACCGGCATCCTGACCTCACCGGTCGCCTTGCCCGACCTGACATGCCGCCTGCCCAACCAGCTGACTCACCTGAGCGGCTGCCTTGCCCGACTGGCCGCCTGACCTGACCTGACTTTCCACGTGACCTAGCAGTCCGCCTTGCCTGACCGGCCACATGACCTGACATGACCAGACACCTGACCTGACTGGCCGCCTTGCCCAACCTGATCGGCTGCCTACCTGACCGGACGCCTAACCTGACCTGACCTGACCGGCCGCCTGACCTGACCTGATCTGACCAGCCACCTTACCCGAATTGACCAGATGCCTGCCCGACCAGCCGCCACACGTGACCGTACAACTCTCCCGACCTGACTGGCCACCTGACCTGACCGGCCGCCTGACCTGACCTGACCTGACCTGACTGGCTGCCTGACCTGACCGGCTGCCTCACCTGACCTGTCCGGACCGGCCACCTTGCCCGAACGGACCAGCTGCCTGACCTGACCTGACCTAACCTGACCGGACGCCTGACCTGCCCATCCGCTTGACCTGACCGGCCGCCTGATGTGACCTTACCTGACCGTCCGCGTGACCTGACCGACCGCCTTCCCAGAGTTGACTGGTTGCCTGCCTGACCGGCCAGCTGATCTGACCGGCTGCTTTGTCCGACGGGACCGGCAGGCTGTCTGACCAACGGCCCAACCTGACTGGCCCCCTTGCTCGATGTGACCGGCCTCTTGCCCAATCAGCCCACCAACGTGACCGGCCTCCTACCCGATTGGACGCCCGACTTGACCTGCCACCTTGCCCAAATGGCTGCCTTGCCCAACCAGACTGGCCACCTACCCGACCGGCCACCTTGTCCAACAGGCCGCCTGCCTGACAGGCCACCTACCTGACAGGCTGCCTTACCTGACCGTCCACCTTGCCCAACCTCACCGGCCACATGACCTGACTGGCCACCTTGCACAACCTGACAGGCCACCTGACCTGACTGCCCACCTTGCTTGACTGGCCACCTGCCTGACCTGACTGGCCGCCTGACCTTACCTGACTGGCCGCCTGACCTGACCTTACCTGACTGGCTGCCTGACCTGACCTGACCATCCGCCTGCCTGAATGGTCGCCTTGCCAGACTTGACGAGCAACCTGCCTGACCGGCCGCCAGCCCTGACCGGCCACCTCACATCACCGGCCAACTTACCTGACCGGCCATCTTGTCAGACTTGACCGGTCGCCTGCCCGACCAGGCACCCGACCTGACTGACTGCCTGACTGGCCGCACTACCTGACCAATCGCCTGACCTGACCGGCAGCCTGCCCGACCTTATCGGCCGCCTTCCCAACCGGCCGCCTAACCTGACCGGCTGACTTGCCCAACTTGACAGGCTGCCTGTCCGACCAGCTGCCTGAACTGAGTGGTGGCCTTGCCCGACATGACCGGCCGCCAGCTCGACCGGCCGCCTGGCCGAACGACCGCCTGACCTTTCCGGCCGCCTGACCTGACCTGAGTGGCCGCATGACGGTCAGGTCGGGCAAGGCGTCCGGTCAGGACAGGTTGCCAGTCAGTTCAGGCAAGGCGGCCGGTCAGGTCAGGTCATGCGGCCAGAAGGGAGAGTCGACCAGTCAGGTCAGGTGACCAGTCGGGCAAGGCGACTGGTCATGTCAGGCTGCAGGTCGGGAAGGCGGCCGGTCAGGTTGGTCAGACGTCTGGTCAGGTGGGGCAGGCGGCTGGTCATGTTGGGCCGTCAGTCGGGCAGGCGGCCAGTCAGATCGTGCAGGCGGCCAGTCAGGTCAGGCAGCCGGTCAGGTCAGGTCAAGTGGCCGGTTGGGCATGGTGGCTGGTCAGGTCAGGTCAGGCGGCTGGTCAGGTAGGGCAAGGCGGCCAGGACTGAAAGACATAGCTGGCCTGAAACCTCCCCAGGCGGCCCACAGGCAGCCCCTAGCATTGTGGCTCTGAGGGCTTTGGTTTGCCAGGAAACCTTTGAGATATTTCCATAGGTGCTGTTCACAGCCGCAGAAGTGCTCTACAGTTGCTGTTCACGGCGTGTCAGAGGAGGCGACAGGTCACGTCAGGCGGCGGGTCAGGTGGCCACCATGCACACTGGCTTCCTGGCCTGATGGGTTGCCTTGCCCAACCAGCCACCTGAGTGACCTGCAACCTGGCAGGTACCTCCCAGGTTCCCGGCCCAACGAAAGCCCCCAGAGCCAAATGGAGAGGGGCTGCTTGGGGGCCCCCTGGGGCCCCTTCAGGCCAGCTAGGTCTTTGGGTCCTGGCTCCTTCGCTTTGGGAGCAGTCGCTGGACGTTGGGCATGTTGGCCGGAGAGTGCTTCTCGGGCCGCGGCCTGCAAGCTGGCAGGTACCTCCCAGGTTCCCAGCCCAACAAAAGCCCCCAGACCCAAATGGAGAGGGGCTGCTTGGGGGCCCCCTGGGGCCCCTTCAGGCCAGCTAGGTCTTTGGGTCCTGGCTCCTTCGCTTTGGGAGCAGTCGCTGGACGTTGGGCATGTTGGCCGGAGAGTGCTTCTCGGGCCGCGGCCTGCCACCTGGCAGGTACCTCCCAGGTTCCCGGCCCAACGAAAGCCCCCAGACCCAAATGGAGAGGGGCTGCTTGGGGGCCCCCTGGGGCCCCTTCAGGCCAGCTAGGTCTTTGGGTCCTGGCTCCTTCGCTTTGGGAGCAGTCGCTGGACGTTGGGCATGTTGGCCGGAGAGTGCTTCTCGGGCCGCGGCCTGCCACCTGGCAGGTACCTCCCAGGTTCCCGGCCCAACGAAAGCCCCCAGACCCAAATGGAGAGGGGCTGCTTGGGGGCCCCCTGGGGCCCCTTCAGGCCAGCTAGGTCTTTGGGTCCTGGCTCCTTCGCTTTGGGAGCAGTCGCTGGACGTTGGGCATGTTGGCCGGAGAGTGCTTCTCGGGCCGCGGCCTGCCACCTGGCAGGTACCTCCTAGGTTCCCGGCCCAACGAAAGCCCCCAGACCCAAATGGAGAGGGGCTGCTTGGGGGCCCCCTGGGGCCCCTTCAGGCCAGCTAGGTCTTTGGGTCCTGGCTCCTTCGCTTTGGGAGCAGTCGCTGGACGTTGGGCATGTTGGCCGGAGAGTGCTTCTCGGGCCGCGGCCTGCCACCTGGCAGGTACCTCCCAGGTTCCCGGCCCAACGAAAGCCCCCAGACCCAAATGGAGAGGGGCTGCTTGGGGGCCCCCTGGGGCCCCTTCAGGCCAGCTAGGTCTTTGGGTCCTGGCTCCTTCGCTTTGGGAGCAGTCGCTGGACGTTGGGCATGTTGGCCGGAGAGTGCTTCTCGGGCCGCGGCCTGCCACCTGGCAGGTACCTCCCAGGTTCCCGGCCCAACGAAAGCCCCCAGACCCAAATGGAGAGGGGCTGCTTGGGGGCCCCCTGGGGCCCCTTCAGGCCAGCTAGGTCTTTGGGTCCTGGCTCCTTCGCTTTGGGAGCAGTCGATGGACGTTGGGCATGTTGGCCGGAGAGTGCTTCTCGGGCCGCGGCCTGCAAGCTGGCAGGTACCTCCCAGGTTCCCGGCCCAACGAAAGCCCCCAGACCCAAATGGAGAGGGGCTGCTTGGGGGCCCCCTGGGGCCCCTTCAGGCCAGCTAGGTCTTTGGGTCCTGGCTCCTTCGCTTTGGGAGCAGTCGCTGGACGTTGGGCATGTTGGCCGGAGAGTGCTTCTCGGGCCTCGGACTTCCACCTGGCAGGTACCTCCCAGGTTCCCGGCCCAACGAAAGCCCCCAGAGCCAAATGGAGAGGGGCTGCTTGGGGGCCCCCTGGGGCCCCTTCAGGCCAGCTAGGTCTTTGGGTCCTGGCTCCTTCGCTTTGGGAGCTGTCGCTGGACGTTGGGCATGTTGGCCGGAGAGTGCTTCTCGGGCCGCGGCCTGCAACCTGGCAGGTACCTCCCAGGTTCCCGGCCCAACGAAAGCCCCCAGACCCAAATGGAGAGGGGCTGCTTGGGGGCCCCCTGGGGCCCCTTCAGGCCAGCTAGGTCTTTGGGTCCTGGCTCCTTCGCTTTGGGAGCAGTCGCTGGACGTTGGGCATGTTGGCCGGAGAGTGCTTCTCGGGCCTCGGCCTTCCACCTGGCAGGTACCTCCCAGGTTCCCGGCCCAACGAAAGCCCCCAGACCCAAATGGAGAGGGGCTGCTTGGGGGCCTCTTGGGGCCCCTTCAGGCCAGCTAGTTCTTTGGGTCCTGGCTCCTTCGCTTTGGGAGCAGTCGCTGGACGTTGGGCATGTTGGCCGGAGAGTGCTTCTCGGGCCGCAGCCTGCCACCTGGCAGGTATCTCCCAGGTTCCCGGCCCAACGAAAGCCCCCAGACCCAAATGGAGAGGGGCTCCTTGGGGGCCCCCTGGGGCCCCTTCAGGCCAGCTAGGTCTTTGGGTCCTGGCTCCTTCGCTTTGGGAGCAGTCGATGGACGTTGGGCATGTTGTCCTGAGAGGGCTTCTCGGGCCGCGGCCTGCCACCTGGCAGGTACCTCCCAGGTTCCCGGCCCAACGAAAGCCCCCAGACCCAAATGGAGAGGGGCTGCTTGGGGGCCCCCTGGGGCCCCTTCAGGCCAGCTAGGTCTTTGGGTCCTGGCTCCTTCGCTTTGGGAGCAGTCGCTGGACGTTGGGCATGTTGGCCGGAGAGTGCTTCTCGGGCCGCGGCCTGCCACCTGGCAGGTACCTCCCAGGTTCCCGGCCCAACGAAAGCCCCCAGACCCAAATGGAGAGGGGCTGCTTGGGGCCCCCCTGGGGCCCCTTCAGGCCAGCTAGATCTTTGGGTCCTGGCTCCTTCGCTTTGGGAGCAGTCGCTGGACGTTGGGCATGTTGGCCGGAGAGTGCTTCTCGGGCCGCGGCCTGCCACCTGGCAGGTACCTCCCAGGTTCCCAACCCAACGAAAGCCCCCAGACCCAAATGGAGAGGGGCTGCTTGGGGGCCCCCTGGGGCCCCTTCAGGCCAGCTAGGTCTTTGGGCCCTGGCTCCATCGCTTTGGGAGCAGTCGCTGGACGTTGGGCATGTTGGCCGGAGAGTGCTTCTCGGGCCACGGCCTGCAAGCTGGCAGGTACCTCCCAGGTTCCCGGCCCAACGAAAGCCCCCAGACCCAAATGGAGAGGGGCTGCTTGGGGGCCCCCTGGGGCCCCTTCAGGCCAGCTAGGTCTTTGGGTCCTGGCTCCTTCGCTTTGGGAGCAGTCGCTGGACGTTGGGCATGTTGGCCGGAGAGTGCTTCTTTGGCCGCGGCCTGCAAGCTGGCAGGTACCTCCCAGGTTCCCGGCCCAACTAAAGCCCCCAGACCCAAATGGAGAGGGGCTGCTTGGGGGCCCCCTGGGGCCCCTTCAGGCCAGCTAGGTCTTTGGGTCCTGGCTCCTTCGCTTTGGGAGCAGTCGCTGGACGTTGGGCATGTTGGCCGGAGAGTGCTTCTCGGGCCGCGGCCTGCCACCTGGCAGGTACCTCCCAGGTTCCCGGCCCAACGAAAGCCCCCAGACCCAAATGGAGAGGGGCTGCTTGGGGGCCCCCTGGGGCCCCTTCAGGCCAGCTAGGTCTTTGGGTCCTGGCTCCTTCGCTTTGGGAGCAGTCGCTGGACGTTGGGCATGTTGGCCGGAGAGTGCTTCTCGGGCCGCGGCCTTCCACCTGGCAGGTACCTCCCAGGTTCCCGGCCCAACGAAAGCCCCCAGACCCAAATGGAGAGGGGCTGCTTGGGGGCCCCCTGGGGCCCCTTCAGGCCAGCTAGGTCTTTGGGTCCTGGCTCCTTCGCTTTGGGAGCAGTCGCTGAACGTTGGGCATGTTGGCCGGAGAGTGCTTCTCGGGCCGCAGCCTGCCACCTGGCAGGTACCTCCCAGGTTCCCGGCCCAACGAGAGCCCCCAGACCCAAATGGAGAGGGGCTGCTTGGGGGCCCCCTGGGGCCCCTTCAGGCCAGCTAGGTCTTTAGGTCCTGGCTCCTTCGCTTTGGGAGCAGTCGCTGGACGTTGGGCATGTTGGCCGGAGAGTGCTTCTCGGGCCGCGGCCTGCCACCTGGCAGGTACCTCCCAGGTTCCCGGCCCAACGAAAGCCCCCAGACCCAAATGGAGAGGGGCTGCTTGGGGGCCCCCTGGGGCCCCTTCAGGCCAGCTAGGTCTTTGGGTCCTGGCTCCTTCGCTTTGGGAGCAGTCGATGGACGTTGGGCATGTTGGCCGGAGAGTGCTTCTCGGGCCGCGGCCTGCAAGCTGGCAGGTACCTCCCAGGTTCCCGGCCCAACGAAAGCCCCCAGACCCAAATGGAGAGGGGCTGCTTGGGGGCCCCCTGGGGCCCCTTCAGGCCAGCTAGGTCTTTGGGTCCTGGCTCCTTCGCTTTGGGAGCAGTCGATGGACGTTGGGCTTGTTGGCCAGAGAGTGCTTCTCGGGCCCCGGCCTTCCACCTGGCAGGTACCTCCCAGGTTCCCGGCCCAACGAAAGCCCCCAGACCCAAATGGAGAGGGGCTGCTTGGGGGCCCCCTGGGGCCCCTTCAGGCCAGCTAGGTCTTTGGGTCCTGGCTCCTTCGCTTTGGGAGCAGTCGCTGGACGTTGGGCATTTTGGCCGGAGAGTGCTTCTCAGGCCGCGGCCTGCAACCTGGCAGGTACCTCCCAGGTTCCCGGCCCAACGAAAGCCCCCAGAGCCAAATGGAGAGGGGCTGCTTGGGGGCCCCCTGGGGCCCCTTCAGGCCAGCTAGGTCTTTGGGTCCTGGCTCCTTCGCTTTGGGAGCTGTCGCTGGACGTTGGGCATGTTGGCCGGAGAGTGCTTCTCGGGCCGCGGCCTGCAAGCTGGCAGGTACCTCCCAGGTTCCCGGCCCAACGAAAGCCCCCAGACCCAAATGGAGAGGGGCTGCTTGGGGGCCGCCTGGGGCCCCTTCAGGCCAGCTAGGTCTTTGGGTCCTGGCTCCTTCGCTTTGGGAGCAGTCGCTGGACGTTGGGCATGTTGGCCGGAGAGTGCTTCTCGGGCCGCGGCCTGCCACCTTGCAGGTACCTCCCAGGTTCCCGGCCCAACGAGAGCCCCCAGACCAAATGGAGAGGGGCTGCTTGGGGGCCCCCTGGGGCCCCTTCAGGCCAGCTAGGTCTTTGGGTCCTGGCTCCTTCGCTTTGGGAGCAGTCGCTGGACGTTGGGCATGTTGGCCGGAGAGTGCTTCTCGGGCCGCGGCCTGCCACCTGGCAGGTACCTCCCAGGTTCCCGGCCCAACGAAAGCCCCCAGACCCAAATGGAGAGGGGCTGCTTGGGGCCCCCCTGGGGCCCCTTCAGGCCAGCTAGATCTTTGGGTCCTGGCTCCTTCGCTTTGGGAGCAGTCGCTGGACGTTGGGCATGTTGGCCGGAGAGTGCTTCTCGGGCCGCGGCCTGCCACCTGGCAGGTACCTCCCAGGTTCCCAACCCAACGAAAGCCCCCAGACCCAAATGGAGAGGGGCTGCTTGGGGGCCCCCTGGGGCCCCTTCAGGCCAGCTAGGTCTTTGGGCCCTGGCTCCATCGCTTTGGGAGCAGTTGCTGGACGTTGGGCATGTTGGCCGGAGAGTGCTTCTCGGGCCACGGCCTGCAAGCTGGCAGGTACCTCCCAGGTTCCCGGCCCAACGAGAGCCCCCAGACCCAAATGGAGAGGGGCTGCTTGGGGGCCCCCTGGGGCCCCTTCAGGCCAGCTAGGTCTTTGGGTCCTGGCTCCTTCGCTTTGGGAGCAGTCGCTGGACGTTGGGCATGTTGGCCGGAGAGTGCTTCTTTGGCCGCGGCCTGCAAGCTGGCAGGTACCTCCCAGGTTCCCGGCCCAACGAAAGCCCCCAGACCCAAATGGAGAGGGGCTGCTTGGGGGCCCCCTGGGGCCCCTTCAGGCCAGCTAGGTCTTTGGGTCCTGGCTCCTTCGCTTTGGGAGCAGTCGCTGGACGTTGGGCATGTTGGCCGGAGAGTGCTTCTCGGGCCGCGGCCTGCCACCTGGCAGGTACCTCCCAGGTTCCCGGCCCAACGAAAGCCCCCAGACCCAAATGGAGAGGGGCTGCTTGGGGGCCCCCTGGGGCCCCTTCAGGCCAGCTAGGTCTTTGGGTCCTGGCTCCTTCGCTTTGGGAGCAGTCGCTGGACGTTGGGCATGTTGGCCGGAGAGTGCTTCTCGGGCCGCAGACTTCCACCTGGCAGGTACCTCCCAGGTTCCCGGCCCAACGAGAGCCCCCAGACCCAAATGGAGAGGGGCTGCTTGGGTGCCCCCTGGGCCCCCTTCAGGCCAGCTAGGTCTTTGGGTCCTGGCTCCTTCGCTTTGGGAGCTGTCGCTGGACGTTGGGCATGTTGGCCGGAGAGTGCTTCTCGGGCCGCGGCCTGCCACCTGGCAGGTACCTCCCAGGTTCCCGGCCCAACGAAAGCCCCCAGACCCAAATGGAGAGGGGCTGCTTGGGGGCCCCCTGGGGCCCCTTCAGGCCAGCTAGGTCTTTGGGTCCTGGCTCCTTCGCTTTGGGAGCAGTCGCTGGACGTTGGGCATGTTGGCCGGAGAGTGCTTCTTGGGCCGCGGCCTGCCACCTGGCAGGTACCTCCCAGGTTCCCGGCCCAACGAGAGCCCCCAGACCCAAATGGAGAGGGGCTGCTTGGGGGCCCCCTGGGGCCCCTTCAGGCCAGCTAGGTCTTTGGGTCCTGGCTCCTTCGCTTTGGGAGCAGTCGCTGGACGTTGGGCATGTTGGCCGGAGAGTGCTTCTCGGGCCGCGGCCTGCCACCTGGCAGGTACCTCCCAGGTTCCCGGCCCAACGAAAGCCCACAGACCCAAACGGAGAGGGGCTGCTTGGGGGCCCCCTGGGGCCCCTTCAGGCCAGCTAGGTCTTTGGGTCCTGGCTCCTTCGCTTTGGGAGCAGTCGCTGGACGTTGGGCATGTTGGCCGGAGAGTGCTTCTCGGGCCGCGGCCTGCAACCTGGCAGGTACCTCCCAGGTTCCCGACCCAACCAAAGCCCCCAGACCAAAACGGAGAGGGGCTGCTTGGGGGCCCCCTGGGGCCCCTTCAGGCCAGCTAGGTCTTTGGGTCCTGGCTCCTTCGCTTTGGGAGCAGTCGCTGGATGTTGGGCATGTTGGCCGGAGAGTGCTTCTCGGGCCGCGACCTGCAACCTGGCAGGTACCTCCCAGGTTCCCGGCCCAACGAAAGCCCCCAGACCCAAATGGAGAGGGGCTGCTTGGGGGCCCCCTGGGGCCCCTTCAGGCCAGCTAGGTCTTTGGGTCCTGGCTCCTTCGCTTTGGGAGCTGTCGCTGGACGTTGGGCATGTTGGCCAGAGAGTGCTTCTCGGGCCGCGGCCTGCAAGCTGGCAGGTACCTCCCAGGTTCCCGGCCCAACGAAAGCCCCCAGACCCAAATGGAGAGGGGCTGCTTGGGGGCCCCCTGGGGCCCCTTCAGGCCAGCTAGGTCTTTGGGTCCTGGCTCCTTCGCTTTGGGAGCAGTCGCTGGACGTTGGGCATGTTGGCCGGAGAGTGCTTCTCGGGCCGCGGCCTGCCACCTGGCAGGTACCTCCCAGGTTCCCGGCCCAACGAGAGCCCCCAGACCCAAATGGAGAGGGGCTGCTTGGGGGCCCCCTGGGGCCCCTTCAGGCCAGCTAGGTCTTTGGGTCCTGGCTCCTTCGCTTTGGGTACAGTCGCTGGACGTTGGGCATGTTGGCCGGAGAGGGCTTCTCGGGCCGCGGCCTGCCACCTGGAAGGTACCTCCCAGGTTCCCGGCCCAACGAAAGCCCCCAGACCCAAATGGAGAGGGGCTGCTTGGGGGCCCCCTGGGGCCCCTTCAGGCCAGCTAGGTCTTTGGGTCCTGGCTCCTTCGCTTTGGGAGCAGTCGCTGGACGTTGGGCATGTTGGCCGGAGAGTGCTTCTCGGGCCGCGGCCTGCAACCTGGCAGGTACCTCCCAGGTTCCCGGCCCAACGAAAGCCCCCAGACCCAAATGGAGAGGGGCTGCTTGGGGGCCCCCTGGGGCCCCTTCAGGCCAGCTAGGTCTTTGGGTCCTGGCTCCTTCGCTTTGGGAGCAGTCGCTGGACGTTGGGCATGTTGGCCGGAGAGTGCTTCTCGGGCCGCGGCCTTCCACCTGGCAGGTACCTCCCAGGTTCCCGGCCCAACGACAGCCCCCAGACCCAAATGGAGAGGGGCTGCTTGGGGGCCCCCTGGGGCCCCTTCAGGCCAGCTAGGTCTTTGGGTCCTGGCTCCTTCGCTTTGGGAGCTGTCGCTGGAAGTTGGGCATGTTGGCCGGAGAGTGCTTCTCGGGCCGCGGCCTGCCACCTGGCAGGTACCTCCCAGGTTCCCGGCCCAACGAGAGCCCCCAGACCCAAATGGAGAGGGGCTGCTTGGGGGCCCCCTGGGGCCCCTTCAGGCCAGCTAGGTCTTTGGGTCCTGGCTCCTTCGCTTTGGGAGCAGTCGCTGGACGTTGGGCATGTTGGCCGGAGAGTGCTTCTCGGGCCGCGGCCTGCCACCTGGCAGGTACCTCCCAGGTTCCCGGCCCAACGAAAGCCCCCAGACCCAAATGGAGAGGGGCTGCTTGGGGGCCCCCTGGGGCCCCTTCAGGCCAGCTAGGTCTTTGGGTCCTGGCTCCTTCGCGTTGGGAGCTGTCGCTGGACGTTGGGCATGTTGGCCGGAGAGTGCTTCTCGGGCCGCGGCCTGCAACCTGGCAGGTACCTCCCAGGTTCCCGGCCCAACGAAAGCCCCCAGACCCAAATGGAGAGGGGCTGCTTGGGGGCCCCCTGGGGCCCCTTCAGGCCAGCTAGGTCTTTGGGTCCTGGCTCCTTCGCTTTGGGAGCAGTCGCTGGACGTTGGGCATGTTGGCCGGAGAGTGCTTCTCGGGCCGCGGCCTGCCACCTGGCAGGTACCTCCCAGGTTCCCGGCCCAACGAGAGCCCCCAGACCCAAATGGAGAGGGGCTGCTTGGGGGCCCCCTGGGGCCCCTTCAGGCCAGCTAGGTCTTTGGGTCCTGGCTCCTTCGCTTTGGGAGCTGTCGCTGGACGTTGGGCATGTTGGCCGGAGAGGGCTTCTCGGGCCGCGGCCTGCAACCTGGCAGGTACCTCCCAGGTTCCCGGCCCAACGACAGCTCCCAGACCCAAATGGAGAGGGGCTGCTTGGGGGCCCCCTGGGGCCCCTTCAGGCCAGCTAGGTCTTTGGGTCCTGGCTCCTTCGCTTTGGGAGCAGTCGCTGGACGTTGGGCATGTTGGCCGGAGAGTGCTTCTCGGGCCGCGGCCTGCCACCTGGCAGGTACCTCCCAGGTTCCCGGCCCAACGAAAGCCCCCAGACCCAAATGGAGAGGGGCTGCTTGGGGGCCCCCTGGGGCCCCTTCAGGCCAGCTAGGTCTTTGGGTCCTGGCTCCTTCGCTTTGGGAGCAGTCGCTGGACGTTGGGCATGTTGGCCGGAGAGTGCTTCTTTGGCCGCGGCCTGCAACCTGGCAGGTACCTCCCAGGTTCCCGGCCCAACGAAAGCCCCCAGACCCAAATGGAGAGGGGCTGCTTGGGGGCCCCCTGGGGCCCCTTCAGGCCAGCTAGGTCTTTGGGTCCTGGCTCCTTCGCTTTGGGAGCAGTCGCTGGACGTTGGGCATGTTGGCCGGAGAGTGCTTCTCGGGCCGCGGCCTGCCACCTGGCAGGTACCTCCCAGGTTCCCGGCCCAACGAAAGCCCCCAGACCCAAATGGAGAGGGGCTGCTTGGGGGCCCCCTGGGGCCCCTTCAGGCCAGCTAGGTCTTTGGGTCCTGGCTCCTTCGCTTTGGGAGCAGTCGCTGGACGTTGGGCATGTTGGCCGGAGAGTGCTTCTCGGGCCGCAGCCTTCCACCTGGCAGGTACCTCCCAGGTTCCCGGCCCAACGAGAGCCCCCAGACCCAAATGGAGAGGGGCTGCTTGGGTGCCCCCTGGGCCCCCTTCAGGCCAGCTAGGTCTTTGGGTCCTGGCTCCTTCGCTTTGGGAGCTGTCGCTGGACGTTGGGCATGTTGGCCGGAGAGTGCTTCTCGGGCCGCGGCCTGCCACCTGGCAGGTACCTCCCAGGTTCCCGGCCCAACGAAAGCCCCCAGACCCAAATGGAGAGGGGCTGCTTGGGGGCCCCCTGGGGCCCCTTCAGGCCAGCTAGGTCTTTGGGTCCTGGCTCCTTCGCTTTGGGAGCAGTCGCTGGACGTTGGGCATGTTGGCCGGAGAGTGCTTCTTGGGCCGCGGCCTGCCACCTGGCAGGTACCTCCCAGGTTCCCGGCCCAACGAGAGCCCCCAGACCCAAATGGAGAGGGGCTGCTTGGGGGCCCCCTGGGGCCCCTTCAGGCCAGCTAGGTCTTTGGGTCCTGGCTCCTTCGCTTTGGGAGCAGTCGCTGGACGTTGGGCATGTTGGCCGGAGAGTGCTTCTCGGGCCGCGGCCTGCCACCTGGCAGGTACCTCCCAGGTTCCCGGCCCAACGAAAGCCCACAGACCCAAACGGAGAGGGGCTGCTTGGGGGCCCCCTGGGGCCCCTTCAGGCCAGCTAGGTCTTTGGGTCCTGGCTCCTTCGCTTTGGGAGCAGTCGCTGGACGTTGGGCATGTTGGCCGGAGAGTGCTTCTCGGGCCGCGGCCTGCAACCTGGCAGGTACCTCCCAGGTTCCCGACCCAACCAAAGCCCCCAGACCAAAACGGAGAGGGGCTGCTTGGGGGCCCCCTGGGGCCCCTTCAGGCCAGCTAGGTCTTTGGGTCCTGGCTCCTTCGCTTTGGGAGCAGTCGCTGGATGTTGGGCATGTTGGCCGGAGAGTGCTTCTCGGGCCGCGACCTGCAACCTGGCAGGTACCTCCCAGGTTCCCGGCCCAACGAAAGCCCCCAGACCCAAATGGAGAGGGGCTGCTTGGGGGCCCCCTGGGGCCCCTTCAGGCCAGCTAGGTCTTTGGGTCCTGGCTCCTTCGCTTTGGGAGCTGTCGCTGGACGTTGGGCATGTTGGCCAGAGAGTGCTTCTCGGGCCGCGGCCTGCAAGCTGGCAGGTACCTCCCAGGTTCCCGGCCCAACGAAAGCCCCCAGACCCAAATGGAGAGGGGCTGCTTGGGGGCCCCCTGGGGCCCCTTCAGGCCAGCTAGGTCTTTGGGTCCTGGCTCCTTCGCTTTGGGAGCAGTCGCTGGACGTTGGGCATGTTGGCCGGAGAGTGCTTCTCGGGCCGCGGCCTGCCACCTGGCAGGTACCTCCCAGGTTCCCGGCCCAACGAGAGCCCCCAGACCCAAATGGAGAGGGGCTGCTTGGGGGCCCCCTGGGGCCCCTTCAGGCCAGCTAGGTCTTTGGGTCCTGGCTCCTTCGCTTTGGGTACAGTCGCTGGACGTTGGGCATGTTGGCCGGAGAGGGCTTCTCGGGCCGCGGCCTGCCACCTGGAAGGTACCTCCCAGGTTCCCGGCCCAACGAAAGCCCCCAGACCCAAATGGAGAGGGGCTGCTTGGGGGCCCCCTGGGGCCCCTTCAGGCCAGCTAGGTCTTTGGGTCCTGGCTCCTTCGCTTTGGGAGCAGTCGCTGGACGTTGGGCATGTTGGCCGGAGAGTGCTTCTCGGGCCGCGGCCTGCAACCTGGCAGGTACCTCCCAGGTTCCCGGCCCAACGAAAGCCCCCAGACCCAAATGGAGAGGGGCTGCTTGGGGGCCCCCTGGGGCCCCTTCAGGCCAGCTAGGTCTTTGGGTCCTGGCTCCTTCGCTTTGGGAGCAGTCGCTGGACGTTGGGCATGTTGGCCGGAGAGTGCTTCTCGGGCCGCGGCCTTCCACCTGGCAGGTACCTCCCAGGTTCCCGGCCCAACGACAGCCCCCAGACCCAAATGGAGAGGGGCTGCTTGGGGGCCCCCTGGGGCCCCTTCAGGCCAGCTAGGTCTTTGGGTCCTGGCTCCTTCGCTTTGGGAGCTGTCGCTGGAAGTTGGGCATGTTGGCCGGAGAGTGCTTCTCGGGCCGCGGCCTGCCACCTGGCAGGTACCTCCCAGGTTCCCGGCCCAACGAGAGCCCCCAGACCCAAATGGAGAGGGGCTGCTTGGGGGCCCCCTGGGGCCCCTTCAGGCCAGCTAGGTCTTTGGGTCCTGGCTCCTTCGCTTTGGGAGCAGTCGCTGGACGTTGGGCATGTTGGCCGGAGAGTGCTTCTCGGGCCGCGGCCTGCCACCTGGCAGGTACCTCCCAGGTTCCCGGCCCAACGAAAGCCCCCAGACCCAAATGGAGAGGGGCTGCTTGGGGGCCCCCTGGGGCCCCTTCAGGCCAGCTAGGTCTTTGGGTCCTGGCTCCTTCGCGTTGGGAGCTGTCGCTGGACGTTGGGCATGTTGGCCGGAGAGTGCTTCTCGGGCCGCGGCCTGCAACCTGGCAGGTACCTCCCAGGTTCCCGGCCCAACGAAAGCCCCCAGACCCAAATGGAGAGGGGCTGCTTGGGGGCCCCCTGGGGCCCCTTCAGGCCAGCTAGGTCTTTGGGTCCTGGCTCCTTCGCTTTGGGAGCAGTCGCTGGACGTTGGGCATGTTGGCCGGAGAGTGCTTCTCGGGCCGCGGCCTGCCACCTGGCAGGTACCTCCCAGGTTCCCGGCCCAACGAGAGCCCCCAGACCCAAATGGAGAGGGGCTGCTTGGGGGCCCCCTGGGGCCCCTTCAGGCCAGCTAGGTCTTTGGGTCCTGGCTCCTTCGCTTTGGGAGCTGTCGCTGGACGTTGGGCATGTTGGCCGGAGAGGGCTTCTCGGGCCGCGGCCTGCAACCTGGCAGGTACCTCCCAGGTTCCCGGCCCAACGACAGCTCCCAGACCCAAATGGAGAGGGGCTGCTTGGGGGCCCCCTGGGGCCCCTTCAGGCCAGCTAGGTCTTTGGGTCCTGGCTCCTTCGCTTTGGGAGCAGTCGCTGGACGTTGGGCATGTTGGCCGGAGAGTGCTTCTCGGGCCGCGGCCTGCCACCTGGCAGGTACCTCCCAGGTTCCCGGCCCAACGAAAGCCCCCAGACCCAAATGGAGAGGGGCTGCTTGGGGGCCCCCTGGGGCCCCTTCAGGCCAGCTAGGTCTTTGGGTCCTGGCTCCTTCGCTTTGGGAGCAGTCGCTGGACGTTGGGCATGTTGGCCGGAGAGTGCTTCTCGGGCCGCGGCCTGCAACCTGGCAGGTACCTCCCAGGTTCCCGGCCCAACGAAAGCCCCCAGACCCAAATGGAGAGGGGCTGCCTTGGGGACCCCTGGGGCCCCTTCAGGCCAGCTAGGTCTTTGGGTCCTGGCTCCTTCGCTTTGGGAGCTGTCGCTGGACGTTGGGCATGTTGGCCGGAGAGTGCTTCTCGGGCCGCGGCCTTCCACCTGGCAGGTACCTCCCAGGTTCCCGGCCCAACGAAAGCCCCCAGACCCAAATGGAGAGGGGCTGCTTGGGGGCCCCCTGGGGCCCCTTCAGGCCAGCTAGGTCTTTGGGTCCTGGCTCCTTCGCTTTGGGAGCAGTCGCTGGACGTTGGGCATGTTGGCCGGAGAGTGCTTCTCGGGCCGCGGCCTGCCACCTGGCAGGTACCTCCTAGGTTCCCGGCCCAACGAAAGCCCACAGACCCAAATGGAGAGGGGCTGCTTGGGGGCCCCCTGGGGCCCCTTCAGGCCAGCTAGGTCTTTGGGTCCTGGCTCCTTCGCTTTGGGAGCAGTCGCTGGACGTTGGGCATGTTGGCCGGAGAGTGCTTCTCGGGCCGCGGCCTGCCACCTGGCAGGTACCTCCCAGGTTCCCGGCCCAACGAAAGCCCCCAGACCCAAATGGAGAGGGGCTGCTTGGGGGCCCCCTGGGGCCCCTTCAGGCCAGCTAGGTCTTTGGGTCCTGGCTCCTTCGCTTTGGGAGCTGTCGCTGGACGTTGGGCATGTTGGCCGGAGAGTTCTTCTCGGGCCGCGGACTTCCACCTGGCAGGTACCTCCCAGGTTCCCGGCCCAACGAAAGCCCCCAGACCCAAATGGAGAGGGGCTGCTTGGGGGCCCCCTGGGGCCCCTTCAGGCCAGCTAGGTCTTTGGGTCCTGGCTCCTTCGCTTTGGGAGCAGTCGCTGGACGTTGGGCATGTTGGCCGGAGAGTGCTTCTCGGGCCGCGGCCTGCCACCTGGCAGGTACCTCCTAGGTTCCCGGCCCAAAGAAAGCCCCCAGACCCAAATGGAGAGGGGCTGCTTGGGGGCCCCCTGGGGCCCCTTCAGGCCAGCTAGGTCTTTGGGTCCTGGCTCCTTCGCTTTGGGAGCAGTCGCTGGACGTTGGGCATGTTGGCCGGAGAGTGCTTCTCGGGCCACGGCCTGCCACCTGGCAGGTACCTCCCAGGTTCCCGGCCCAACGAAAGCCCCCAGACCCAAATGGAGAGGGGCTGCTTGGGGGCCCCCTGGGGCCCCTTCAGGCCAGCTAGGTCTTTGGGTCCTGGCTCCTTCGCTTTGGGAGCTGTCGCTGGACGTTGGGCATGTTGGCCGGAGAGTGCTTCTCGGGCCGCGGCCTGCCACCTGGTAGGTACCTCCCAGGTTCCCGGCCCAACGAAAGCCCCCAGACCCAAATGGAGAGGGGCTGCTTGGGGGCCCCCTGGGGCCCCTTCAGGCCAGCTAGGTCTTTGGGTCCTGGCTCCTTCGCTTTGGGAGCAGTCGCTGGACGTTGGGCATGTTGGCCGGAGAGTGCTTCTCGGGCCGCGGCCTGCCACCTGGCAGGTACCTCCCAGGTTCCCGGCCCAACGAGAGCCCCCAGACCCAAATGGAGAGGGGCTGCTTGGGGGCCCCCTGGGGCCCCTTCAGGCCAGCTAGGTCTTTGGGTCCTGGCTCCTTCGCTTTGGGAGCAGTCGCTGGACGTTGGGCATGTTGGCCGGAGAGTGCTTCTCGGGCCGCGGCCTGCCACCTGGCAGGTACCTCCCAGGTTCCCGGCCCAACGAAAGCCCCCAGACCCAAATGGAGAGGGGCTGCTTGGGGGCCCCCTGGGGCCCCTTCAGGCCAGCTAGGTCTTTGGGTCCTGGCTCCTTCGCTTTGGGAGCAGTCGCTGGACGTTTGGCATGTATGCCGGAGAGTGCTTCTCGGGCCGCGGCCTGCCACCTGGTAGGTACCTCCCAGGTTCCCGGCCCAACGAAAGCCCCCAGACCCAAATGGAGAGGGGCTGCTTGGGGGCCCCCTGGGGCCCCTTCAGGCCAGCTAGGTCTTTGGGTCCTGGCTCCTTCGCTTTGGGAGCAGTCGCTGGACGTTGGGCATGTTGGCCGGAGAGTGCTTCTCGGGCCGCGGCCTGCAAGCTGGCAGGTACCTCCCAGGTTCCCGGCCCAACAAAAGCCCCCAGACCCAAATGGAGAGGGGCTGCTTGGGGGCCCCCTGGGGCCCCTTCAGGCCAGCTAGGTCTTTGGGTCCTGGCTCCTTCGCTTTGGGAGCTGTCGCTGGACGTTGGGCATGTTGGCCGGAGAGTGCTTCTCGGGCTGCGGCCTGCCACCTGGCAGGTACCTCCCAGGTACCCAGCCCAACGAAAGCCCCCAGACCCAAATGGAGAGGGGCTGCTTGGGGGCCTCCCGGGGCCCCTTCAGGCCAGCTAGTTCTTTGGGTCCTGGCTCCTTCGCTTTGGGAGCAGTCGCTGGACGTTGGGCATGTTGGCCGGAGAGTGCTTCTCGGGCCGCGGCCTGCCACCTGGCAGGTACCTCCCAGGTTCCCGGCCCAACGAAAGCCCCCAGACCCAAATGGAGAGGGGCTGCTTGGGGGCCCCCTGGGGCCCCTTCAGGCCAGCTAGGTCTTTGGGTCCTGGCTCCTTCGCTTTGGGAGCAGTCGCTGGACGTTGGGCATGTTGGCCGGAGAGTGCTTCTCGGGCCGCGGCCTGCCACCAGGCAGGTACCTCCCAGGTTCCCGGCCCAACGAAAGCCCCCAGACCCAAATGGAGAGGGGCTGCTTGGGGGCCCCCTGGGGCCCCTTCAGGCAAGCTAGGTCTTTGGGTCCTGGCTCCTTCGCTTTGGGAGCAGTCGCTGGACGTTGGGCATGTTGGCCGGAGAGTGCTTCTCGGGCCGCGGCCTGCGACCTGGCAGGTACCTCCCAGGTTCCCGGCCCAACGAAAGCCCCCAGACCCAAATGGAGAGGGGCTGCTTGGGGGCCCCCTGGGCCCCTTCAGGCCAGCTAGGTCTTTGGGTCCTGGCTCCTTGGCTTTGGGAGCAGTCGCTGGACGTTGGGCATGTTGGCCGGAGAGTGCTTCTCGGGCCGCGGCCTGCCACCTGGCAGGTACCTCCCAGGTTCCCGGCCCAACGAAAGCCCCCAGAGCCAAATGGAGAGGGGCTGCTTGGGGGCCCCCTGGGGCCCCTTCAGGCCAGCTAGGTCTTTGGGTCCTGGCTCCTTCGCTTTGGGAGCAGTCGCTGGACGTTGGGCATGTTGGCCGGAGAGTGCTTCTCGGGCCGCGGCCTGCCACCTGGCAGGTACCTCCCAGGTTCCCGGCCCAACGAAAGCCCCCAGACCCAAATGGAGAGGGGCTGCTTGGGGGCCCCCTGGGGCCCCTTCAGGCCAGCTAGGTCTTTGGGTCCTGGCTCCTTTGCTTTGGGAGCAGTCGCTGGACGTTGGGCATGTTGGCCGGAGAGTGCTTCTCAGGCCGCGGCCTGCCACCTGGCAGGTACCTCCCAGGTTCCCGGCCCAACGAAAGCCCCCAGACCCAAATGGAGAGGGGCTGCTTGGGGGCCCCCTGGGGCCCCTTCAGGCCAGCTAGGTCTTTGGGTCCTGGCTCCTTCGCTTTGGGAGCACTCGCTGGACGTTGGGCATGTTGGCCGGAGAGTGCTTCTCGGGCCGCGGCCTGCAAGCTGGCAGGTACCTCCCAGGTTCCCGGCCCAACGAAAGCCCCCAGACCCAAATGGAGAGGGGCTGCTTGGGGGCCCCCTGGGGCCCCTTCAGGCAAGCTAGGTCTTTGGGTCCTGGCTCCTTCGCTTTGGGAGCAGTCGCTGGACGTTGGGCATGTTGGCCGGAGAGTGCTTCTCGGGCCGCGGCCTGCCACCTGGCAGGTTCCTGTCAGGTTCCCGGCCCAACGAAAGCCCCCAGACCCAAATGGAGAGGGGCTGCTTGGGGGCCTCCTGGGGCCCCTTCAGGCAAGCTAGGTCTTTGGGTCCTGGCTCCTTCGCGTTGGGAGCAGTCGCTGGACGTTTGACGTGTTGGCCGAAGAGTGCTTCTCGGGCCGCGGACTGCCAACTGGCAGGTACCTCCCAGGTTCCCGGCCCAACGAAAGCCCCCAGACCCAAATGGAGAGGGGCTGCTTGGGGGCCCCCTGGGGCCCCTTCAGGCCAGCTAGGTCTTTGGGTCCTGGCTCCTTCGCTTTGGGAGCAGTCGATGGACGTTGGGCATGTTGGCCGGAGAGTGCTTCTCGGGCCGCGGCCTGCAACCTGGCAGGTACCTCCCAGGTTCCCGGCCCAACGACAGCCCCCAGACCCAAATGGAGAGGGGCTGCTTGGGGGCCCCCTGGGGCCCCTTCAGGCCAGCTAGGTCTTTGGGTCCTGGCTCCTTCGCTTTGGGAGCAGTCGCTGGATGTTGGGCATGTTGGCCGGAGAGTGCTTCTCGGGCCGCGGCCTGCAACCTGGCAGGTACCTCCCAGGTTCCCGGCCCAACGACAGCCCCCAGACCCAAATGGAGAGGGGCTGCTTGGGGGCCCCCTGGGGCCACTTCAGGCCAGCTAGGTCTTTGGGTCCTGGCTCCTTCGCTTTGGGAGCAGTCGCTGGACGTTGGGCATGTTGGCCGGAGAGTGCTTCTCGGGCTTTGGCCTGCCACCTGGCAGGTACCTCCCAGGTTCCCGGCCCAACGAAAGCCCCCAGACCCAAATGGAGAGGGGCTGCTTGGGGGCCCCCTGGGGCCCCTTCAGGCCAGCTAGGTCTTTGGGTCCTGCCTCCTTCGCTTTGGGAGCAGTCGCTGGACGTTGGGCATGTTGGCCGGAGAGTGCTTCTCGGGCCGCGGCCTGCCACCTGGCAGGTTCCTGTCAGGTTCCCGGCCCAACGAAAGCCCCCAGACCCAAATGGAGAGGGGCTGCTTGGGGGCCTCCTGGGGCCCCTTCAGGCAAGCTAGGTCTTTGGGTCCTGGCTCCTTCGCGTTGGGAGCAGTCGCTGGACGTTTGACGTGTTGGCCGAAGAGTGCTTCTCGGGCCGCGGCCTGCCACCTGGCAGGTACCTCCCAGGTTCCCGGCCCAACGAAAGCCCCCAGACCCAAATGGAGAGGGGCTGCTTGGGGGCCCCCTGGGGCCCCTTCAGGCCAGCTAGGTCTTTGGGTCCTGGCTCCTTCGCTTTGGGAGCAGTCGCTGGACGTTGGGCATGTTGGCCGGAGAGTGCTTCTCGGGCCGCGGCCTGCCACCTGGCAGGTACCTCCTAGGTTCCCGGCCCAACGAAAGCCCCCAGACCCAAATGGAGAGGGGCTGCTTGGGGGCCCCCTGGGGCCCCTTCAGGCCAGCTAGGTCTTTGGGTCCTGGCTCCTTCGCTTTGGGAGCAGTCGCTGGACGTTGGGCATGTTGGCCGGAGAGTGCTTCTCGGGCCACGGCCTGCCACCTGGCAGGTACCTCCCAGGTTCCCGGCCCAACGAAAGCCCCCAGACCCAAATGGAGAGGGGCTGCTTGGGGGCCCCCTGGGGCCCCTTCAGGCCAGCTAGGTCTTTGGGTCCTGGCTCCTTCGCTTTGGGAGCTGTCGCTGGACGTTGGGCATGTTGGCCGGAGAGTGCTTCTCGGGCCGCGGCCTGCCACCTGGTAGGTACCTCCCAGGTTCCCGGCCCAACGAAAGCCCCCAGACCCAAATGGAGAGGGGCTGCTTGGGGGCCCCCTGGGGCCCCTTCAGGCCAGCTAGGTCTTTGGGTCCTGGCTCCTTCGCTTTGGGAGCAGTCGCTGGACGTTGGGCATGTTGGCCGGAGAGTGCTTCTCGGGCCGCGGCCTGCCACCTGGCAGGTACCTCCCAGGTTCCCGGCCCAACGAGAGCCCCCAGACCCAAATGGAGAGGGGCTGCTTGGGGGCCCCCTGGGGCCCCTTCAGGCCAGCTAGGTCTTTGGGTCCTGGCTCCTTCGCTTTGGGAGCAGTCGCTGGACGTTGGGCATGTTGGCCGGAGAGTGCTTCTCGGGCCGCGGCCTGCCACCTGGCAGGTACCTCCCAGGTTCCCGGCCCAACGAAAGCCCCCAGACCCAAATGGAGAGGGGCTGCTTGGGGGCCCCCTGGGGCCCCTTCAGGCCAGCTAGGTCTTTGGGTCCTGGCTCCTTCGCTTTGGGAGCAGTCGCTGGACGTTTGGCATGTATGCCGGAGAGTGCTTCTCGGGCCGCGGCCTGCCACCTGGTAGGTACCTCCCAGGTTCCCGGCCCAACGAAAGCCCCCAGACCCAAATGGAGAGGGGCTGCTTGGGGGCCCCCTGGGGCCCCTTCAGGCCAGCTAGGTCTTTGGGTCCTGGCTCCTTCGCTTTGGGAGCAGTCGCTGGACGTTGGGCATGTTGGCCGGAGAGTGCTTCTCGGGCCGCGGCCTGCAAGCTGGCAGGTACCTCCCAGGTTCCCGGCCCAACAAAAGCCCCCAGACCCAAATGGAGAGGGGCTGCTTGGGGGCCCCCTGGGGCCCCTTCAGGCCAGCTAGGTCTTTGGGTCCTGGCTCCTTCGCTTTGGGAGCTGTCGCTGGACGTTGGGCATGTTGGCCGGAGAGTGCTTCTCGGGCTGCGGCCTGCCACCTGGCAGGTACCTCCCAGGTACCCAGCCCAACGAAAGCCCCCAGACCCAAATGGAGAGGGGCTGCTTGGGGGCCTCCCGGGGCCCCTTCAGGCCAGCTAGTTCTTTGGGTCCTGGCTCCTTCGCTTTGGGAGCAGTCGCTGGACGTTGGGCATGTTGGCCGGAGAGTGCTTCTCGGGCCGCGGCCTGCCACCTGGCAGGTACCTCCCAGGTTCCCGGCCCAACGAAAGCCCCCAGACCCAAATGGAGAGGGGCTGCTTGGGGGCCCCCTGGGGCCCCTTCAGGCCAGCTAGGTCTTTGGGTCCTGGCTCCTTCGCTTTGGGAGCAGTCGCTGGACGTTGGGCATGTTGGCCGGAGAGTGCTTCTCGGGCCGCGGCCTGCCACCAGGCAGGTACCTCCCAGGTTCCCGGCCCAACGAAAGCCCCCAGACCCAAATGGAGAGGGGCTGCTTGGGGGCCCCCTGGGGCCCCTTCAGGCAAGCTAGGTCTTTGGGTCCTGGCTCCTTCGCTTTGGGAGCAGTCGCTGGACGTTGGGCATGTTGGCCGGAGAGTGCTTCTCGGGCCGCGGCCTGCGACCTGGCAGGTACCTCCCAGGTTCCCGGCCCAACGAAAGCCCCCAGACCCAAATGGAGAGGGGCTGCTTGGGGGCCCCCTGGGCCCCTTCAGGCCAGCTAGGTCTTTGGGTCCTGGCTCCTTGGCTTTGGGAGCAGTCGCTGGACGTTGGGCATGTTGGCCGGAGAGTGCTTCTCGGGCCGCGGCCTGCCACCTGGCAGGTACCTCCCAGGTTCCCGGCCCAACGAAAGCCCCCAGAGCCAAATGGAGAGGGGCTGCTTGGGGGCCCCCTGGGGCCCCTTCAGGCCAGCTAGGTCTTTGGGTCCTGGCTCCTTCGCTTTGGGAGCAGTCGCTGGACGTTGGGCATTTTGGCCGGAGAGTGCTTCTCGGGCCGCGGCCTGCCACCTGGCAGGTACCTCCCAGGTTCCCGGCCCAACGAAAGCCCCCAGACCCAAATGGAGAGGGGCTGCTTGGGGGCCCCCTGGGGCCCCTTCAGGCCAGCTAGGTCTTTGGGTCCTGGCTCCTTTGCTTTGGGAGCAGTCGCTGGACGTTGGGCATGTTGGCCGGAGAGTGCTTCTCAGGCCGCGGCCTGCCACCTGGCAGGTACCTCCCAGGTTCCCGGCCCAACGAAAGCCCCCAGACCCAAATGGAGAGGGGCTGCTTGGGGGCCCCCTGGGGCCCCTTCAGGCCAGCTAGGTCTTTGGGTCCTGGCTCCTTCGCTTTGGGAGCACTCGCTGGACGTTGGGCATGTTGGCCGGAGAGTGCTTCTCGGGCCGCGGCCTGCAAGCTGGCAGGTACCTCCCAGGTTCCCGGCCCAACGAAAGCCCCCAGACCCAAATGGAGAGGGGCTGCTTGGGGGCCCCCTGGGGCCCCTTCAGGCAAGCTAGGTCTTTGGGTCCTGGCTCCTTCGCTTTGGGAGCAGTCGCTGGACGTTGGGCATGTTGGCCGGAGAGTGCTTCTCGGGCCGCGGCCTGCCACCTGGCAGGTTCCTGTCAGGTTCCCGGCCCAACGAAAGCCCCCAGACCCAAATGGAGAGGGGCTGCTTGGGGGCCTCCTGGGGCCCCTTCAGGCAAGCTAGGTCTTTGGGTCCTGGCTCCTTCGCGTTGGGAGCAGTCGCTGGACGTTTGACGTGTTGGCCGAAGAGTGCTTCTCGGGCCGCGGACTGCCAACTGGCAGGTACCTCCCAGGTTCCCGGCCCAACGAAAGCCCCCAGACCCAAATGGAGAGGGGCTGCTTGGGGGCCCCCTGGGGCCCCTTCAGGCCAGCTAGGTCTTTGGGTCCTGGCTCCTTCGCTTTGGGAGCAGTCGATGGACGTTGGGCATGTTGGCCGGAGAGTGCTTCTCGGGCCGCGGCCTGCAACCTGGCAGGTACCTCCCAGGTTCCCGGCCCAACGACAGCCCCCAGACCCAAATGGAGAGGGGCTGCTTGGGGGCCCCCTGGGGCCCCTTCAGGCCAGCTAGGTCTTTGGGTCCTGGCTCCTTCGCTTTGGGAGCAGTCGCTGGATGTTGGGCATGTTGGCCGGAGAGTGCTTCTCGGGCCGCGGCCTGCAACCTGGCAGGTACCTCCCAGGTTCCCGGCCCAACGACAGCCCCCAGACCCAAATGGAGAGGGGCTGCTTGGGGGCCCCCTGGGGCCACTTCAGGCCAGCTAGGTCTTTGGGTCCTGGCTCCTTCGCTTTGGGAGCAGTCGCTGGACGTTGGGCATGTTGGCCGGAGAGTGCTTCTCGGGCTTTGGCCTGCCACCTGGCAGGTACCTCCCAGGTTCCCGGCCCAACGAAAGCCCCCAGACCCAAATGGAGAGGGGCTGCTTGGGGGCCCCCTGGGGCCCCTTCAGGCCAGCTAGGTCTTTGGGTCCTGCCTCCTTCGCTTTGGGAGCAGTCGCTGGACGTTGGGCATGTTGGCCGGAGAGTGCTTCTCGGGCCGCGGCCTGCCACCTGGCAGGTTCCTGTCAGGTTCCCGGCCCAACGAAAGCCCCCAGACCCAAATGGAGAGGGGCTGCTTGGGGGCCTCCTGGGGCCCCTTCAGGCAAGCTAGGTCTTTGGGTCCTGGCTCCTTCGCGTTGGGAGCAGTCGCTGGACGTTTGACGTGTTGGCCGAAGAGTGCTTCTCGGGCCGCGGCCTGCCACCTGGCAGGTACCTCCCAGGTTCCCGGCCCAACGAAAGCCCCCAGACCCAAATGGAGAGGGGCTGCTTGGGGGCCCCCTGGGGCCCCTTCAGGCCAGCTAGGTCTTTGGGTCCTGGCTCCTTCGCTTTGGGAGCAGTCGATGGACGTTGGGCATGTTGGCCGGAGAGTGCTTCTCGGGCCGCGGCCTGCCACCTGGCAGGTACCTCCCAGGTTCCCGGCCCAACGAAAGCCCCCAGACCCAAATGGAGAGGGGCTGCTTGGGGGCCCCCTGGGGCCACTTCAGGCCAGCTAGTTCTTTGGGTCCTGGCTCCTTCGCTTTGGGAGCAGTCGCTGGACGTTGGGCATGTTGGCCGGAGAGTGCTTCTCGGGCCGCGGCCTGCCACCTGGCAGGTACCTCCCAGGTTCCCGGCCCAACGACAGCCCCCAGACCCAAATGGAGAGGGGCTGCTTGGGGGCCCCCTGGGGCCCCTTCAGGCCAGCTAGGTCTTTGGGTCCTGGCTCCTTCGCTTTGGGAGCAGTCGCTGGATGTTGGGCATGTTGGCCGGAGAGTGCTTCTCGGGCCGCGGCCTGCAACCTGGCAGGTACCTCCCAGGTTCCCGGCCCAACGACAGCCCCCAGACCCAAATGGAGAGGGGCTGCTTGGGGGCCCCCTGGGGCCCCTTCAGGCCAGCTAGGTCTTTGGGTCCTGGCTCCTTCGCTTTGGGAGCAGTCGCTGGACGTTGGGCATGTTGGCCGGAGAGTGCTTCTCGGGCCGCGGCCTGCCACCTGGCAGGTACCTCCCAGGTACCCAGCCCAACGAAAGCCCCCAGACCCAAATGGAGAGGGGCTGCTTGGGGGCCTCCCGGGGCCCCTTCAGGCCAGCTAGTTCTTTGGGTCCTGGCTCCTTCGCTTTGGGAGCAGTCGCTGGACGTTGGGCATGTTGGCCGGAGAGTGCTTCTCGGGCCGCGGCCTGCCACCTGGCAGGTACCTCCCAGGTTCCCGGCCCAACGAAAGCCCCCAGACCCAAATGGAGAGGGGCTGCTTGGGGGCCCCCTGGGGCCCCTTCAGGCCAGCTAGGTCTTTGGGTCCTGGCTCCTTCGCTTTGGGAGCAGTCGCTGGACGTTGGGCATGTTGGCCGGAGAGTGCTTCTCGGGCCGCGGCCTGCAACCTGGCAGGTACCTCCCAGGTTCCCGGCCCAACGAAAGCCCCCAGACCCAAATGGAGAGGGGCTGCTTGGGGGCCCCCTGGGGCCCCTTCAGGCCAGCTAGGTCTTTGGGTCCTGGCTCCTTCGCTTTGGGAGCAGTCGCTGGACGTTGGGCATGTTGGCCGGAGAGTGCTTCTCGGGCCGCGGCCTGCGACCTGGCAGGTACCTCCCAGGTTCCCGGCCCAACGAAAGCCCCCAGACCCAAATGGAGAAGGGGTTGCTTGGGGCCCCCCTGGGGCCCCTTCAGGCCAGCTAGGTCTTTGGGCCCTGGCTCCTTCGCTTTGGGAGCAGTCGCTGGACGTTGGGCATGTTGGCCGGAGAGTGCTTCTCGGGCCGCGGCCTGCCACCTGGCAGGTACCTCCCAGGTTCCCGGCCCAACGAAAGCCCCCAGACCCAAATGGAGAGGGGCTGCTTGGGGGCCCCCTGGGGCCCCTTCAGGCCAGCTAGTTCTTTGGGTCCTGGCTCCTTCGCTTTGGGAGCAGTCGCTGGACGTTGGGCATGTTGGCCGGAGAGTGCTTCTCGGGCCGCGGCCTGCAACCTGGCAGGTACCTCCCAGGTTCCCGGCCCAACGAGAGCCCCCAGACCCAAATGGAGAGGGGCTGCTTGGGGGCCCCCTGGGGCCCCTTCAGGCCAGCTAGGTCTTTGGGCCCTGGCTCCTTCGCTTTGGGAGCAGTCGCTGGACGTTGGGCATGTTGGCCGGAGAGTGCTTCTCGGGCCGCGGCCTGCCACCTGGCAGGTACCTCCCAGGTTCCCGGCCCAACGAAAGCCCCCAGACCCAAATGGAGAGGGGCTGCTTGGGGGCCCCCTGGGGCCACTTCAGGCCAGCTAGTTCTTTGGGTCCTGGCTCCTTCGCTTTGGGAGCAGTCGCTGGACGTTGGGCATGTTGGCCGGAGAGTGCTTCTCGGGCCGCGGCCTGCCACCTGGCAGGTACCTCCCAGGTTCCCGGCCCAACGACAGCCCCCAGACCCAAATGGAGAGGGGCTGCTTGGGGGCCCCCTGGGGCCCCTTCAGGCCAGCTAGGTCTTTGGGTCCTGGCTCCTTCGCTTTGGGAGCAGTCGCTGGACGTTGGGCATGTTGGCCGGAGAGTGCTTCTCGGGCCGCGGCCTGCCACCTGGCAGGTACCTCCCAGGTACCCAGCCCAACGAAAGCCCCCAGACCCAAATGGAGAGGGGCTGCTTGGGGGCCTCCCGGGGCCCCTTCAGGCCAGCTAGTTCTTTGGGTCCTGGCTCCTTCGCTTTGGGAGCAGTCGCTGGACGTTGGGCATGTTGGCCGGAGAGTGCTTCTCGGGCCGCGGCCTGCCACCTGGCAGGTACCTCCCAGGTTCCCGGCCCAACGAAAGCCCCCAGACCCAAATGGAGAGGGGCTGCTTGGGGGCCCCCTGGGGCCCCTTCAGGCCAGCTAGGTCTTTGGGTCCTGGCTCCTTCGCTTTGGGAGCAGTCGCTGGACGTTGGGCATGTTGGCTGGAGAGTGCTTCTCGGGCCGCGGCCTGCAACCTGGCAGGTACCTCCCAGGTTCCCGGCCCAACGAAAGCCCCCAGACCCAAATGGAGAGGGGCTGCTTGGGGGCCCCCTGGGGCCCCTTCAGGCAAGCTAGGTCTTTGGGTCCTGGCTCCTTCGCTTTGGGAGCAGTCGCTGGACGTTGGGCATGTTGGCCGGAGAGTGCTTCTCGGGCCGCGGCCTGCGACCTGGCAGGTACCTCCCAGGTTCCCGGCCCAACGAAAGCCCCCAGACCCAAATGGAGAGGGGCTGCTTGGGGGCCCCCTTGGGCCCCTTCAGGCCAGCTAGGTCTTTGGGTCCTGGCTCCTTCGCTTTGGGAGCAGTCGCTGGACGTTTGGCATGTATGCCGGAGAGTGCTTCTCGGGCCGCGGCCTGCCACCTGGCAGGTACCTCCCAGGTTCCCGGCCCAACGAAAGCCCCCAGACCCAAATGGAGAGGGGCTGCTTGGGGGCCCCCTGGGGCCCCTTCAGGCCAGCTAGGTCTT
This sequence comes from Gallinula chloropus, assembly GCF_964237585.1. Lineage (NCBI taxonomy): Eukaryota > Metazoa > Chordata > Aves > Gruiformes > Rallidae > Gallinula > Gallinula chloropus. The sequence goes on along the minus strand of NW_028168234.1, from coordinate 70,383 downwards.
TGGGTCCTGGCTCCTTCGCTTTGGGAGCAGTCGCTGGACGTTGGGCATGTTGGCCGGAGAGTGCTTCTTGGGCCGCGGCCTGCCACCTGGCAGGTACCTCCCAGGTTCCCGGCCCAACGAAAGCCCCCAGACCCAAATGGAGAGGGGCTGCTTGGGGGCCCCCTGGGGCCCCTTCAGGCCAGCTAGGTCTTTGGGTCCTGGCTCCTTCGCTTTGGGAGCAGTCGCTGGACGTTGGGCATGTTGGCCGGAGAGTGCTTCTCGGGCCGCGGCCTGCAACCTGGCAGGTACCTCCCAGGTTCCCGGCCCAACGAAAGCCCCCAGACCCAAATGGAGAGGGGCTGCTTGGGGGCCCCCTGGGGCCCCTTCAGGCCAGCTAGGTCTTTGGGCCCTGGCTCCTTCGCTTTGGGAGCAGTCGCTGGACGTTGGGCATGTTGGCCGGAGAGTGCTTCTCGGGCCGCGGCCTGCAACCTGGCAGGTACCTCCCAGGTTCCTGGCCCAACGACAGCCCCCAGACCCAAATGGAGAGGGGCTGCTTGGGGGCCCCCTGGGGCCCCTTCAGGCCAGCTAGGTCTTTGGGTCCTGGCTCCTTCGCTTTGGGAGCAGTCGCTGGACGTTGGGCATGTTGGCCGGAGAGTGCTTCTCGGGCCGCGGCCTGCAACCTGGCAGGTACCTCCCAGGTTCCCGGCCCAACGACAGCCCCCAGACCCAAATGGAGAGGGGCTGCTTGGGGGCCCCCTGGGGCCCCTTCAGGCCAGCTAGGTCTTTGGGTCCTGGCTCCTTCGCTTTGGGAGCAGTCGCTGGACGTTGGGCATGTTGGCCGGAGAGTGCTTCTCGGGCCGCGGCCTGCAACCTGGCAGGTACCTCCCAGGTTCCCGGCCCAACGACAGCCCCCAGACCCAAATGGAGAGGGGCTGCTTGGGGGCCCCCTGGGGCCCCTTCAGGCCAGCTAGGTCTTTGGGTCCTGGCTCCTTCGCTTTGGGAGCAGTCGCTGGACGTTGGGCATGTTGGCCGGAGAGTGCTTCTCGGGCCGCGGCCTGCCACCTGGCAGGTAACTCCCAGGTTCCCGGCCCAACGAAAGCCCCCAGAGCCAAATGGAGAAGGGGTTGCTTGGGGCCCCCCTGGGGCCCCTTCAGGCCAGCTAGGTCTTTGGGTCCTGGCTCCTTCGCTTTGGGAGCAGTCGCTGGACGTTGGGCATGTTGGCCGGAGAGTGCTTCTTGGGCCGCGGCCTGCAAGCTGGCAGGTACCTCCCAGGTTCCCGGCCCAACGAAAGCCCCCAGACCCAAATGGAGAGGGGCTGCTTGGGGGCCCCTTGGGGCCCCTTCAGGCCAGCTAGGTCTTTGTGTCCTGGCTCCTTCGCGTTGGGAGCAGTCGCTGGACGTTGGGCATGTTGGCCGGAGAGTGCTTCTCGGGCCGCGGCCTGCCACCTGGCAGGTACCTCCCAGGTTCCCGGCCCAACGAAAGCCCCCAGACCCAAATGGAGAGGGGCTGCTTGGGGGCCCCCTGGGGCCCCTTCAGGCCAGCTAGGTCTTTGGGTCCTGGCTCCTTCGCTTTGGGAGCAGTCGCTGGACGTTGGGCATGTTGGCCGGAGAGTGCTTTTCGGGCCGCGGCCTGCCACCTGGCAGGTACCTCCCAGGTTCCCGGCCCAACGAAAGCCCCCAGACCCAAATGGAGAGGGGCTTCTTGGGGGCCCCCTGGGGCCCCTTCAGGCCAGCTAGGTCTTTGGGTCCTGGCTCCTTCGCTTTGGGAGCAGTCGCTGGACGTTGGGCATGTTGGCCGGAGAGTGCTTCTCGGGCCGCGGCCTGCCACCTGGCAGGTACCTGCCAGGTTCCCGGCCCAACGAAAGCCCCCAGACCCAAATGGAGAGGGGCTGCTTGGGTGCCCCCTGGGGCCCCTTCAGGCCAGCTAGGTCTTTGGGTCCTGGCTCCTTCGCTTTGGGAGCAGTCGATGGACGTTGGGCATGTTGGCCGGAGAGTGCTTCTCGGGCTTTGGCCTGCCACCTGGCAGGTACCTCCCAGGTTCCCGGCCCAACGAAAGCCTACAGACCCAAATGGAGAGGGGCTGCTTGGGGGCCCCCTGGGGCCCCTTCAGGCCAGCTAGGTCTTTGGGTCCTGGCTCCTTCGCTTTGGGAGCAGTCGCTGGACGTTGGGCATGTTGGCCGGAGAGTGCTTCTCGGGCCGCGGCCTGCCACCTGGCAGGTACCTCCCAGGTTCCCGGCCCAACGAAAGCCCCCAGACCCAAATGGAGAAGGGCTGCTTGGGGGCCCCCTGGGGCCCCTTCAGGCCAGCTAGGTCTTTGGGTCCTGGCTCCTTCGCTTTGGGAGCAGTCGCTGGACGTTGGGCATGTTGGCCGGAGAGTGCTTCTCGGGCCGCGGCCTGCCACCTGGCAGGTACCTCCCAGGTTCCCGGCCCAACGAAAGCCCCCAGACCCAAATGGAGAGGGGCTGCTTGGGGGCCCCCTGGGGCCCCTTCAGGCCAGCTAGGTCTTTGGGTCCTGGCTCCTTCGCTTTGGGAGCAGTCGCTGGACGTTTGGCATGTTGTCCGGAGAGTGCTTCTCGGGCCGCGGCCTGCCACCTGGCAGGTACCTCCCAGGTTCCCGGCCCAATGAAAGCCCCCAGACCCAAATGGAGAGGGGCTGCTTGGGGGCCCCCTGGGGCCCCTTCAGGCCAGCTAGGTCTTTGGGTCCTGGCTCCTTCGCTTTGGGAGCAGTCGCTGGACGTTGGGCATGTTGGCCGGAGAGTGCTTCTCGGGCCGCGGCCTGCCACCTGGCAGGTACCTCCCAGGTTCCCGGCCCAACGAAAGCCCCCAGACCCAAATGGAGAGGGGCTGCTTGGGGGCCCCCTGGGGCCCCTTCAGGCCAGCTAGGTCTTTGGGTCCTGGCTCCTTCGCTTTGGGAGCAGTCGCTGGACGTTGGGCATGTTGGCCGGAGAGTGCTTCTCGGGCTTTGGCCTGCCACCTGGCAGGTACCTCCCAGGTTCCCGGCCTAACGAAAGCCCCCAGACCCAAATGGAGAGGGGCTGCTTGGGGGCCCCCTGGGGCCCCTTCAGGCCAGCTAGGTCTTTGGGTCCTGGCTCCTTCGCTTTGGGAGCAGTCGATGGACGTTGGGCATGTTGGCCGGAGAGTGCTTCTCGGGCCGCGGCCTGCCACCTGGCAGGTACCTCCCAGGTTCCCGGCCCAACGAAAGCCCCCAGACCCAAATGGAGAGGGGCTGCTTGGGGGCCCCCTGGGGCCACTTCAGGCCAGCTAGTTCTTTGGGTCCTGGCTCCTTCGCTTTGGGAGCAGTCGCTGGACGTTGGGCATGTTGGCCGGAGAGTGCTTCTCGGGCCGCGGCCTGCCACCTGGCAGGTACCTCCCAGGTTCCCGGCCCAACGAAAGCCCCCAGACCCAAATGGAGAGGGGCTGCTTGGGGGCCCCCTGGGGCCCCTTCAGGCCAGCTAGGTCTTTGGGTCCTGGCTCCTTCGCTTTGGGAGCAGTCGCTGGACGTTGGGCATGTTGGCCGGAGAGTGCTTCTTGGGCCGCGGCCTGCCACCTGGCAGGTACCTCCCAGGTTCCCGGCCCAACGAAAGCCCCCAGACCCAAATGGAGAGGGGCTGCTTGGGGGCCCCCTGGGGCCCCTTCAGGCCAGCTAGGTCTTTGGGTCCTGGCTCCTTCGCTTTGGGAGCAGTCGCTGGACGTTGGGCATGTTGGCCGGAGAGTGCTTCTCGGGCCGCGGCCTGCAACCTGGCAGGTACCTCCCAGGTTCCCGGCCCAACGACAGCCCCCAGACCCAAATGGAGAGGGGCTGCTTGGGGGCCCCCTGGGGCCCCTTCAGGCCAGCTAGGTCTTTGGGCCCTGGCTCCTTCGCTTTGGGAGCAGTCGCTGGACGTTGGGCATGTTGGCCGGAGAGTGCTTCTCGGGCCGCGGCCTGCAACCTGGCAGGTACCTCCCAGGTTCCTGGCCCAACGACAGCCCCCAGACCCAAATGGAGAGGGGCTGCTTGGGGGCCCCCTGGGGCCCCTTCAGGCCAGCTAGGTCTTTGGGTCCTGGCTCCTTCGCTTTGGGAGCAGTCGCTGGACGTTGGGCATGTTGGCCGGAGAGTGCTTCTCGGGCCGCGGCCTGCAACCTGGCAGGTACCTCCCAGGTTCCCGGCCCAACGACAGCCCCCAGACCCAAATGGAGAGGGGCTGCTTGGGGGCCCCCTGGGGCCCCTTCAGGCCAGCTAGGTCTTTGGGTCCTGGCTCCTTCGCTTTGGGAGCAGTCGCTGGACGTTGGGCATGTTGGCCGGAGAGTGCTTCTCGGGCCGCGGCCTGCAACCTGGCAGGTACCTCCCAGGTTCCCGGCCCAACGACAGCCCCCAGACCCAAATGGAGAGGGGCTGCTTGGGGGCCCCCTGGGGCCCCTTCAGGCCAGCTAGGTCTTTGGGCCCTGGCTCCTTCGCTTTGGGAGCAGTCGCTGGACGTTGGGCATGTTGGCCGGAGAGTGCTTCTCGGGCCGCGGCCTGCAACCTGGCAGGTACCTCCCAGGTTCCTGGCCCAACGACAGCCCCCAGACCCAAATGGAGAGGGGCTGCTTGGGGGCCCCCTGGGGCCCCTTCAGGCCAGCTAGGTCTTTGGGCCCTGGCTCCTTCGCTTTGGGAGCAGTCGCTGGACGTTGGGCATGTTGGCCGGAGAGTGCTTCTCGGGCCGCGGCCTGCAACCTGGCAGGTACCTCCCAGGTTCCTGGCCCAACGACAGCCCCCAGACCCAAATGGAGAGGGGCTGCTTGGGGGCCCCCTGGGGCCCCTTCAGGCCAGCTAGGTCTTTGGGTCCTGGCTCCTTCGCTTTGGGAGCAGTCGCTGGACGTTGGGCATGTTGGCCGGAGAGTGCTTCTCGGGCCGCGGCCTGCAACCTGGCAGGTACCTCCCAGGTTCCCGGCCCAACGACAGCCCCCAGACCCAAATGGAGAGGGGCTGCTTGGGGGCCCCCTGGGGCCCCTTCAGGCCAGCTAGGTCTTTGGGTCCTGGCTCCTTCGCTTTGGGAGCAGTTGCTGGACGTTGGGCATGTTGGCCGGAGAGTGCTTCTCGGGCCGCGGCCTGCCACCTGGCAGGTAACTCCCAGGTTCCCGGCCCAACGAAAGCCCCCAGAGCCAAATGGAGAAGGGGTTGCTTGGGGCCCCCCTGGGGCCCCTTCAGGCCAGCTAGGTCTTTGGGTCCTGGCTCCTTCGCTTTGGGAGCAGTCGCTGGACGTTGGGCATGTTGGCCGGAGAGTGCTTCTTGGGCCGCGGCCTGCAAGCTGGCAGGTACCTCCCAGGTTCCCGGCCCAACGAAAGCCCCCAGACCCAAATGGAGAGGGGCTGCTTGGGGGCCCCTTGGGGCCCCTTCAGGCCAGCTAGGTCTTTGTGTCCTGGCTCCTTCGCGTTGGGAGCAGTCGCTGGACGTTGGGCATGTTGGCCGGAGAGTGCTTCTCGGGCCGCGGCCTGCCACCTGGCAGGTACCTCCCAGGTTCCCGGCCCAACGAAAGCCCCCAGACCCAAATGGAGAGGGGCTGCTTGGGGGCCCCCTGGGGCCCCTTCAGGCCAGCTAGGTCTTTGGGTCCTGGCTCCTTCGCTTTGGGAGCAGTCGCTGGACGTTGGGCATGTTGGCCGGAGAGTGCTTTTCGGGCCGCGGCCTGCCACCTGGCAGGTACCTCCCAGGTTCCCGGCCCAACGAAAGCCCCCAGACCCAAATGGAGAGGGGCTTCTTGGGGGCCCCCTGGGGCCCCTTCAGGCCAGCTAGGTCTTTGGGTCCTGGCTCCTTCGCTTTGGGAGCAGTCGCTGGACGTTGGGCATGTTGGCCGGAGAGTGCTTCTCGGGCCGCGGCCTGCCACCTGGCAGGTACCTGCCAGGTTCCCGGCCCAACGAAAGCCCCCAGACCCAAATGGAGAGGGGCTGCTTGGGTGCCCCCTGGGGCCCCTTCAGGCCAGCTAGGTCTTTGGGTCCTGGCTCCTTCGCTTTGGGAGCAGTCGATGGACGTTGGGCATGTTGGCCGGAGAGTGCTTCTCGGGCTTTGGCCTGCCACCTGGCAGGTACCTCCCAGGTTCCCGGCCCAACGAAAGCCTACAGACCCAAATGGAGAGGGGCTGCTTGGGGGCCCCCTGGGGCCCCTTCAGGCCAGCTAGGTCTTTGGGTCCTGGCTCCTTCGCTTTGGGAGCAGTCGCTGGACGTTGGGCATGTTGGCCGGAGAGTGCTTCTCGGGCCGCGGCCTGCCACCTGGCAGGTACCTCCCAGGTTCCCGGCCCAACGAAAGCCCCCAGACCCAAATGGAGAGGGGCTGATTGGGGGCCCCCTGGGGCCCCTTCAGGCCAGCTAGGTCTTTGGGTCCTGGCTCCTTCGCTTTGGGAGCAGTCGCTGGACGTTGGGCATGTTGGCCGGAGAGTGCTTCTCGGGCCGCGGCCTGCCACCTGGCAGGTACCTCCCAGGTTCCCGGCCCAACGAAAGCCCCCAGACCCAAATGGAGAGGGGCTGCTTGGGGGCCCCCTGGGGCCCCTTCAGGCCAGCTAGGTCTTTGGGTCCTGGCTCCTTCGCTTTGGGAGCAGTCGCTGGACGTTTGGCATGTTGTCCGGAGAGTGCTTCTCGGGCCGCGGCCTGCCACCTGGCAGGTACCTCCCAGGTTCCCGGCCCAATGAAAGCCCCCAGACCCAAATGGAGAGGGGCTGCTTGGGGGCCCCCTGGGGCCCCTTCAGGCCAGCTAGGTCTTTGGGTCCTGGCTCCTTCGCTTTGGGAGCAGTCGCTGGACGTTGGGCATGTTGGCCGGAGAGTGCTTCTCGGGCCGCGGCCTGCCACCTGGCAGGTACCTCCCAGGTTCCCGGCCCAACGAAAGCCCCCAGACCCAAATGGAGAGGGGCTGCTTGGGGGCCTCCCGGGGCCCCTTCAGGCCAGCTAGGTCTTTGGGTCCTGGCTCCTTCGCTTTGGGAGCAGTCGCTGGACGTTGGGCATGTTGGCCGGAGAGTGCTTCTCGGGCCGCGGCCTGCCACCTGGCAGGTACCTCCCAGGTTCCCGGCCCAACGAAAGCCCCCAGACCCAAATGGAGAGGGGCTGCTTGGGGGCCCCCTGGGGCCCCTTCAGGCCAGCTAGGTCTTTGGGTCCTGGCTCCTTCACTTTGGGAGCAGTCGCTGGACGTTGGGCATGTTGGCCGGAGAGTGCTTCTCGGGCCGCGGCCTGCCACCTGGCAGGTACCTCCCAGGTTCCCGGCCCAACGAAAGCCCCCAGACCCAAATGGAGAGGGGCTGCTTGTGGGCCTCCCGGGGCCCCTTCAGGCCAGCTAGGTCTTTGGGTCCTGGCTCCTTCGCTTTGGGAGCAGTCGCTGGACGTTGGGCATGTTGGCCGGAGAGTGCTTCTCGGGCCGCGGCCTGCCACCTGGCAGGTACCTCCCAGGTTCCCGGCCCAACGAAAGCCCCCAGACCCAAATGGAGTGGGGCTGCTTGGGGGCCCCCTGGGGCCCCTTCAGGCCAGCTAGGTCTTTGGGTCCTGGCTCCTTCGCTTTAGGAGCAGTCGCTGGATGTTGGGCATGTTGGCCGGAGAGTGCTTCTCGGGCCGCGGCCTGCCACCTGGCAGGTACCTCCCAGGTTCCCGGCCCAACGAAAGCCCCCAGACCCAAATGGAGAGGGGCTGCTTGGGGGCCCCCTGGGGCCCCTTCAGGCCAGCTAGGTCTTTGGGTCCTGGCTCCTTCGCTTTGGGAGCAGTCGCTGGACGTTGGGCATGACTCAAGGGATTGGATGCACACAAATCCATGGGTCCAGATGGGATACACCCACGTGTGCTGAGAGAACTGGCGGAGGTGATTGCGGAGCCACTCTCTATCATCTTCAATAGGTCCTGGACTACAGGAGAAGTGCCTGAAGATTGTAGAATAGCCAATGTGACTCCAGTCTTTAAAAATGGCCAGAAGGAGGATCCCAGTAACTACAGGCCAGTCAGCCTCACTTCTGTCCCTGGAAAGGTTATGGAACAGTTATTTTGGATGCCATCTCCAAACAACTGGAAGAGAAGAAGGTTATGAGGAGTAGTCAGCATGGATTCACCAAGGGGAAATCGTGCTCGATCAATCTCATAGCCTTCTATGATGTCATCACCAACTGGGTGGACGGAGGGAGAGCAGTGGATGTCGTCTACCTTGACTTTAGCAAAGCTTTCGATACTGTCTCCCACGACATCCTGATAGAGAAGCTGAGGGAACAAGGGTTAGATGAGTGGACAGTGAGGTGGGTCGAGAACTGGCTGTCGGACCGGGCTCAGAGGGTCGTGATCAGTGGAGTAGAATCTGACTGGAGGCCTGTGACTAGCGGTGTTCCCCAGGGCTCGGTGTTGGGTCCAGTCCTGTTTAATATCTTCATTGACGATCTTGATGAGGGAACAGCATCCACCCTCAGCAAGTACACCGATGATACAAAGTTGGGAGGAGTGGCTGACACGCAGGAACACTGCGCTGCCATCCAGAGAGACCTTGACAGGCTGGAGAGCTGGGCTGGGAGAAACCAGATGAGGTTCAACAAGAGCAAGTGTAAAGTCTTGCACCTGGGGAGGAACAACCGACTGTATCAGTACAGGCTGGGGGATGACCTGCTGGAAAGGAGGTCAGTGGAGAAGGACCTGGGGGTCCTGGTAGATGACAGGTTGGCCATGAGCCAGCAGTGTGCACTGGTGGCTAAGAGAGCCAATGGGATCCTGGGATGCATCAGGAAGAGTATGTCCAGCAGGTCGAAGGAAGTGATCCTCCCCCTCTACTCTGCGTTGGTCAGGCCCCACCTGGAGTACTGTGTCCAGTTCTGGGCTCCATGGTATAAAAAAGACAGGGACCTTCTGGAGAGAGTCCAGAGAAGGGCCACGAAGATGATTAGGGGCGTGGAACATCTCCCATATGAGGAAAGGCTGAGTAAGCTGGGTCTGTTCAGCCTTGAGAAAAGAAGGCTTAGGGGAGACCTAATTAGTGTTTATAAATATCTTAGACTTGGGACGCAGGGGGATTTGGCCAGCCCCTTTTCAGTGGTCTGTGGGGACAGGACTAGGGGCAATGGCTGTAAGCTGGAGCATAGGAAGTTCCACACCAACATGGGGAAGAACTTTTTCACAGTGAGGGTGACGGAGCAGTGGAATAGGCTGCCCAGGGAGGTGGTTGAGTCTCCTTCTCTGGAGATATTCAAGTCTCGCCTGGATGCCTATCTGTGTAATATGAGATAGGGAGCCTGCTTTGGCAGGGGGGTTGGACCCGATGATCTCTTGAGGTCCCTTCCAACCCCTAAGATTCTGTGATTCTGTGATTCTGTGACTCCCTCCAACCCTGAGGCAGTAGCAGTGTAAAACACCAGCCAAGCAAGCTGGCAGCAAAGTCTTGTGGCTTTTTTGTGTGTTTTTAAATTGGTTGGAAGCAGCAGCGCTGAGGTACTGACATCTATATATAAAGAGCAGCACAAAACACCACTGAGGCCCTCGGGAAAGCATCTCTGCTGGATACCAAGCAGTTTCCTGGTGCTGCTCAGTATCCCCCAGGGCTGGGATGGGGAGTATGTCTGTGCCATGCCGGGATGTGGGGGTGCCTGGTGCCAGCCCCAGCAGAGGCTGGGCAGCACCCTGGGTCCCTGTCATCCAATTGGGGGGGTGTCATGTCGGCTGAGATCTCTTCTCACATCCCAGAACCCCATGATTGCCTTAGCAGGAAGAAGAAGGCAGAGAGAGAGGAAGCAGAGGGGTCGCTGCTTCAAGAGATGGTGGCTGTGCGGCTGGTAGGACAGACACCCCCACTGTGGGCCTTGGGGAGGGAAGGGTCTGCACTGTGCCCGGAGGACACAGGGGCACTGGTCTCAGCGGGGACGAGGGACAGGACTGAGTGCCCAGCCCTCGTCCCCCTCGCACTCCCCAACACGTGTTCCTGCTCTGCCTTGGTCTGTAGGAGGAGCAGCTGGCGTCCAGCAGGCACAGCATCACTTCTTGGCTGTGGTGAGTTGCCCGGGGAGCTTGGGGTGCTGGGGCTCTTCCACAGGCAGTGGAATGGCCATTCCAGTGGTTCCAAGGGCATTAGGCAGCTTTAGACTTGTCTGGGATGAAATGTTTCAGTATTGCTGTTCTTCCTTGCTTGGGGGCAGATTTGGGGGCAGATATAGGTGCCCGGTGTGGAGTCAAACAGTAGAGCTGAGAGAGATGCACAGGCCAGACTTGGACACAGGACTCCAGATGGGTCCTCACGAGGGCAGAGTAGAGAGGGACAATCACCTCCCTGTCCCTGCTGCCACCCCTCTGCTGATGGAAAGTCCTTCTCAGCAGGGCTACTCTCAAGGAGCTCTTCTCCCAGCCTGTATCTATGTCTGGGATTCTTCCTGCCCAAGTGCAAGACCTGACACTTGGCAGTGTTGAACCTCATTAGGTTCACCCGGGCCCACCTTTCCAGCCTGTCAAGATCCCTCTGGATGGCTTCCTTTCCTTCTCTTGTGTCAACCACAACACTCACACCTTAACACCTTTAATGATCTGCCCCATGCTGGTGAGCACCAGGTCCAGCAATGCATCACCTCTGGTTGCTCTGTCCAAAACCTGAAGCAGAAAGTTGTCATCCATGGACTCCAGGAGTCTCCTGGGTCTCTTGCAGCTCGCTGTGTGGTTTTCCCAGCACATATCCGGGTGGTTAAAGTCCCCCATCAGGATGAGTGCCTGGGACTGCGATGCCTCTGGCAGCTGAAGGAGGAAAGCCTCATCAGTAGTCCCTCCTTGATCAGGTGGCCTGTAGTAGACCCCTATCACCAGCTGTCCTTCCTTAGTCCCATCCCTAATTCTGACCCACAGGCTCTCAACCTGCTCTTGACCACTTCTCAGAGGGAGCTCCTCACAGTCTATCCACTTTTGAACATAGAGGGGAACTCCCCCACCCTTCCTACCCAGCCTATCCCTTCTAAAAAGGTGAGACCCTTCTACAGGGGTGTTCCAGCTGGGGGAATCATCCCACCATGTTTCCCTGATTGCAACTAGATCATAATTTTCCAGTGACATCAGGGTTTCCAACTCCTCCTGCTCATTAACCAAGCTGTGTGCATTGGTGTGAAGACACTTCAGCTTGGCTTCCTGACTCACCACCTTTTTTGAGGAGCCCTCCCTCAACCCTCTGGGAGGAATCTGATGTTTTCCCCCACTGCCTCCCAGAGGGACATTAGAAGGTTCCAGAAGGGGGGTCAGCAATACCACCTCCTCTGAGGAGTCCCCAGAAGTTCCTATGGGACACTTCAGAGGTATTTCCCAACAGTCTTGTAGAATTTCAGCATCCCCAACCCCTTCTCTACCTCACTGAATTTTACCCTCTTCCCCCTTTGCATCTAGTATAAAGCTAGAGGCTACTTGCTGTACCCTAGCAAGGCTCACTATATCCCCTCCCCCCTCCCTACCTAGTTTAAAGCCCTGTCAATCAGGCCTGCCAGCTCTTGAGCAAGGATTCTTTTCCCACTTGGAGACAGGTGACACCCATCTGCTGCCATCAGGTCAGGTGCTGAGTAAACTGCCCCATGATTGGAAAACCCAAAGTTCCTGAGGTGGCACCAGCCCCTCAGCCACCTATTCAACACCTCTGCTTTCCTAGCTCCCTTTGTGTTCTTCACTGCCCCAAACTGGATAGAGGAAAACAACACTTGCCCTCCCACCCCCTCAATCAGCCTCCCTGAACCCCTGAAGTCTCTTTTGATACTTCTCAGGCTTCTCTGAGAGATTTCATCGCTGCCTGAAGAATGAGTAATGGGCACCTTCAGGCACTCAGCCTTTTCTTCAGCCTCCATCACAGTGGTTCTCCCCAGATCCAATAAAGATGGGAGATCCTCCTTAATTCTAGGAATACATTAATAACAAAAGGAGGGCCAAGAAGAATCTCCCACCTTCATTGTAGGTGGAAACAGAAGGTGCGAGGGCTGAAAAAGGTTCCTGGCCAGAAACCGCCCCAGGTAGCCCACTAGCAGCCCCAGTAACCTTGGGGCTCAGGGCTTTCCTAGCCAAGGGAACGATCCTAAGAGTGCTTAACATCATTTTGTGGCTCTACTAGTGTCAGTCTTCAATAATGTTAAAAGTAGAGCAATAATTCCCAAATAAATCTGTGACGGCTGAATGATGTTCCCAGCCTGAAACCTCCCCAGGTAGCCCACACACAGCCCTGGTATCCTTGGGGCAAAGGGCATTCCTAGCCAAGGGAACAGTCCTAATAATACAGATGTCTTTTTCAAGCTCTCCCAGCACTTCAGGCTCTACCAGTGTCCAACTTAGAAACTGCAAATCATCCAGCAGCAGCTCCCAAACAAATGGTGTGAGGGCCCAAAAACATTTCTGGCCTGAAAACGTCCCAGGTTGCCCACAAGCAGCACCATTAACCAGGGTTTTCACAGTAAAGGGAACAGTCTTAAATGTGCCTGACGTCATTTTTGGTCTCTCCCAGCGTCCACCTTGGAAACTGCTAAACATCCAGCAACAGCTCCCAAACAAAAGGGGTGAGAGCTTAAAGAGGTTCCTGGCCTGAAACACCCCAAGGTGACCCACTGGCAGCATGAGTAGCATTAAGGCTCAGCATGTTTCTAGCCAGGAGAATGAACCTAATAGTGCCTGATGTCATTGCACAGCTCTACAGTCCTCCACCTTTGAAACTGCCAAACTGCACCAACAGCTCCCAAACAAAAGGTGCCAGGAGTGAAAGAAGTTCCTGGCCTGAAAGCTCCCCATGTTGACTGCAAACAGGACCACTACCCCTGGGGCTCAGGGCTTTCATTGCTAAGGGTACATTCCTAAAAGTGCCTGACTTCATTTTCAGAGTCCACAACCTTCCACTTTGACAAACTGTTACATGTAGAGCAATAGGTCCCAAGTAAAAGGTGCGTGGGCTGAAAAAGGTTCGTGGCATTAAACCTCCCCAGGATGCACACTAGAAGCCCCAGTAACCTTGGGGCTCAGGACTGTCCTTGCCAAGGGAACGGTCACAACAGTGCCTGATGTAATTTTCCAGCTCTACTAGTGTCCACCTTCGAACATGCTAATCGTCCAGCAATATCTCCCAAACTAAAGATGCAAGGGCTAAAAGATGTGCCTAACCTGAAATTCAAGCAGGTAGCCAGCTACCAGCCCCTGTAACCGTGGGGATCAAGGATTTTAATGTGAAGGGAATGGTCCTGACATTGTCTGACATAATTTTTGACTCTACCAGTGTCCATTTTCTAAACTGCTAAATGTCCCTCAATAACTCCCTAAAGAAAAGTGCAAGAGCTGAAAGATAATCCTGGACAGAAACACCCCCAGGTATCCCAATAGAAGCCCTTAAAACCTTGGGACGAGGGCATTCCTAGGACATGGGAATGATCCTAAAAGTGCCTGGCAGCATTTTCATGCTCTACCAGTGTCCAACTTAGAAACTCCTAAATGTACAGAAATGTTTCCCAAACAAAAGGTGTGAGGCATGAAAGAGGTTCCTGACCTAAAACCTCCTCAGGTATCCCATAAAACATCCAGACACTAAACAGGTCCTCAGTACAAGAAGACCAATCTCCCTGGGGTCGGCATCTGAGCATGTGAGGCTGAGGATCTGGGGGATTTCACAGCAGAACTGGTCACCAGCATTGCCCTTGCAGAGGTGTGGGGGGGAAATGTCTTGGTTGTGAGCAGCACAGCATGGAGAAACCCGCTGCAGCTCCCCTGTGTCTGTCTGCCAAGGGCAGGAGGAGGATGTGGGGAATGAAACTGCCATGGGACATTCTCTGCCTCTTTGCAGGAAGCCCTGAGCAAGGAGAACAAGGCAGTGAGAACTTGGGGCACTCTTCAGTCAGCAAAACATTCTCATTGCCAGCCCAAGGACTGCCTCTCCCTGTTCTATTAGACATTGGAAAGGTCCTTTTTGGGAGGTGCATTTCCTGCTGGCTGAGGGTGCCACTGGCTGTACTGGGCTCTGATGGGAGCTCTCCAGGTGTCAGTTTGTCCTGGCAGCAGCAGAGCTTTGTAGATTTGTTTTTCCTGATTTTGTTCTTGGGAAACCCTGAGAAATGCCCAAATGCTCACCTAAACCTCTTCCTTTCCCAGGGGGAAAGAGCCCACTCCCTGTCCATGCATGGTGGTCCTGTCTCATGTGGAGACAAGGGACGGTGATTCTCCTGCCCAGCTCTGGTTTGATCAGGAGAAATGACTCCGATGGACAGAAGGGAGGGAACATCAGAGATGAGATCAGAAATGATCCCCATGAGGTCTGAGGCACCAGGAGAGAGCCTAGAAGAACTGGTCTTCACTTGCTGAGCTTGGCCAGGCTCCTGGGATGGAGGGAGCTCATGGCAACCTGGCAGTGCTGCAGAGAGACAGCTCTGCCCAGGAGCAGCTCCTCTGCCAAGCACACAGGGCTGGGGACACTGCCTGTAGGCACCGAGGGGAGACCTGTAAGTCTCAGAGAGCTGACGGGTGCTGAGAGCTCACTGGAGGAGAAATCTGCACAGCCTGTCCCTGGTATGTCTGTGGGTGCAGGGCAATGCAGGTTCTGTTCCTGGAGGGATGTCCTAAAGCTGGGACATGGGGCAGTGTGTGGGGTCTGTCAGGAGGACAGGGTCTCTATAGGACTAGAAGTTGCTGCCTGGAAGGGATGCCCTTCTGCCCCATCAGAGGGACAGGGCAGGACAGCTGTCTTCTCCTGGGCCCAGGGCTGTCCTTGTGAGCAGGGTCCCTGCACCCCGGGGTCTGTGTGCTGGGGCAGGGGCTCTGCTGCTGCCAGGGTCAGCACTCAGCCTGCCTGCTGGGCTTCCATCAGCATTGCCACACACAGAAGCTGTGGGTGGCAAGTGTGACCCATGGAAGGACAGTGTAGGGTCCTTCTGCTGTTCAAGCGTGCTGCGTAGGACAGGTTTGCTCCCAGATCCTGCTGATCCCAGGGAACTTCCCAGGGACTTTTCAAGAACACCAAGGATGCATTTTCCACTCCAGGTAAAGCAACTCTTCCTCCTGAATTTTCTCCTCTTGTGGGCTGGGTGGGAAGTGGGGGCTGAGCTTTTCCTGATAACTTTGCAGCAGGCAGTGCAAACTCATTGCTCATTAGGACTTGTCAGAGCTTCTCCTGAGCCCTGCACACACAGAGGTTCCCCAGGGCAGTGCCCTGATGCCAGGAGGGGTCTGCAGAGCAGATTTGAGTGCAGGGCAAGTTGGATGAGGTCTGTGAGCATAGAGAATGAGGTGACATGGGCAGAGAGAAGCAGCTGCAGGGACAGCTTCAGGCAACAGAGACATTTTCAGGGAGACAGAAGGAGCTGCTCCCAGAAATGCCCTGGCAGTGGGGATTTGGGACCTCCCTGACATCCCCTGCAGTGCAGACACTTTCACGCAGCAAACCGCTGGTTTCTCCCAGCCAGCACAGACGCTGCAACAAGAGATCCAGGGTTTCAGGCTCAGTCTTCTTGTTAGCCTGATCCCAAGGAAGAAGAAACTCCTGAGTGCCAGTCTATCCATCCCTTTCCTTCCAGCCTCGGATGGAGCATTCCACACTGTTTCCCTTCCTGTATTTGCTGCCTTTGTCCCACAATTACCTGGGACTATGGGCAAGTCCATTGGTGGGTCTGGCACTGAGATGACCCTCACTTCAGCACCCCCATCTGCAGGACTGGGGATCACCTGTGTGTGGGCAGCTGCACTGAGCCCTGTGTGTCCCTGGCTGGGAGCGGGGAGCTGAGATCCTCCTTGGGTAGGATGAGACCCCAGGAGGGCTTTGGAGCTCTGCCCTGCGACACTGGATTCCTCAGCTCTCTGTGGGGCCCAGTTTCTTCTGTGGGGAACAGCAGGGTGTGATGACAGAGCGTCCAGCACAGGGCAGCTGAGACCAGGGCTGATGGACAGAGCAGCTCTCCCCACTCTGCACTCAGGGGAAGGTTTCACTGGCACTGCAGCAGCAATGTCAGGGAGTTCTGACAGGAGAAACACTCCTCAGGTACAGGCAGGAGAAAACCAAAGCTCCAAAGCTCTGCTCTGCCCTCAGGTGAAATTGGAGTGACCGTGCTGAAAAGCTCATTGCTACCCACAGGGGATTTACTGTGAGATCACACCATCCTCATATTGACTCACTGCTGCCAGGCAGGACTGAGTTCTCCAGAGCCCACAGCCAACCCTCTTCCCAGCAGTGGCACACTCAAGCCAGCACAAAGCACACCTCCCAAAGGGGACCTGACAAAAGTCTTCCTGAATGCAGAGAGTCAATGTGAATTGCAATCTGTTTTCCTCAAAGAAGAGTTCCCTAACTTCTCACTACCTTTTCCTCCTTGGACAGGTCTCCACACTTGACAGCAGCAGATGTCCAACAGCAGCAGCTCCATCAGCCAGTTCCTCCTCCTGCCCTTTGCAGACACACGGGAGCTGCAGCTCCTGCACTTCTGCCTCTTCCTGGGCATCTACCTGGCTGCTCTCCTGGGCAATGGCCTCATCATCATCACCATAGCCTGTGACCACCACCTCCACACCCCCATGTACTTCTTCCTCCTCAATCTCTCTGTTGTTGACCTTGCCTACATCTCCACCACTGTTCCCAAAGCCATGTCCAATTCCTTGTGGGACACCAGGGCCATTTCCTACACAGGATGTGTGGCTCAACTCTTTTTCTTCCTATTTTTGATCTCCACAGAGCACTTTCTGCTCACTGTCATGGCCTATGACCGCTACGTTGCCATCTGCCACCCCCTGCACTACGGGACCCTCCTGGGCAGCAGAGCTTGTGTCCACATGGCAGCAGCTGCCTGGGGCAGTGGGTTTCTCCATGCTGTGCTGCACACAGCCAACACATTTTCACTGCCCTTATGCAAGGGCAATGCCCTTGACCAGTTCTTCTGCGAAATCCCCCAGATCCTCAAGCTCTGCTGCTCAGATGCCTACCTCAGGGAGATTGCAGTCATTGTGGTCACTGCCTCTTTTGCTTTTGGCTGTTTTGTGTTCATTGTGGTGTCCTATGTGCAGATCTTCAGGGCTGTGCTGAGGATCCCCTCGCAGCAGGGACGGCACAAAGCCTTTTCCACCTGCCTCCCTCACCTGGCTGTAGTCTCTCTCTTTATCAGCACTGTTGTGTTTTCCTACCTGAAGCCCCCCTCCATCTCCTCCCTATTTCTGGATCTGGTACTGGCATTTCTTTACTCGGTGTTTCCACCAGCAGTGAACCCCCTCATCTACAGCATGAGGAACCAGGAGCTCAAGGATGCTGTGTGGAAACTGATGATTGGATGTTTCTAAGCAGCCACAAACTCCTCATCTGTTTCTGCTATGGCTGGCCATGTAACTCACTTTAGGACCAGTCTCTATTTAGGAGGGTTTGTTTCCTTGCATTTTCTCTAAGCTGTAATCACTTGGTCCATGTACATCCCATTCCTAATGAAGTATCTCCTGGTCTTGTGTGACCCAGACAATGCATAATGATGAGCTGTGCTCTCTTTGCATCATGTTTCCCTGGAAAGGTGCACAAATTTTTCTTTATCTATTTTTCTCCTGGTATTTATAAAAAAAGCACATTTTTTATCAGCCAAAACACTTGTCTACTTGTCTGAAATGGCAATGCTTTCCCTCCATGACAGAACGGGATTTCCTGTTTTCTCTGTACCACAGAATCATTGAATCACATCGGAAGAGACCGTTAGGGACATCGAGTCCAACCACAGCCTAACCCTGTCTAATCCACCTCCAGACCATGTCCTCAAGCAGAACATTTACACACCTTTTAAATACCTCCACAATTTCCATGGGCAGCCTGTTCCAACACTTGACTACCCTTTAGTAAAGAAATCCCTCTAGATATCAAACCTAAGTCTCCCCTGGTGGAATTTGAAACCATTTCCTCTTATCCTATCCCTGTCTATCTGAGATAAGAAACTGAACCCCAACACCCTACACCCTCCTTGCAGGTACTTGTAGAGAGCACTAAGGTCTCCCCTCAGCCTCCTTTACTCAAGACTAAAAAGCCCCAGTTCCCTCAGCCACTCCTCACTGGACTTGTGTTCCAAACCTTATCTAGGTTGACTGTTCTGGACACGCTCCAGCATCTCGACATCCTTCTTGTAGTGAGGGGCAAGAAACTGGACATGGTACTCATGGTGTGGCCTCTCCAGAGCAGAGTACAACAGAACAATCACTTCCCTACTCCTGCTGGTCACACTGTTCCGTCCACAGGCCAGGATGCTGTTGGCCTTCTTGGCCACCTGGGCACAGCGCTGGCGGGTGTTCATCTGATTGTCCACTAACACCCCCAGATCTTTGGCCTCCAGGGAGCTGTCCAGCCACTCTGCCCCAGGCCTGTAGCATTGCCTGGGCTTGTTGTGACCAAAGTGCACGACTCGGCTCTTGGCCTTGTTGAATCCCACAAAACTGGCCTCTGCCCATCGATCCAGCCTGTCCAGGCCCCTCTGCAGAGCCTTCCTGCCTGCCAGCAGATCAACACTCCCACACAATTTGGTGTCATCTGCCAACTTACTGAGGGTGCAAATGATCCCCTCACCCAGCACATTAATAAAGATGTTAAAGAGGATGGGCCCCAGCACTGAGCCCTGGGGAACACCACTTGTGACCTGCTGCCAGCTGGATTTAACTCCCTTCACCAAAACTCTTTGGGCCCAGCCTTCAGCCAGTTTCTAACCCAGCACAGAGTATACCCATCTAATCCATGAGCAGATAGTTTCTCCAGCAGGATGCTGTGGGAGACAGTGATGAAGGTTTGACTGAAGACCAGGTAGATCACATCCAGAGCCTTCCCCTCATCCACTAAGCAGGTCAACCAGCAATAGAAGGAGATCAGCTTCTTCAAGCACGACATGACTTTGCTGAACCCATGCTGACTGGGCCTGATGGCCAGAGTGTCTTGCCTGTGTTGCATGATGGTTCTCAAGATGATCACCTTCTCCAGCACTGAGGTCAGGCTGACAGACCTGTAGTTCCCTGGGTCCTCCCTCTGTCCCTTCTTGCAGATGGGTGTCACATGTGCCAGTTTCCAGTCAGGTGGAACCACCCCAGTCAGCCAGGACTGCTTGTAAATAAGGGAAAGTGGCTTGGGGAGCACTTCTGCCAGCTCCCTCAGTGCTTTTGGGCATCCAGACCTATAGACCTGTGCACGTCTAAGCAGCTGAGCAGGTCAGTAACCAATTCCCCTTGGATGATGGGTGCTTCGGTCTACTTCCCATCCCCATCTTTCCACTCAGGGGTCTGACTATCAGGAGACAATTGTCATGCTGCTAGGGACTGAAACAAAAATGGCATTAAGTACCTCAGCCTTTTCTTCATCCTCTATCACAGTGGTTCCCCCCAGATCCAGTAAAGCTGGGAGATTCTATTGTTAATACTTTAAAATATTTAATAGATTCAATTTTTTTAATTCTTTAAGTACAATGACAAATGGAGGGACAGAGAGAATCTCCCACCCTAATTGTAGGTTGCAAACAAAAGTTGCAAGGGCTGTAAAACCTTCCTGGCCTGAAATCTCCCCAGGTAGCCCACTAGCAGCCCCAGTAACCATGGGGGTCAGGGCGTTCCTAGACAAGAGAATGGTCCTAAGAATGTCTCAGGTCATTTTTGGACTTTACTGGGTTCCCCCTTTGATATTCTAAACATACAGCAATAGCTCCCTAATAAATCTATGGAGGCTGAATGGTGTTCCTGGGCTGAAACCTCCCCAGGTAGCCCACATGCAGTCCCATGAACCTTGGAGCGAAGGGCATTCCCAGCCAAAGGAATGGTCCTGTAACCCCAGACATCATTTTCTGGTTCTACCAGTGTCCACGTTCAAGAAGTGCAAAACGTCCAGCAATCTCTTCCAAACAAAAGGTTTGAGAGCTACAGTATCTTGTGAGCCTGAAAACCTTCCCTGCTAGGTAGAGCAATAGCAGCACCAGTAAATTTGGGACTCAGAGCTTTCGTAGCTGAGGGAACGGTCCTAAGAGTGTGTGATGTCATTTCTGGGCTCTGCCAGCGTCCAACTTCGAAAACACCAAACGTCCAGTAAGAGCCCCAAACAAAAGGTGTGAGGGAGGAAAGAATTCTCTGGCAGGAAATCTCCCCAGGGAGCCTGCAGGCAGCACCAGTATCATAGAATCATAGAATCATAGAATGGCCTGGGTTGGAAGGGACCCCCAGAGCTCCAACCCCCCTGCCACAGGCAGGGACACCAACCTCCAGGCCTGGAGCTACACAAGGCTGCCCAGGGCCCCATCCAACCTGGCCTTGAACACCTCCAGGGACGGGGAATCCACCCCTTCTCTGGGCAGCCTGTTCCAGCACCTCACCACTCTTTCTGTAAAAAACTTCCCCCTAATATCTAATCTAAACCTTCCCTCCTTTAGCTTTAGTCCATTCCCCCTTGTCCTGCCATTATCTGCTCTTTTAAAAAGTTGAATCCCCTCCTGCCTATAAGCTCCCTTCAGGGGCTGGAAGGCTGCAATGAGGTCCCCCTGCAGCCTTCTCTTCTCCAGGCTGAACAAGCCCAGTTCCCTCAGCCTCTCCTTGTAGGGCAGGTGCTCCAGCCCTCTAATCATCCTTGTGGCTCCTCTGAACCCTCTCCAACAGTTCCACATCCTTCTTGTATTGGGGGCCCCAGATCTGGACACAGGACTCCAGATGGGGCCTCACAAGGACAGAGCAGAGAGGG
Source organism: Gallinula chloropus (assembly GCF_964237585.1). NCBI lineage: Eukaryota > Metazoa > Chordata > Aves > Gruiformes > Rallidae > Gallinula > Gallinula chloropus. The sequence goes on along the minus strand of NW_028168234.1, from coordinate 49,812 downwards.
ACAATCCCCTCCCTGTCCCTGCTGGCCACTCCTCTGCTGATGGAGCCCAGGATACCATTGGCCCTACGAGCTGCAAGAGCCACTGCTGGCTCATGTCAAGCTTCTCGTCCACCACAATCCCCAAGTCCTTCTCAGCAGGGCTACTCTCAAGGAGCTCTTCTCCCAGCCTGTATCTATGTCTGGGATTCTTCCTGCCCAAGTGCAAGACCTGACACTTGGCAGTGTTGAACCTCATTAGGTTCCCCCGGGCCCACCTTTCCAGCCTGTCAAGATCCCTCTGGATGGCTTCCTTTCCTTCTGGGGTGTCGACCACACCACTCAGCTTGGTGTCATCCGCAAACTTGCTGAGGGTGCAATTAACCTTGGGGCTCAGGCCCCCCTTCATAGGTGAAGGAACAGTCCTAAGATTGCCTGACTTCATTGTCAGGCTCTACAAGCGTCCACCTGTGAAACTGATAAATGTCCAGTAACAGCTCCCAAACAAATTGATGTGAGGTCTGGAAAAGGTTTTGTGGCCTGAAACCTCCCCAGGTAGTAGACTAGCAGTACAGGAAACCTTGAGGCTCAGGGCATTCCCAGCCAAGGCAACGGTCCTAAGAGTGCCTGACGTCACTTTTCAATCTACCAGCAACAACCTCTAAAACAGCCAAACCTCCAGCAACAGGTGTCAAAGAGAAGGAGCGAGGCCTTGAAGATATTCCTGGCCTGAAACCTCCCCAGCTCTCCCACTAACTGTGCTTGAGGTAGTTTTCCAGCTCTACCAGAAAAAGGTTCCAAAATTCTAACTCTCCAGCAAGAGCACCCGAGCACAAGTTGCAAGAGATGAAGGATCTCCCTGGCCTGAAACCTCCCCAGGTTGTGCACTGGGAGCACCAGTAAAGCTGACCCCCTTCACACGCTGCTTGGCCATAGCAGGCAGCTGAGGAGAGAGATTTCATGTCAATTAAACTGGATCATGTTGAACTGCTGTTTGTTGTCAGAGAAATCTGTGCCTGTGAGCACAGATGATGCCAGGAAAAGTGTTGGGAGTCCCAGGAGGCCAGTGAGGGAACTGCTGGTCTTGGGGAAGAGCAAGGTTCTCCATGCAGGGTTGGATCTCCAGAGACTGCTTTTCCTGCCTGTCCAGAACTATTTAGGAGACCTCTGTACAAACATCCAATGCAGAATGCTGCTAAAACATCTTCCATGGACTGAAAAGTGACAGAAACAATTTTTTTCTGTATGAAAAAAACCCTCCATTGTGAAATTCCTTCAAAATTTTCATCACCCAATTAAAACCTCTCCAATTACTTATACAAGTCTTAATTTTTTAGAGGAAATTACCAGAGGAGATATACTTGTAAGGGCTTTCTGGATGTTAATGAGCCTCATGGTGTCTCTGGTGAGTCCAGAGACTTCAGCTACAAAGAGGAGAGTGAAGAAACCTCTCAAGAAGTTCAAGTCAGGAGTAATGCCCAAAGTACCTTGAAGCACTAAGAGGCCCCACTGGGAGCCATTCCTGACCAAGCCTCCCCAGGGGCTCGTTAGAGCAGACAACTGGAGGCCATGAGGACAAACCCAGGCAAAGCACAGGCAGCTCTGATGCTGAGGACACCCTGGCTTGGTCTGATGAAGCAGAAATGCCAGTGCTGACCCCCAGCCCCTGGGCAGGGAGATCCTGACCCTCACCTGTGTCTCAGGGCTCTTCCTTGGGATGTGGGGAGTGTGACATCAAGGGAAGGACAGGGGTAGGACACATGGTGGCCTCCCCTGGGGTAGATGCAAGAAGGCAACCATGCTCCATGGCCATGAGGACAATGTGTCTTCCCTGTGCCTCTGTGGCAGGGACATCAGCCACAGCCAGGGCAGCAAAGATCTCATTTCTATCCGGCCCTTTCAGCCTGGCTGGCACCCTTGGCCATTTGCACCACAGCCCATCCCACACGGCCTCACCCCCGTACCTGGTTCTGTGTAGGCTGCAGGGATGCAACACACTTGCCCACCTCACTGTCACCTAACAGTGTCCCTGCCTGTTCTGCTGTCTCTCCATCCTCACCAGCTGTTCCCACAAGCACAGAGCCACCAGCCCATCCACACTTCCTCCCAGTGACTGCTTGCACCACAGCACTGCCCTCAGAATGACATTTCTTTATCCTCACACCCACCCTGACCTTCAAAGCTGAAGTTTTACGTGGACTTTCTGATGTTCTTTCCCTGCAGCACAATGAGGGCTTCCCTCAGCCTCCCCTTCCCCAGGCTAAAGAAGCCCGGGTCGCTCAGCCTCTCCACACAAGACCCCTACCTGTATCTTGGCAGACTTTCTCCCCTATCCCACCCCTAAACCCCCCAAGCCCCCCCAAGCCCCCGTCCCACCTCCATCACCCCCCTAAACCCCCATATTCCCTCCCACCCCCCTCATTACCCCCTCCCAAAACCCCATATCCCCCCCAAGCCCCCCTAAACCCCCCGACACCCCTCACCCCTCTATCCCTCTCCCAGCCCCCCCGTCCCACCCATATCACCCCCCTAAAACCCCTATACCCCCCCAAGCCCCCCTAACCCCTCCAAATCCCCCCTATCCCCCCCCTAAACCCCCCGTCACACACCCATCACCCCCCTGTCCCCTCTCCTTGGGGTACCTCCCACCCCTCAACTCCATGGGACACCCCTATCCCCCCCCCAAACCCCCTCCTAACCCCCCCAGAGAGGGGGGTTGGGGGGCAGTTGGGGGGCATTTGGGGGGGTTAAAGGGGATTTGGGGGAGTTAGAAGGGGGTTAGGGGGGGTTGGGGTGGGTTTGGGGGTATTAGAGGGGCGTTGGGGGCCATTTGGCGGGGTTAAAGGGGATTTGGGGTAGTTAGAGGGGTGCTTGGGGGCGTTTAGAGGGGGGTTGGGGGGCATTGGGGGGCTGAGGGGTTTTAGGGGGGGGTTGGGGGAGTTACAGGGGGGTTAGGGATGGGTTGGAAGGGATTGGGGGGTTTGGGGGGCTGGAAAGGGGGGTGGGAGCGGGTTAGAGGAGTTTGGGGCCAGTTGGGGGGCATTTGGGGGGGTTGTGGGGCAGTTCAGGGGGGTTGAGGGGAAGGAAGGGGGGGTGGGAGGGGGAGTTGGGGGGCATTTGGGGGGTTTTGGGGGTGGGCAGGGGGGTTAGAAGGGATTTGGGGGGGCAGGGAAGGGGGGTTGGGGGCAGTTGAAGGGGTTACAGGGGATTTGGGGGGCGGGCAGGGGGGTTTAAGGGGTGTTGGGGAGCAGTTGGGGCGGTTAGAGGGCAGTTGGGGGGCGGGCAGGGGGGTTGGGGGGCAATTGGGGGGATTAGGGGGGGTCTGGGGGGCAGCTGTGGCCCCTCATTGCCTCTCCCCCCCCCACACACAGCTGGAACAGGCCATGGCCCAGCAGCTGCTCGACACCCTGGGCCCCCCCCCTGCGGCACCCAGGCCTGAGACCCCCAGGAGGGATCCAGGGACCCCCAGGAGGGATCCCCAGACCCCCTGGGATGGACCCACAGACCCCCAGGGGGGAACCCCAGACCCTGGGAGAGACCCAGAGACCCCCGGGATGAAGCCAAAGACCCCTGGACTGACCCCAGAGCCCCTGGAACCCACCCAGACCCCCGGCACCAGCCCCAGAGCCCCCAGAACCAGCCCCAGAGACCACAGGACTGACCCCAGGACCAGCCCACAGCCCCAGACCCCCCCATTCCCCACCCCCAGAGACCGCAGACCCCCTGTCCCTGCCTCAGAGACCCCAGACCTCCCTGTCCCCGCTCCCAGACCCCCCTGTCCCTGCCCCAGAGACCCCAGACCTCCCTGTCCCCACCCCCAGACCCCCCGGCCCGGCCCCAGACCCCCCGATCCAGCTCCAAACTCCCCAGGACCAGCCCCAGACACCCCTGTCCCCGCCCCAGAGACCCCAGACCCCCCTGTCCCCACCCCCAGACCCCCGATCCAGCCCCAACTCCCCCGGGACTGACCCCAGGACCCATTCCCCACCCCCAGACCCCCCTGTCCCCACCCCCAGACCCCCGTTCCCCACCCTCAGAGCCCCCAGACCCCCCTGTCCCCGCCCCCAGACCTCCGTTCCCCACCCCCAGAGCCCCCAAACCCCCCTGTCCCCACCCCCAGACCCCCCGATCCAGCTCCAAACCCGCCGGGACCGGCCCCAGACCCCCCTGTCCCGCCCCAGAGACCCCAGACCTCCCTGTCCCCGCCCCCAGACCCCCGATCCAGCCCCAGACCCCCGTCCCCAACCCCGGGACCGGCCCCCAGCCCCATCCCCGCCTCAGACCCCCGTCCCAGCCCCCCCCCGGGACTGACCGAGGCGGCACCGATCACCCCCCCACACCCCCACCCCCGCCCCCGCCCCCGCGCTGCTCTCCCCCTCTTCCCGCCGCTGAGGGGGCAGCGCCTCCCATGGGCTGCCCACCGCGGGGCGGGCGGGCTTAGGGCGAGAACCAATTATGTCATATTGTTTTGCCCTGAATATGACCTTTTATTGCCAAAAATCAGCATTTTTACGGAGTCCCTCTTTTTAAAACTCTTTTTGCCCGATTTCCCCCCAAATTTGGGCAACAATTGACCATTTTAGGACATTCCCCGCCCATCTTTCCTCCTCACTATGATGAGCCCAAATCTGTCCTTCCCCCCCCCGCCGTTTTTATCCCAATTTTTTATGATTTGGGGAAATTTTAATCATTTTTTTAATAATTTTTCCTTTTTTTAACATTTTTCACCCAATTTTTGCCCAATTCCATCACTTTTCTCTCCCAATTTCTGCCATGCACCTCAAAAAATCCAAGAAATTTCTGAAATGATTTGGAAATTTAAGAAAAAAAAAATAATTTCAAATAATTTTAAAAATCTATTTTATTTTTAACTCTTTTTGCCTAATATTTGTCTATTTAGCCCCGGAAAATTTGGAAGGAAAAGCGCTGGGCATGAATCACAGTGGTTATCCTGGTTGGATTGAGTTTTGGGGTGCCAGGATCGTTGTCACTGTCTCCTCCGGTTATTCCTCGTCACCATCATTTCACCGGGACAAATTTTGGCCATTTTTGCCCCAAAGTCTCACCCTCCCGGGGCTGGTGTGTGTGGGGGGGATGATAAGGGTCAAACTCCCTCCCCACACACCTCAAATTTCACCCTTGAGTCCATCGTTGGGTCAAAATGTGGCGGTTTTTTGGGGGAGGGAAATTACATTTTGAGGTGAGAAATTTATTTTTGGGGGAGAATTTGGGGAATTTCAGGGAATTTTGAGGGGTTTTATGAAGGTGGGGCAATCTGCCGGGCCAAAAATTTCAAATTTTAGGATGTTTTGGTGATTTCCACCCCCAAAAAAATAACTCTGAGGCAATTTAATGGTAGAAAGAGGGAAAAAAAATAAAATTTGGGGAATGTGGAAAATTTCTGAGGAAGGAAATAAAAATTTTTGTGAATGAAGTTTATTTTTGAGGGAAAAATGGAATTTTGGAGACCAACATTTGCCCAAAAATGAAGTTGTAAGGATTTTCTTTGAGTGAAATATAATCCATTAGTGAGTTGCTGGTAGAAAATGGAATCCAGGGTGAATTTGATGGTAAAATTCTTCAGATTTGGGGTAAAATTTGAAACAGTGAATTTTTGAAGTTTGTGTGGAGTCAAAATAGCAACTTTTGGCAATAATTCCCACTCCTGACAGTCGATGTGCTCTTAAAATTTTAAATTTTTTATTGGGCAAATTTTACAATGATGTTAATTAGATGTTTTAAATTGGAGAGTGAAGTGCATCCTGGGAGAATAAGGGAGGGATCTGGGGGGGTGGTTTAGGTTTGGCCCATCCCCATGGGCACCCGCTGTCACTGACGTCACTGATGAGGTCACACCCCCCAGAGGTGGAGCGTCACCGCCGGGGGCTGGGGCTGTACCCGGAGCATCGGGTCACCCTGGCCGTGGCGGGGGGAGGCTGGGACCCCACGACGGGCCCCACAACCGCCGCCTCGTCCTCCAGGTGCCGGATGGGGGGGGGGTTTGGGGGGGTTAGAGGGGGGTTTGGGGTGGGTTTGGGGGAATTAGAGGGGGGTTTGGGGTGGGTTTGGGGGGCTGGAAGAGGGCTGGGAGGGGGTTAGAGGGGTGTTGGGGGAATTAGAGGGGGTTGGGGGTGGGTTTGGGGGGTGGGAGGGGGTTAGAGGGGGTTGGGGGGCTGTAAGAGGGGTGGGAGTGGGTTAGAGGGGGGCTGGAGGGCAGTTGGGGGGCATTTGGGGGGGTTAAATGGGATTTGGGGGAGATAGAAGGGGTGCTTGGGGGGGTTGGGGTGGGTTTGGGGGTATTAGAGGGGTGTTGAGGGGGCCATTTGGCGGGGTTAAAGGGGATTTGGGGTAGTTAGAGGGGTGCTTGGGGGGTTTAGAGGGGGGTTGGGGGGCATTTGGGTGGGTGTGAGGGGTTTTAGGGGGGGTTTGGGGGAGTTACAGGGGGGTTAAGGATGGGTTGGAAGGGATTGGGGGGTTTGGGGGGCTGGAAAGGGGGGTGGGAGGGGGTTAGAGGGGTTTGGGACCAGTTGGGGGGCATTTGGGGAGTTGTGGGGCAGTTCAGGGGGGTTGAGGGGAAGGAAGGGGGGGTGGGAGGGGGAGTTGGGGGTATTCAGGGGGGGTTTGGGGGTGGGCAGGGGGGTTAGAAGGGATTTGGGGGGGCAGGGAAGGGGGGTTGGGGGCAGTTGAAGGGGTTACAGGGGATTTGGGGGGTGGGCAGGGGGGTTTAAGGGGTGTTGGGGAGCCGTTGGGGCAGTTAGAGGGCAGTTGGGGGGCGGGGCAGGGGGGTTGGGGGGCAGTTGGGGGGATTAGGGGGAGTCTGGGGGGCAGCTGTGGCCCCTCATTGCCTCTCCCCCCACACACACAGCTGGAACAGGCCATGGCCCAGCAGCTGCTCGACACCCAGGCCCCCCCCCCCTGCGGCACCCAGGCCTGAGACCCCCAGGAGGGACCCAGGGACCCCCGGGAGGATCCCTAGACCCCCTGGGATGGACCCACAGACCCCCAGGAGGGAACCCCAGACCCTGGGAGATACCCAGAGACCCCCGGGATAGACCCAGAGACTCCCAGGAGGGACCCAGAGACCCCCAGGACGAAGCCAAAGACCCCTGGACTGACCCCAGAGCCCCTGGAACCCACCCAGACCCCCGGCACCAGCCACAGAGCCCCCAGACCCCCTGTCCCCGCCCCAGAGACCCCAGACCCCCCTGTCCCCGCCCCCAGACCCCCGATCCAGCTCCAAAACCCCCGGGACCGGCCCCAGACCCCCGTTCTCCAGCCTCAGACTCCCTGGGACTCACCCCAGGACCCATTCCCAGCCCCAGACCCCCGTTCCCCACCCCCAGAGACTGCAGACCCCCCTGTCCCTGCCTCAGAAACCCCAGACCCCACTGTTCCCGCTCCCAGACCCCCCTGTCCCTGCCCCAGAGACCCCAGACACCCCTGTCCCCACCCCCAGACCCCCCCGGACCGGCCCCAGACCCCCCGATCCAGCTCCAAACCCCGCGGGACCGGCCCCAGATGCCCCTATCCCCGCCCCAGAGACCGAGACCCCCCTGTCCCCGCCCCCAGACCCCCGTTCCCCACCCTCAGAGCCCCCAGACCCCCTGTCCCCGCCCCCAGACCCCCGTTCCCCACCCCCAGAGCCACCAGACCCCCTGTCCCCGCCCCAGATCCCCGTTCCCCAACCCCAGAGACCCCAGACCCCCTGTCCCCGCCCCAGACCCCCGAGCCAGCCCCAACCCCCCCGGGACTGACCCCAGAACCCATTCCCCACCCCCAGACTCCCTGTCCCCGCCCCCAGATCCCCCGATCCAGCCCCAAACCCCCGTCCCCAGCCCCCGGGACCGGCCTCCATCCCCATCCCCGCCTCAGACCCCCGTCCCAACCCCCTCCGGGGACTGACGGAGGCGGCACCGATCACCCCCCACACCCCCACCCCCGCCCCCGCCCCCGCGCTGCTCTCCCCTCTTCCCGCCGCTGAGGGGGCAGCGCCTCCCATTGGCTGCCCACCGCGGGGCGGGCGGGCTTAGGGCGAGAACCCCGCCCTCCGATTGGCCGCGGCATTCCCGCCTCGCAACGGAACACGCCGATTGGCCGCCGCCTCTCAGGCGGCCGCGCCTCCCATGGGCTTCTTACCGAGGGGGGAGGCGGGATTAAAAGCGAAGGGAATCTCCCCGCCCCCCTCCGCCACCTCGAGCTCCGATTGGCCGGCGCGGCGGCGAACGGCGCGCCGATTGGACCAGGAGATGGAGAGTGGGCGGGGCGAGGCGGACCGCCTGGCTATAAAAGCAGCGGCGGGAGGGCAGCCGTCTCCTCACACAGTCTAGAGACAGAGGCGCGACGGGGGTTGCTGCTGCGCCCCCCCCCCCCCCCCCCCCCCGCCGCCCCTCACAGCCTCATCAGCCCTTATTACCGCTAATTGGCGCCTCGATCCGAGCCCGGGAGGGGCTTGGGGGGGTGTGAGGGGCGGGATTATGCTAATTTATGCTGATTGATGCTAATTACAGGCGGCTTCCTGTCGTTTTGGGGCGAATTCGGGGAGGTTGGGGCTTTTTTGGGCGATTTTAGGGGGTTTTGAGGTGGTTTTAGGGGGCTTTGGGGCGATTTCAGGCTGTTTGGGGGGCTGTTGAGGCTTGTAAAGGGCTCTGAGGGTTGTGGGGTGAATTCAAGGGATTTGGGGGCAATTTTCAGGGTTTTGAGGTGGTTTTGGGGTTTTTTAGCCTTTTTGGGTCAGTTTTGGGGTGTTTTGGTCAGGTTTAGCCCATTTTGGGGCCACTTTGGGTCAGTTTTAGTGCTTTTTAGGTCAGTTTTGGGCTTATTTGGCCAAATTTGGGTCGGTTTTGGGGGGTTTTGGGTCAGTTTTAGGGGATTTTTAGCCCATTGTGGGTCAGTTTTAGGGGGTTTAGCCCATTTGGGTCAGCTTTGGGTGATTTTGGGGGTTTTAGCTTGGTTTGGGTCAGTTTTAGGGGGTTTTGGCCCGTTTTGGGTCATTTTTAGGTGGGTTTGGCCCGTTTTGGGTGATTTTGGGGGGTGTTTAGCCCATTTTGGGTCAGTTTTGGGGTGTTTTGGGGTCGCCACCGCCGCCATGTTCTATTACCCCGAGGTGCTGCAGCGGCACACAGCTGCTTCGGCTCCATCTGGTGAGGAGATGACGTCATATGGGGGGGTGGGGGGGGGTGTGACGGCTCTGACGTCATGGGGCGATGACGTCATCGGGGAAGGGGTGATGATGTCATTACACCCCCCCAGGCTGGCGGCACCTGCAGCTCCCGCCTCCTGCGCAGAGAGTACCTGGCGGTCGATGTGCCCAGGGCCTGGTAATGAGGGGGGCTAATTAGGGGGTGTTAATTAGGGGAGGGGGGTTAATCAGGGGGTAATGGGAGGAGGGGTTAAAGAGGGGGGAAATTAGGGGAGGGGGTTAAAGAGGGGGTAATTAGGGGTGGGGGGTAATGAGGGAGTAATTAGGGGTGAGGGTAATGAGGGGGGTAATTAGGGGTAACAAGGGGAGAGGGTTAATGAGGGGTAGTTAGGGGTGGGGGCTAATGAGGGGGAAATTAGGGGTGGGGGTAATGGGGGGCAATTAGGGGTGGGAGGTAATGAGGGGTTTAATTAGAGGGGTAACTAGGGGGGTAAGGATGGGAGGGGGCTATTGAGGGGGTGATTAATGAGGGGCTAAGTGGGGGGGCTAATGAGGGGCTAATTGGGAGGGGAGTTAATGAGGGTGGGGTCAATAGGGGGGGCTAACGAGGGAGGGGGGTAGTGAGGGGGTGGGTGAGCTCATGGCCTCGTTAACTAACCAGGGGGCTAACGAGCTGATGAGCTCATTAATTAGTGAGCTAATGAGGTCATCAGGGGGGTGTGATGTCATCGAAGGGGGTGACGTCATCGGGGGGGGGGGTTAGGTGTGATGTCATGGATGGATGAACAAGCTAATTAAGGAGCTAATGAATGAATGGGCTAATGAACCTCCCCCGTCCCCCCCCAGCGCAGCAGTAACGTCGTTCCTGATTGGCCAGGGCGGGTGGGAGGAGCCTCCGGCGCCCCCCGGCCCCGCCCCCCGCTGCTCCCTCTACCTGGCGGCGCTGCTGCAGCTGGGGCTGGTGCGGGTCCTGCAGCGCCAGAGCCTCCTGCTGCTGGGTGAGACTGCCCCACGGCTGCCCCATAGCGCCCCACAGCCGCCCCACACCCTGCCCCACATCTTTCCCCCCTCCTTTCCCCCCTCCAGAGGAGGCCACCCTGGTCCTGAGCCGCCTGCACCGCGCACACCCCCCGCCCCACATCGACCTCGAGCCCCCCCGCAGGTGAGGGCCTGACCCATAGCTTGACCCACAGCTCTCTGCCCCATAGCCAGACCCATAGCGTGACCCATGGCTCCCTGCCCCATAGCCAGACCCATAGCATGACCCACAGCTCCCTGCCCCATAGCCTGACCCATGGCTCCCTGCCCCATAGCCAGACCCATAGCCTGACCCACGGCTCCCTGACCCATAGCCAGACCCATAGCGTGATCCATGGCTCCCTGCCCCATAGCCTGACTCACAGCCTGCCACACGGCTCCCTGACCCACAGCTCCCTGCCCCATAGCCTGTCCCATGGCTCCCTGCCCCATACCCAGACCCATAGCGTGACCCACAGCTCCCTGCCCCATAGCCTGACCCCATCGCTTGGTCCCGCCCCCTGCCCCATAGCACCGTCCCCCAGGCCGCAGCTGCTGCCGGACGCGTGGGCGCTGATGTCGGCATTGGAGCTGGCGCCAGACCCCTGGTTTGGGTGCCGGGCGACACCCGCCCACACAGCCCCCCCCTGCTGCTGCCACAGGTACCCTGACCCACAGATTCTGCCCCACAAATCATCCCCTGACCCATAGATACCCCCCTGCCCCATAGATCCCCCTACCCCATAGATCATCCCCTGACCCAGAGATCCTGACCCATAGATACCTCCTGACCTACAGATCCTGCCCCACAGATCCTCCCCTGCCCCACAGATCCTCCCCTGCCCCACAGATCCTCCCCTGCCCCATAGATCATCCCCTGATTCACAGATCATCCCCTGACCCATAGATACCCCCTGACCCACAGATACACCCCCGTACCACAGATCCTGACCCATAGATACCCCCTGCCCCATAGATCCTGCCCCATAGATCCCCCTGCCCCACAGCTCCTGCCCCATAGCTCCCCCCAACATCCCCCTCTCCCCGCAGCTGCTGCCAGAGGAGCTCCTGCCCCCCCCCGGTGAGCGACCCCCACGTGTGGCGCAGGGTGTGGGGTGCTATGGGGCGCTGTGGGGCAGGGCCTGACCCCCCCCTGCCCCCCCAGGGCCCCCCCTGACTGTGTCCCCTGAGAGCATCACCCTGCGCGAGCCAGAGGCCCCCCGGGCCCCCCCGGCCCCCGAGGTGGGGCTGCCCCACACATCCTGCCCCATAGATCCCCCTCCCTGCCCAATAGATCCCTCCTCCACCACCATAGTTACCCCGTGGCCCCATAGATCCCCTTCCCTGCCCCATAGATCCCCACTGCCTGCCCCATAGATCCCCCCCAGCCCTATAGATCCGTGGGGCTGCCCCATAGATCCCCCCATGGAGGTATGGGGCAGCACCACAACTGTAGGGGGCAGGGGTGGGGAGGTGTGGGGCTGCCCCATAGATCTGTGGGGATGGTGGGGATCTGTGGGGCTGGGGGGATCTATGGGGCAGCCCCCCCCGGATCTGTGGGGCAGGGGGATCTATGGGGCAGCCCCCCGGATCTGTGGGGCAGGAGGAGCTGCCTGAGGTGACCCTGCGGGAGCTGCAGCTGCTGAGCGAGGCCGAGATCCTGCCCCCTGGTCAGCAGGGGGGCACTTGGGGGGCGGGGGGGCACTTATGGGGCTGGGGGTGACTTGTGGGTCTCTCCCCGCAGTGGAGGAGCTGCCAGAGGTGCCGCCGCCACCCCCGGCCCCGGGTCAGTGGGGAAGGTGTGGGGCTGGGGGAGCACTTGTGGGGCTGGGGGCACCACTTGTGTGGCTGGGGTGGCACTTGTGGGGCTGGGGGCATCACTTGTGTGGCTGGGGTGGCACTTGTAGGGCTGGGGGGGCACTTGTGGGGCTGGGGGGGGGCACTTGTGGGGCTGCCCCCCAACCTGCTGTCATCCCCCCCAGCCCCCCCTGTCCCAGCAGAGCCCAGTCTGCCCCCTGAGGTACCCCAGTGTCTGCCCCACACATCTTGCCCCACACATCCTGCCCCACAGCTACCCACAGTGACCCACCCCCTGCCCCATAACGCCCCATAGCGTCCCCATAGCACCCCAGCCCCATAGTGATCCCCAACCCAGCCCCATAGCACCCCACACCTGCCCCAAACCCTGCCCCATAGCGACCCCACACCCTGCCCCACAGCACCTCAAAGCCCCTGCCACACACATCCCCTGCCCCATAGTGCCCCATAGTGCCCCCCAATCCAGCCCCACCCCCTGCCCCATATCACCCACCCCCAGCACCACCCCCTGCCCCATATCACCCCACACCCTGCCCCACCCCCTGCCCCACAGCACCCCACACCCTGCCCCACCCCCTGCCCCATATCACACCAGCCCCACCCCCTGCCCCACACCCTGCCCCACAGCACCTCAAAGCCCCTGCCACACACATCCCCTGCCCCATAGTGCCCCATAGCGCCCCCAATCCAGCCCCACCCCCTGCCCCATATCACCCACCCCCAGCACCACCCCCTGCTCCACAGCACCCCACCCCCTGCCCCACCCCCTGCCCCACAGCACCCCACCCCCTGCCCCACCCCCTGCCCCACAGCACCCCACCCCCAGCCCCACCCCCTGCCCCGTAGCGCCCCCCCCCAGCTCCCCCCCGCCGCCGCCGCCGGCCCCGCGTGGACCCCCAGCCCCAGATCCCCCAGAGCCTCTTCCGGGAGCAGCTGCTGCAGCCCCAGGCCCACTGCCGGCCCCTGGTGAGACGGGGCAGCCGTGGGGCAGCCGTGGGGCGCTATGGGGCAGGGGGTGGGGTGCTATGGGGCAGGGGATGTGTGGGGCAGGGCCTCAGACCCCCAATTCTGCCCCACAGATCATCACCGAGCCGCCCGCCAAGCGCCGCCGCCCCCCAAGTGAGCTGCTCAGCACCCCCACCTGCGGTGAGACCCATGGATCCCCCTGCCCCATAGATCCTGACCCATGGATCCCCCTGCCCCATAGAGACCCCCTTGCCCCCTAGATCCACCCCCAGCCCCATAGATCCCCCTGTGCCCCATGGATCCTCCCCTGCCCCATAGATTTCTCTGCCCTATGGATTCTCCTGCCCCATAGATTCTCCTGCCCCATGGCGCCATGGGGCAGCCCTATAGATCCTCCTGCGCCATAGATCTCCCACTGCCCCATAGATCCCTGCCTGCCCCCCAGATCTATGGGGCAGCCCCCCAGCTGCCCTGACCCCCAGCCCTGCCCCATAGATCCCTCCTGCCCGCCAGATCTATGGGGCAGCCCCCCAGCTGCCCCTGACCCCCAGCCCTGCCCCGCAGACTGGCTGCCCCCCGAGCTCTGGGACCTGTGGGGCCGCTGCGCCCACCCCCCCCCCGGCCCTGCCCCACGGCCGCCCCCCCCGGAGCTGCCCAGTGAGCTGGAGGTGGGTCACACCCCCCCTGCTCTGCCCCATAGATCCCTGGGGCTGTGCCCCAGAGATCTGGGCTCTCCCTGCCCCATAGATCTCTGAGCCTCTGCCCCACAGGTGCCACGGGAGGTGCTGGAGCCCAGCCTGGCCGGGCTGCCCTCCTCGGGTGAGCTGTGGGGCAGCTCTGGGGGGGTTATGGGTCACTTATGGGTCGCTGTGGGTCACTGTGGGGCAGTTATGGGTCACTTGTGGGTTGCTGTGGGTCCCTATGGGTCACTTGGGTGTCATTTGTGGGTCGCTGTGGGTCCCTGTGGGTGACTTGGGGATCATTTGTGGGTCACTGTGGGTCACTTGTGGGTCTCTATGAGTCACTGTGGGTCGCTGTGGGGCAGTTATGGGTCCCTATGGGTCACTTGGGGGCCACTTGTGGGTCTCTGTGGGGCAGTTATGGGTCCTTATGGGTCACTTGGGGGCCACTTGTGGGTCACTGTGCGGCAGTTATGGGTCCCTATGGGTCGCTGTGGGTCACTTGTGGGTCACTTGTGGGTTACTTGTGGGTCGCTATGGGTCACTTGGGGGTTGCTGTGGAGCAGAGGTGTTCCTATGGGTCACTTGTGGGTCGCTATGGGTCGCTGTGGGTCACTTGTGGGTCACTGTGGGGCAGCTATGGGGCAGTTATGGGTCGCTGTGGGTCACTGGGGGGTCACTTGTGGGTCGCCGTGGGGCAGAGGTGTCCCTGGAGCTGCTGGAGGAGGAGCCGCGGCCCCGGCTGCCGCCCCCCGAGGAGCGTCGGTCAGTGACCCCCCCCCCAGCCCCCCAACTTATGGGGCAGAGACCCCCCACTTATGGGGTGGGCCTGACCCCCCCTGTGCCCCACAGGCCCCTCCCCCCCCCGCCCCCCTCCCCGCCGCTGCCCCGGCTCCCCGAGGGCCCCGAACCGGAGCTGCCCCCCAGCGCCGCCGCCCTGCACAGGTCAGGGATCCCCTGCCCCACACTTGGGGTCTGCCCCACAGATGGGGAGTGGGGGGGTACTTGGGGGGCTGGGGGGCACTTGGGGGGCTGAGTGCACTTGGGGGGCAGGGGGGGCACTTGGGGGGTGACCCACGCTTGGGGGTTGCGAGATATTTGGGGGGCTGCCCCACACTTGGGGGGTGGGGGGGGCACTTGGGGGACTGGAGGGCACTTACAGGTCTGCCCCACACTTGGGGGGCTGGGAGGTATTTGGGGGGCTGCCCCACACTTGGGGGTCACTTGTGGGGCAGCCCCATGACCCCCCGTCCGCAGGCTGGTGGCGGCGGCGGCGCGGGCGCCAGGAGGGGCGGAGCTGGGGGCGCTGCTGCCCCCCGGGACCCCCCGCGGCCTCGCGGGGCAACTCTTCTCCCTCTGCCTGGGTGAGGGGGGCTGCCCCACACTTGGGGGGCTGGGGGCACTTGGGGGCCTGCCCCACACTTGGGGAGTGACCCATAAGTTGGGGGGCTGGGGGCACTTGGGGGCTGGGGGGCACTTGTGGGGTGGGGGGCACTTGTGGGGAGCTCCACACTTGGGGGGCTGGGGGGCACTTGTGGGGTGGGGGGCACTTGTGGGGCAGCTCCACACTTGGGGGGCTGGGGGCACTTGGGGGGCTGCCCCACACTTGGGGGGCTGAAGGCACTTGGGGGGCTGCCTGACACCAGATAGATCTATGGGGCTGCCCCCCAAGTGTGAGGCAGCCCCCCAAGTGCCCCAAGCCCCCCAAGTGTGGGTCCCACCCCCCCCAGCCCCCCATCTATGGGGCAGCCCCCCAAGTGTGGGTCCCGTGTGTCCCCAGCGCTCTGCGCCGCTGGTTGGCTGCGGCTGGAGCAGCCCCAGCCCTACGGACCAATCAGGATGCGGCCCGGACCCCGCGGGGCTCCCCCGGCCTCACCCCACGTGGGGTAGGGGATGGGGGGGAAGCCCTGGCCACGCCCCCCGACCACGCCCCACGTGGGGCAGGAGGGGCGGCCCCGCCCCCCCGAATAAACAGCCTCGTTCTCACCCCACCCCTCTCCCGGTGTCGGTGTCGCTGATTGGCTGAGGGGGGATGAGGTCATCAGGGAGTGCCCAGTGTCTCCCAGTCCCCTCCCAGTCCTTCCCAGTTACCTCTCAGTCCCTCCCAGTTGCCTCCCAGTTACCTCCCAGTCCCTCCCAGTCCCCTCCCAGTCCCCTCCCAGTCCCCTTAATCCCCTCCCAGTCCCTCCCAGTTACCTCCCAGTCCTTCCCAGTTACCTCTCAGTCCCTCCCAGTTGCCTCCCAGTCTCCTTAATCCCCTCCCAGTCCATCCCAGTTACCTCCCAGTCCCTCCCAGTTGCCTCCCAGTTACCTCCCAGTCCCCCTACTCCCCTCGCAGTCCCCTTAATCCCCCCCCAGTCCTTTCCCAGTCCCCCTAATCCCCTCCCAGTTCCCCCCAGTCCCTCCCAGTTGCCTCATCGCGGCCATTGCGCCATCGCGGGGGGGGGGAAATTGGGTGGAGGGGAGGGGTCGGTGTGGGGCCGGGTGGGGGATGGGAACCGCCCCTCCCCCCCATGCCGGGTGCGTCAGCGGCGATGACCTCACGCGGCCCTGCCAAATAGTGATCCATAGCCCTGCCCTGCCCCGGGACCGCGGCCCCGCCCTGCTCCACGCCCTGCTAAATAGTGAGCCGCCCTATGGCTCATCCCACGCGGGGTGTGGGGGGGGACGCGCCCCACAGCCCTGCCCCATAGAGACCCCCCTGCTAAATCGTGAGCCATTGACTGCCCCATAGAGACCTCCTGCTAAATAATGAGCCATTGACTGCCCCTTAGAGACCCACTGCTAAATAGTGAGCCTTTGTCCCATAGAGACCCACTGCTAAATAGTGAGCTATTGACTGCCCCATAGATCCCCCTGCCACATACTGAGCCTTTGCCTGCCCCATAGACACCCCTGCCCCATAGATCCCCTGCCAGATAGTGAGCTATTGCCTGCCCTATAGAACCCCCCCTGCCCCATAGTGACCCGTAGCCCACCCTACAGACTCCTCTGCCACATAGTGAGCCATCGCCTGCCCCATAGCCGCACCCCTGCCACATAGTGACCCCGGACAGGGCCGCGGGTGCGCTGGGTCCCCCCCCTTCCCTCCCCCCAAGTGTGGGACAGTTGAGGGGTGTGGCCTCCCCTGGCCCCGCCCCTTCCTCCCCAGGCCCCGCCCCCACCCCCTTGATCTACCAGCCCCAGTGAGCACCGGGCACTGGGAGCTACTGGGAGGTACTGGGAGGGGTGGTGGTGTGGGGTATGTGGTATGGGGGGTGTGAGGGGGTAACTGGTTATACTGGGAGGGTGGGAGAGGGGAACTGGGCTTACTGGGAGCGCTGGGAAGGGGTTTACTGGGTGAATTGGGAGGTGCTGGGAGGGTTAATGGGAAGACTGGGAGGACCCGGGGTGGGGGGAGTGGGGAGGGGAGATGTGGGGGGAACTGCGAAGACTTGGGAGGGGTCACTGGGAGGACTGGGAGGGTGTAAGTGGGGGATACTGGGAGGACACGGAGGGGGGTAACTGGGAGGAGGGAACTGGGAGAACTGGGGGAACTGGTCGGGCTGGGAGCGCTGGAGGACGCGGGAAGGGGGGGGCTCGGGCGGGGCACTGGGAGGAACTGGGAGGGGACTGGGGCTGACTGGGCGGGTGGGGAGGGGGATACAGAGCCACAGTGGGCTTGTGCTGGGCTTGTACTGGTCTATACTGGGCCATACTGGTCTTTGGTGAGCTGTACTGGGTCATACTGGGGAGGGAATGGGAGGTTTAATGGGCTAGGATTGGGAGGTTTCAGCTCTCACTGGTCTATACTGGACTTGTGACGAGAAGGAAAATAAAACGGACACCAGCAATCCAATATGAATCATAACAGGGTGCCAACTTTATTGCGCAGCTCGTAGCTTTATATATGTTCCAGCACTGGATACATCTGGAATACAGCCTGCCTATAGGTTAAGCCCGAAAAGGTCGCATTTGCATACCACGCCCACTTGTTGTTTCTTGTTCACGGTGGAATTCCCCTTCCACCGGTTCCAGCCGGCTATGCCTCGGTTGTTTTCCCCCTTCAAGGACGTGGCGACCTTGCCGAGCCTCCCCCCCCCCAGCTGTGCCGGAGGCCTAGCTTGGCCTAGGCATGTCGAGGCCATTCACAGTAGTTCCCTCCAGGTGAATGTCATTCTGTTGGCCCACCAGCTGCATATAATCCGAATGGCCCTGTTCTGCGAGCCATTCCCCAACAATTCCCCCTTTTTGTTTTTGGGCTAACAGAATGTTCGTTTGTGCCATTCGCTTAACACTTTTCATAATGCAGGTATAAGCAATGCGCAAAAGAATTAACACCAACAATACTATACCTATAAAGCGTAAACCCTCTTTCAACAAGTTAAATAACCAAGGGGAGAGTCCACCAAAAGCTGACTGTAGCCAGTCATCAAAGGGATTCACATTTTTAACAACTTTTTGAGTGTGAGACTCCAGCCAAGCCAATTTCTTGTGAAGAGATGCACTATGGTCAGAAAGATTAAAACAACACATCCCTTCAATGTCCTCACACCCATGACCATGTGCTAATAACAAGAAATCAATGGCAGCACGATCCTGCAAAAAAGCATGACGCAAGCTGTCTTGATCGTGCAGCAATTGTGACAAAACATCTGTGGTAACATTGGCTTGCTTAACCGACCAGCATGCCAACTGCTCCAACTGTTTGAGGGCTTGAGCCGCAGCCAAACCTGGAAAAAAGGCTGTAGCAAAAATGTTGGCCGTCATAGACCACAATTGAACATCATCACGACAGGAGTTATCTAAAGGCACGCCTCGTTTAACACGACGTGCTATCTTAGTCAGATTTAGCCAGTCCCTTTGATGAGGGGCAAAAAGGGTAAGTTTTCCTAGGTAACACGGCCCACCATATGCGTTTTTTGGGATGCCCTGCCAGGCTCTATCCCCACAGATTAAAAACACATTCGGGGGAAGAGCTTTTGGGGTGTTATTGTTCCACAATAATGGTCCAATTGTTGATGACAGTGGGCTATATAGATCAGCTGCCCCATAAGCACCTAAGGGGCAAGAGACATTATAACCGTCAAGAGTAGTCTCATTGGTGCCACAAAAATGTGTAATTCCATGGTCTGAAGTTGGGCCCTGGCGACACTTCCGTCCAGCCTGATTCGTTCCACCCTTTGTTGACCCGCGCATGAGGCTGAGTGTCACCAATAAAGGTTTCAAAACCGTTCCTGCCACTAAACCTATCACCAAATGTGACACACGTCTGAGTGTGACCTTTGGACGTTGACCCCACCGCTTTAGCACCCAGCAATTCTAGTTCTTGCGGATCCCAGGGTAAGGTGGTGTTAAGGGAGCGGATTAATGTGGCAGTACAACTAGCTACGGTGGAAGAAGAGTGACAGTTATTAGTGGCGTAGGCAGCAAAGGCAGCCTCTTCAAAACCGGGTATACCCACGAGGCATGTTTTAAAAGGGCTAGTAGTTGACTGCATACTCAGACAAAAATCTAAGTTGCCAGTCTGATTAGCCCAAGTTACCCGCATATTGGTTCTGTCGTTCACCCTGTGGATGGCCCGCGTCTGCGTCGTCAGGAGACATATCTCTAACAATGTCACGGTCAGGACGAACTTGCTGGCTGGCCGCAGGGCGGGTCCATCTCGCTGGTACCCATAGTGATCCTGTAGGTGCAAGCACACACATATGACCCCGTCCAAGATATTGAACCTCAGCCGGGCCCTGCTATTGTCCAGTCTTTAGGTCCCGATAGTGTACAAACAATCGCTGCACTTTTAGATTTTTTGCCTGCATCTGTAAACACAGTCACTGCCTCCGCCAATGGGCGTTCTGAGTACTTGAGTCGTTCTTAAAGGTAGGAAAGGCCAGCGATGCTGTGTTCAATGTTGTGGCTGCGCTCAAAAGAGCCAGTTGCAAGCAGTCATTTTCAGCAATCATTTGTTCTAAATCCAATTTTCTGATGGGCAAGTCCTTTGTTAACGGCCACTGCTCTATCCAGATGGGGGTGTCACTGACCCACTGGAGCTGCAGCGGGAAATTGTATCGAACAGTGGTCGTCAGCAAAAATCCGAGGCATTTGTAAGTCGCACATCAAATTGTCTCAAAGCGTCGCGACCGAGCAGTCCGTTCACGCCTTGGGGCAGAGGCATTACCGTAATGGGGATGTTAGCATGTCGATTGTCTAGTTGAATATGAATAGGCACCGATGATTGTCGCACTGCAGCTGCTCCACCAACTCCTTCTACCCCTCTCACGCTGGGAAGCGTCTGCCAGTCTCTAGGCCAGCACAGGGTGGACACAATTGTAATATCAGCTCCCGTATCTAAGAGCATAATGAGCTGAAAACTATCAGCTCCATTCGATAACGTCACGGTAGCCTCTGGCCGTACGCCCATAGATAGAGTAAGCATTGCGGCAGGTCCTGTGGAACCAAAGCCACCAGCCCCCCTTTCGTTCGTAAGGCGTGGTGTCATTCCTTCGGCGAGTTGTGGAAGGGGAACAATCTGTGCTATACGACTCCCTGCAGGAATTTGTATTGGTGGGAACTGAGTCTGTACCATAATTTTGATGATTCCCACATAGTCAGAGTCTATCACTCCCGGGATAACTATTAGTCCCTTTACAGCAGATGACGAGCGACCAACAAGTAAACCGCCAACAGCGTTGCCATTAATTAGTATGGGCCCCCGGGTAGTAGATTCAATGGCAACAGGTCGCGAATCTATCAAAACACAGTTTACTGCTGTTGCCAAGTCCAAGCCGAGGCTGCCTCGGGTGGCGGGCTGCATTTGACTGGTGCCGCTACTTGTGTCTGCGCGCGGGGACCAGACGCGCTCTGCTTCCAGTTTCCCTGACGCCGACAAGTTACAGTGGCGTGGGAGCGAGAATTACAGTGGTCACAAAATACAGCCGCTGCCCTGCAGTGATCTCGAAAGTGCCCCTGTTGTCCGCATCGAAAACACCTTATCTTTTTTTGTCGCCCTCTTATTTCTTTACGTTGTTGGACTAGTGGCGTCAAGGCTGCCATCACGTTATCTAGTACTTTAGCTTGTTGTTCCACAATGCAGCTTTGTCTTTCAGATATCTCCTTTAACATCTTGGCGGCTGCCTGCTCAAGCGGCGGCTCTGGGGCTATCAAGGGGAACGCCCTTTCTGCCTTTAACGCGCCCGCACTTTCTAAACGCAAAGCCCTTTCTAGCATATCCTGTACAGAGGCATGAGGAGGGAGGGTGACCAAAACATCCCTAGTCCGTGCGTTCGCATTCTCAAAAGCCAATTTCTCACCAAGAGTAGTCTTTACATGCTCAGGGTGATCTGACTGGTCTAAAGCTTGGTGCAATCTGTCCAAAAAGCTGGCATATGATTCGTTCGGCTTTTGCTTTACCGACAAATACGATGGAGTTACGCTACCAGCTTTAACTTCGCTTAGGGCTATCTGTGCCAATCGCACAGCCTCCTGTAAAACGGCTAGAGGAAGCCCTAGCTGAGCCTGCACCCCAAAATAAGTACCAGTCCCTATCAACTGTGCCGCCGTCACCCCCGCTAACGGATCTCCCTCTGCCCTGGGCAAAGTAGCGGCAGTGTTACAGAGCCGCTGAAGGTGGCTTTCATACTGCATGGCTTGTGACGGGGTAAGTATCATTCTTACCACCTGTTTAATATCTTCCTGTAAAATAATACCACTCGCAGAAAAAATATACTGAAGCAACTGTTTACTAGGCTCACTATGTAAACCCGTCTGACGCACGGTGTCCCTCAGTTGTACTAACAACTTCCAATCAAACGGGTCATGCTCACCCGCGGTATATACATCATCCCCCTCCCCATGCTGCTTATATATTACAGGCATGGCTTTTAAAAGTTCATTTGCTGTTGCAACGTCACCCGCTTCCATGGCTTGCTTTGCTATTTTTGGCCATGGTTGGCAGCGAGGACGAGGGAGTTTCAGCTCTCTCTCCTCCCGTATTTCCCGATCTGCAGCTTTGCCCTTAATCCGCAATTTGCTTTTTCTCTTAGGCTGCTTCGCAAAAACCAGCTCTGGTTTCCCCCCTCTCTTTTGACAAATCTTAAACAACCTTTCAAACAAATCAGACAGCTCTTTCACAGAATCTACATCGCTATCTAAATCACTAGAGCTACTATTAGAACAATTGAGGGGAGTCCCCGCCCGACCGTAACCTTCTACGAAAGGATTCAGTGTTGAAACAGAGCCCCTCCGAGAGGGCAGCGCAGAAGTCTGGACCGCAATATCTTGTAGAAAAGGGTTCAAAGTCACTGACAAAGGTGGCGCGGAGGGTAAGGGAGAAGAAAATTCCGCTACGCAGGCAACGTCGGATTCTTGTTTAGAGGGTGATAGCGCGGCAACAGCCTCCTGCGTTCGCTGTTCCGCTTCTGCCGGGGTCTTAGCGACTTTCACTGGCAGGCCGACAGCAGGCGGTCCTGAAGCTAACAAATTAAAAGCCTGCGCTTGGTGATTTTCCACCTGAGGAGAAGCCACCCCTCGTGTTCCATCAAGTTTCGCTGACACCGAAACAGCCAGGGCTCTCTCCTCTTTATATTTGGCGATCGCATTAATAGTCTCTCGCCAGGGGACCTGGAGGGCTTTGGCTTCCTTTTTTCCATCTATAACATCGTTCCAAAGTTCATTGCCAAATTCCCTCCACCGGTTCCAATCAAAATAATCATCCCCTGACTTGAAAAATCCCTTTGTGCAACCATAGGCACACAAACCGGACAGATGTTTAAGATTAAAATTAACTTTTCGCTTTTCTAAAAAGCTTTGAAGTAGGGAAAACGCTACCTCTTTATCCATGCTGGCCAGCCGTATTTTCCGCGCGTCCCCTACTCCTGCGACGGAGCGCTCCTAACCCGCAGCTCCCGGCTCCAAGCCGTCCTCCCAGGCTCGTAGTGCCTCTTCCCGGAGGAGTCGCCGACACCGGCTCCCGTCGCACCGGTAACTGTCTTCTCGTCTTTCCAAGGTTGACCCCTGCTGGAAAAATCGGGGTCCCTGTTCGGGCGCCACTTGACGAGAAGGAAAATAAAACGGACACCAGCAATCCAATATGAATCATAACAGGGTGCCAACTTTATTGCGCAGCTCGTAGCTTTATATATGTTCCAGCGCTGGATACATCTGGAATACAGCCTGCCTATAGGTTAAGCCCAAAAAGGTCGCATTTGCATACCACGCCCACTTGTTGTTTCTTGTTCACGGTGGAATTCCCCTTCCACCGGTTCCAGCCGGCTATGCCTCGGTTGTTTTCCCCCTTCAAGGACGTGGCGACCTTGCCGAGCCTCCCCCCCCCCAGCTGTGCCGGAGGCCTAGCTTGGCCTAGGCATGTCGAGGCCATTCACAGTAGTTCCCTCCAGGTGAATGTCATTCTGTTGGCCCACCAGCTGCATATAATCCGAATGGCCCCGTTCTGCGAGCCATTCCCCAACAGACTTGTACTGGGCTTGTACTAGGCCATACTGGGGTTGTACTGGACTGTACTGGTCTATACTGGGACATACTGGGAAGGGACTGGGGGGTTTAATGGGCCAGACTGGGAGGTTTTGGCTCTTACAGGTCTATACTGGGAAATACTGGGCTTGTACTGGGCTATACTGATCTTCACTGGGCCACACTGGTCCTTGATGAGCCATACTGGGCCATACTGGTCATACTGGGAAGGGACTGGGAGGTTTAATGGGCCAGGCTGGGAGGTCTCACCGCTTCCTGGAGGCTCTTACTGGTCTATACCACACATCCTGCCCCACACATCCTGCCCCATAGATCCTGCCCCACACATGCTGGCTCATAGAGGCGCTTTGAGGTGAAAATGCTGATTTTTGGGAATAAAAGGCCATTTTTTGAGCAAAAAATGACATAATTGGTAAAAAATGTGAAGATTTGTGAGGGAAAGGGGCAAAAGTGGGAAAAGAGTCAAAATATTTTGGTCAAAAATGGGTTTAAAGTAAAAATTCCCCAATTTTTGGTCCAATATTGATATTTTAGGCTGAAAATTACCATATTTGGGGCAAAAGAGAGAAAAAGGGCAACTTGGGGGCAAAAAGTTACAATTCTAGGCACACAAATTCCAAATTAGGGGGACATGGGGCATAAATGGTGACAGAATGAGAAGATTCGGAGCAAAAAGGGTCAAAAGTTGGAGAAGAGTTGAAATATTTGGGTTAAAAATGAGTATGAAAACAAAAATTCCTCAATTTCAGGTCAAAACTGGTAATTTTTGGTCCAAAATGGTAATTTTTGGTGAGAAAAGTCCATTTTTGGGGTAGAAAATCACAGAAATGGTAAGAGAATATGAAGTTTTGGGCTGAATTTGTCAAAATTGGGAGAAGAGTTGGAATATTTGGGTGAAAAATGAGTATAAAAATGGAAAAAATGGTCAAAAATGGTAATTTTTGGTGAGAACAGCCCATTTTTGGGGTAGAAAATCACAGAAATGGTAAAAGAATATGAAGTTTTAGGCTGAATTTGTCAAAATTGGGAGAAGAGTTGGAATATTTGGGTGAGAAAAGGGTCTAAAGTGGCAAAGTGGCTCCAGGAGCCTCCTGCAGTCTGCAGGTGACAACTGGCGGGTTCCAATAGTGGGCAGAGCAACCAGAGGTGACGCGTCGCTGGGCCTGGTGCTCCCCAGCCTGGGGGAGACCAGGAAAGGTGTTAAGGCTGGAGACAGCCTGGGCTGCAGTGACCATGCCCTGGGGGAGTTTGTGGTCTCCAGGAATGTGGGGCTGGCACAGAGTGGGATCAGGACCCTGAACCTCAGGAGAGCAAACTTGAGGCTGTTTCTGGACTTGTTGGCCAAGATCTCCTGGGAGGTGGTCCTGAGAGACAAACGTTGAGGGAAGTTGGCTGCTCTTTCAGGAGCCTTTCTGAGAGCTCCAGAGCTCTCTGTCCCTCTGAATAAGACAGTGGGCAGGAGGGGCAGGAGACCAGCATGGCTGGGCAAGGACCTGCTGGCCAAACTGAGGGAAAAGAAAGGCAAGTCCAAGCTCTGGATACAAGGGTGTGTTGCCTGGAAAGAATCCGGGGATGCTGTTGGGAATTGCAGAGATGGGATGAGGAAAGCCAAGGTGCAGATGGACCTGAACTTGGTGAGGGATGTTAAAACCAACAAGAAGGGATTTGACAGGTCCATTGGCCAGAAGAGACAGGCCTAAGAGAGCGTACCCCCTTTGGTAAAGGAGAATGGAGAATTGGCTGCAAGTGACGTGGAGAAGGCTGAGGGACTGAATGAGTTCTTTGCCTCGGTCTTGTCTGGCAGCCAGGATTCTCATCATTCTCAAGTCCCAGAACCTTGCATCCCTGCACCTCTAGGTGGGAATGGGGGAGTAAATCCCCCTCCCCCACTGTGAGGGCAGAGCAAGTCCGTGACCGCCTCATGAGACTGAATGCCTACAAGTCTCTGGGGCCGGATGACATGCATCCCAGGCTCCTGAAGGAGCTGCTGATGTGGTTGCTGAGCTGCTCTCCATCATCTTTGAAAAGTCGTGGCTGTCGGGAGAGGTCCCTGGGGACTGGAGAAAGGGTCATGTCACTCCCATTTATAAGAAAGGGAGCAAGGAAACCCAGGGAATTACAGGCCGGTGAGCCTCACCTCTGTGCCTGGGAAGATCATGGAACAGATCCTCCTGGATGACATGTTGGAGCACATGAGGGATGAGCGTGTGATCCGGGACAGCCAGCACGGCTTCACCAAGGGAAGGTCGTGCCTTACTAGTCTGGTGACCTTCTCTGATGGAGTGACAGCATCGGCAGATAAAGGGAAGGCAACCCATGCCATCCACCTGGACTTGTGCAAGGCCTCTGACACAGTCCCCCACCACATCCTTATCCCTAAATTGGAGAGATGTGGATTTGATGGGTGGAGCATCCAGTGGATAAGAAACTGGTTAACAGAAGGTAGACAAAGGGTGGTGGTCAATGGGTCTGTGTCCAGGTGGAGGCCGGTGACCAGCGGTGTCCCCCAGGGGTCTGTCTTGGGACCCGTGCTCTTTAACATCTTTATCAGTGACACTGATGATGGAATTGAGTGCACCCCCAGCATGTTTGCGAATGACACCAAGCTGAGTGGTGTGGTTGACACAAGAGAAGGAAAGGAAGCCATCCAGAGGGATCTTGACAGGCTGGAAAGGTGGGCCCGGGTGAACCTAATGAGGTTCAACACTGCCAAGTGTCAAGTCTTGAACCTGGGCAGGAAGAATCCCAGACATAGATACAGGCTGGGAGAAGAGCTCCTTGAGAGTAGCCCTGCTGAGAAGGACTTTTTAGAAAAGTGGCAAGTAAAGGACATTATCTTTAAAAAAGGAGTAAGAAGGTTTAGTAGCGTTTGGAAAGGCAGAAGTTGGGGAGGAAAGGCGAGGCGGTAGTGAAACTCCTTTACGATATGCTCTCTAAGAGAGGGATTAAAAACAATTATGAAAAGTCTTTAAAACCCCTCCTTTTTGGGGAGTGAAGACAGAACACTGATAACAAGCCTTGACAGTGCTTTTGATTTGCCTACTTGGGAAGCTATTGGAGCTCAAACCTAAGTCATTAATAACTCTCTGGAAATTAAGGAAAAGGACTTTAGCGGAACGTGTTGCTGCTACTTCAGCCTTTGCAGCTTTAGCACCAGTTCTGGGTTCTACAGAACCGATTGAAAAAGGGAAAAAATCTACTATGGAGAATGTGTTTTTGTTTCTGGGTGCTCTTTCACCTACCCCAGTTACTATGCTCAGTAATAATGCCGCGTTATCAGAGCAAAGTGATAAATCTGTGGGAACTGAGCGGGAAGGGGAGCGAGTGGTGAGCGTAAATCTGCCACCACGGCCTGCGCCCCTCCCCACTACTATATCTCTGGAAGGAAAAATGTGGAAACAAAGGTACAACCAACTGCTGAACTTTGACTGAGCCTAAAACACCCCATGACGCAGTGGAGAATGTGAACTGGCATCAACAACTTCAGCCTGTCCTTGAAAAGCTGGAAAAAGCAAAGTGGGCGACGGCATGCCCTGCTGTGAAAGGGTGTGCGGAACTGCCCAGCCACCCACCCGAGACCTACTGAGAGAGAAACTACCTATATGAAGAATCACCAACTGAGGCACAGAGCAATGTTGCCCCCATGGACAAGGAACCTCAGCAGTGGGACAAGAATCCTACGGAGATGGACACGTATCGACTTCAACAACCATCTGATCAGGGACACATTGGCAGAATTGCCATAGAAGTGGGAGAACTGCCCCCCCACCCCCTCATACGGACTGGATGTGACAACTCGTGTCTTGCAATGTCTTTTGTTTGATGACTTGCTTTGCAGCATTTGTTTGTATGTGCTGCGGGTTCAGAGATGCGTTTATCCACTGAGAGCACGGCTGCCTACTTAGCAAAGGGATTTTTGATAGCAATCATTGAAACTGGACAGCTTACTTTCAAAAATGGATCCTGGAAAACAGAAAATCCCCATTTGGGCTGATTACTAGCTACTTACTTAGAAAAAAATTGCCCATTTGCAACGTTTAATACAGGAGGAGCTGACTAAGGGGCATATAAAGCCTCCGCAAGTTTGTGGACCATGCAAAAATTTTAAGAAATTGGGTTTTTTTTTTTTTTTCAAAAGGTATTATTGGGTCTTGCTTCCACAAGGCATAAAAATTCACCAACTATGTACCAGACTTATGTAGCCTGGACCCTTGCTCCAGTATGAAAAATGCATCCTGATCTGATCTTTTATCATTACATGGATGAGAATTTGATTACAGAAAAAACTTGGACATTGAAAGTTTGAATCATGAGTTACCAGTGCAAGGGATTAGAGATTACTGTGTTTTCTGGCAGTGTGAGCTACTGCACAACTGGGAGAATCCAGTAAGTGTGCTCTGCTATAGCAGCACTTGACTCCCCTGTGAAATCAAACTGGACAACAGCTCAGAATATATGGCAGGAACATTGCCTGTGTTACAGGGACACCACATTTGCCTACAGGCAAAACCATGGTAAAACATATGAATCAAACTCTCCCAAAGCTCTTTATGTTTTGAACTAGTTCTGTCTCTCACAGAACAGTTTGGTACCTCCAATGGTGAACCATGCAGGAGGTTTAAAAGAAGGTTTGAGAAGAAAAACAAACAAAGAGGGGGGAAAAGGGAGAGAAAAGTCGATGTCAAGTGTTATGAAGAATGAAGTTCCAGGTACTAACTTGGGCAGGAGATCTGCCTGTGTCATTACAGAGACGGGAGCCAAGCGGATAAAGCCGTGGATCCAGAAGAAGTCAAGCTTGCCTGAACCAGGACGAGATCCTGATCCCAGGAACTGAAGTCAAGTGTTCCAAGTGCAGCCACAGTGGACTATGAACTTTGCTGCGGGATATTTTGAATGGTCTGACAGTCTTTGAAAAATGCCTGTGTTTGTGCTAAATGAAAATTGGGGAAATAGTGATTTCTGCACAGCCGAAGGTCACAGATTGCAATCGGTGCCTGTAGGAAAACGTGAGGCTGGTGTTATCTGCACTCCTGACACTCCTGATTGGCCAAACAAACAAATGCAACAGCAAAGGTATCAAGGCACTTACAATTGGTTTCATGACTGGGGAATTTCAGGATGGATATTGTCGATGGTCAAATTTGAATTATTGGATTTGGTAATTATGGTACTTGTCTTACATTTACTGTCATGTTCATTGAGCTTTCTGCAAAGGGCCCTTGCAGAGACCTCAAAAAGCAGTTTTTGTAACACAGATACTAAAAGGGGAAATTGGCAAGGAGGACAGTGGGCCTGCCGGCGGCCTGGCTCTCCTCACAGAAGACAATATCCTTGAATTCCCATAAGACAGGAAAATTACTCATGCTGAGAGGTATTTGGTAATTCCATTCTCAAATCTAGTGACCTTGAAGACAGAGGTACACACTGCCTCAACCCAAGAAGGAGTTGTAGGAAAGTATTTGGAAGTAAGTGCATATGTCGTTAACCAGCCATAATAAGATGGCCAAACCACAGCAGGTGTGCAGATAACTTTTAGACATCAAAGATAAACTAACAATGATTAGCTATAAGATATGCTTCTCAAAGCTCGTTCTAAGTACTAATTAATCACTTTGGTGTGAGCAGTATGTGTAGCCAATTAGCAGTTTTTAGCTTGCCACGCTTTGCAGTATGGCTTTCTGTTTATGGGATGGTTTCTGGATTCAGTTAAACAAGGGCTTATGTTTTTGTCAGTTATTTTTGCCTTAGTGTTATTTTTGCCGTGTGTGTCACAGTATTTCCCTGGCAGGATGGATAATGCTCTTTGCAACATCTGGCTGGTCCATAAACAAGAAGGGGTCTCGCGACTCCGCCAAGATGACAAATGGGATTGGCTGGATCAACTTTTTGGGAGTTGGGGTTTATCAGGATGGATAAGGAGTTTGTTAAAGATGTTGTTATATGCCTTGTTTGTTATTGTGTTGATATTGCTTTGCTTGCCATGTATCGTACAGTGTATTCAACGGCTTCTTGCTCGCTCTTTGAATGGGGTGTTCCTTCTCTAAAATAGAAACGGGGGAATTGTGGAAGAGTGGCTACGTGAGAAGCGAGGCCATGGCTCTATGGAGCCATTGTTCAAGCAGTGTCCTGTGTAACTTCATAGTACGAGTAGGCGTTGCCCCATCCCGACGCAAATGATAGAGAGGAAGGTCAGTATTTTGATAGCAATGTTACACAGTGACAAGAAGGAGAAACAAGAGGTATGTTTCAAGGATCTGCTGTTCCTGAGAATGAGAAAGAAGCACCGTTCCCAGACCACAAGATGAGTGATGTAACCTTTAACCAAGAACCAATCAAGTTGTAACAATTATAATATGCATTAGTGACAATTAATATGTATTAACGATAGTATAACAGAAAGCCGTTAGCCATAATAAATCGAAGCCTGCTGATTACTCATATTGAGCGTAGCCTTGAATTCCCTCCATCGCGACAAACAGGCAACAGGTAGATGAGGTGCTCAGGGATCTGGTTTAGCTTAGGATGGGAATGGTTGGACCCGATGATCTTCAGTGGTCTCTTCCAACGTGGTGATTCTGGGATTTTGGGATTCTGTTACTATTGGGTACCTGGGGAGGTTTCCGCCCCAGAAGATCTTTAGGCCCTTGTACCTTGTGCTCGGGAGCTACTGCTGGATGTTCAGCTTCTCT
The DNA here is from genome assembly GCF_964237585.1 of Gallinula chloropus. Taxonomy (NCBI): domain Eukaryota; kingdom Metazoa; phylum Chordata; class Aves; order Gruiformes; family Rallidae; genus Gallinula; species Gallinula chloropus. The sequence goes on along the minus strand of NW_028168234.1, from coordinate 20,062 downwards.
GAAGGTGGACTCTGTTAGAGCCAGAAAATGACATCAGGCTGTGTTATGAACGTTCCCTTGGCAGGTAAAGCCCTGATCCCCAAGGGTACTGGAGCTGCTAGTGAGCTACCTAGGCAGGTTTCAGGCCAGGAACATCAGTCATCCTTCGAGCCTTTTATTTATGAGCTATTGCTGGACGTTTAGCAGTTTCAAAGTCAGATGCTGATAGAGCCCGGAAATGACGTCAGGCCCTGTTAGGACCTTATCTTGGTAAGCACAGACCTGAGTCTCAAGGTTACTGGTGCTGCTAGTGGGCTACCTCCTGAGGTTTCAGGGCAGAAATATCTTCCAGCCCTCACATAATGTTTGGGGGGGAGATTTATTGCTGGAGGTTTAGCAGTTTTGAAGCTGGATGCTGGTAGAGCTGGAAAATGATGTCAGGCACTGTTAAGGCCATCCCGTTGTCTTTGAACGCCATGAGCCCCAGGGATACTGGGTCTGCTAATGGGCTACCTGGGGAGGTTTCAGGCCAGGAAGATCACTAGGCCCTCACAACTGTTGTTTGGGAGCTATTGCTGGATGTTGAGCAGGGTCAAAGGTGCATTCCGGTAGAGCCTGAAAATGACATCAGGCACTGTTAGGACCTTTCCCAAGGAAAGGAAAGCCCTGATCACCAAGGTTACTGGGGCTGCTTGTGTTCTGTGGAGGCAGATTTCAGTCCAGGAACATCATTGAGCCTTCAAGCCTTTCCATTGAAAAGCTATTGCTGGAGATTGAGCAGTTTCAAAGATGGACGATGGCAGAGCCCGAAAATGGTATCAGGCACTCTTAGGACTCTTCTCCAAACAAGCAAAATCCTGAGTCCCAAGGTTACTGGCCATGCTGGTTGGCTACCTGGGGAGATTTCATTCCAAGGCACTTTTTTCAGCTCTCTCACTTTTTGTTTGGGGGATGTTGCTGGACATTTAGCAGTTTAGACGTTTGACGCTGGTAGAGCCTGAAAATGACACCAGGCACTGAATCAACTGTTCCCTTCGTAAGGACTGACCTGGGTCCAAGTACAATTGGCACTGCTGATGGGCTACCTAGTGAGGTTTCAGGGCAGGAAGATCTCTCAGCCCTCGATTTTCTTTTATAGGATTTATTGCTGGGTGCTTTGCAGTTTCAAACCTGGACACTGTTCGAGTCCAAAAGTGATGTCAAGTTCTGTTAGGACGATTCTGTTGTCTAGGAAAGCCCTGAGCCCTAAGGGTACTGTTGCTGATAGTGGGCTACCTGAGGAGTTTTCAGGCCAGGAACTTCTTTCATCCCTCAAAGCTTTTGTTAAGGATCCATTTCTGTTTGTTTAGCAGTTGGCAACTGTATACTGGTAGAGCCCAAAAAGTGTCACCAGGCATTCAGTTCTTAGGAAAGCCTTGAGCCCCGAGGTTTCTGGGGCTGCTAGTGAGCTACCTAGGCAGGTTTCAGAACAGGAGAACATTTCCCTTCTTGACCTTTTTGTTTGGGATCTACAGCTGGATGTTTAGCACTTTTGAAGGTGGTTGCTGGGAAAGCCAGAAAAAGAAGTCAGGCAATTTTTGGACCATTCCATTGTCTGTGAAAGCCCTGAGCTGGGGGCTCAGGGGTTACCAGGGGGCTTGAAAGCTGCCTGGGGAGGTTTCACGCCAGGAACCTTTTGAAGCCCTTTGCACTTTTGTTTGGGAGCTATTGCTGGACATTTAGTGTGTTCAAAGGTGGACGCTGGTAGAGCCCTAAGATCACATCAGGCAATTCTAGGACTGTTCCACTGGTAAGGAAAGCCCTGACCCTAAGGGTACTGCGCTGCTGATGGGCTACCCAGGCAGGTTTCAGGCCAGGAGCCTCTTTAAGCCTTTTATATATTTTTTTAATCTATTAATGGATGTTCAGCAGGTTCTAAGGTGGACACTACTAGAAGTGAAAATGACATCCAGCAGTGGGGACACACACAGTGGCAGGGGATCCCAGGAAGGGTGCCTAACACTAATCCCAACCCCAACCCCCAAATCTAATCCCAATCTCAGCCCCAAAACCCAACCCAAATCCCAACTGTGACCCTAACCCCAAATCCCACCCCTAATATCAATCCCCAATCCCAAATTTAATCCCAAACGGATCCCTCATTTCAAACCTGACCCCAAAACCCGAGCCTGATCTTGGTCCCAACCTCAAGCATATCCCAAAACCCAACCCCAAATCCCAGCCCCAAATCTCAATCCCTATCCCAAATCCCAGTCCCAATCCCAGTCTTGACAACAAATACCAGCCCCGAATCACAAATCCCAACACCAAATCCCAGCCCCAAACACCACTCCGAATCCCAATCCCAACACTAATCCCTCCCTAATCCCATCTCACCCCACCCTCTCCCTTTCCCCCCCTTCATGTTTTTCAATCCCCCTCCCTTAATGTAGGGGTGGGGGCTCCTCCAACCAACCTCCCCCCTGGGATTCAGCAGCCAGTGCCAGTGCTCTTGGCAGAGGCTGAGGATTTTGGGGTGCGGAAGGAAATTGGGGAATGTGGGGAGCAGAACACGATGGGGGGACATGGAAACTTGGCGCCAGACCCAGGAATGGGGTGGGCTCCCCGAAACAGCTTCAGGAAAGGGGGGCCTGGCTGTTTTGGGGAGTAGAGGGGGAGGGTGGGAATGGCCAGACTGACTAATGTCTGGGAGGGGGTGTGGAGGAAATACAGGGAGGGGGATTGTGGGCCCCCTCACATCCCCCTTATCCCTGGAGAGGTGCTGCTTGGCCCCTAAAAGGATTCGGGGGGGGGGGGGTCAATGAGGCTGATGCTCTCCAGGACCTGGCTGGGGACGTGGGTGCATCTGAACCTGCATGGGGGGAGCCGCTTTAGTCCCCCCCACAATGGATACAACCCCCTTCACTGATATAACCTCCCACATCCCACTAATACACCCCCCACCCCACATCATTTCCCCACCCTCCACTTCCCAGCCCTGGAAACATCACTGTGGGTTCCGGAGGGGTTTTGGAGGGTTCAAGGGGTTCCAGGATGGCCCCTCGGTGGCAGAGAAACACTGAATCACCTGAGATTAAGCGATCCGGGATTAAGAGATGTGGGATTGAAGGAATATGGGATTAAAACATTCTGGGATTTATCAATCTGGGATTTCTGTATCCGGGATTTATTGATCCAGGGTTTAAACAATCTGGGGTTTATCAATCCAGGATTAAAGGACCTGGGATTAAAAAACACGGGATTAAAGGATCCCACAAATGCCCCAGGGGGTGGGAAGGAAACTTGGGGGTGGGGGGTAGGGGTGTGCATAGCAGGGAGTCCAGCAACGCATCCATGTTTTCCAGGTCGGGTTTCCAAAGCAGGAGGCAGCAGTAGGTCAGGACAGGTTTTGTCTCGGGGGGAGATGGAGCCACGTGACCCACGTGCCGTTCATCTGCCTGCCGGTGCCAGAGCCGTGGGGACGGGTCCCTTGGTGAGGCGGCGCCTGGCGGGGCGCTGGTACACGGGGTACACCACGGTGCTGTGCACCACCTTGATGCGCCCGGCTTCTTGCCTGACCTTCAGGTAGAGGCGGATGCAGTTCTGAGCCTCAGGGGGGGTCTTGATGGGGGGTTTGCTCCGTGATGGAAGAGCGTCCTCATCCCCGCTGTCAGGCGCCGGAGTGGCTTTGGCCCCAGGGAGGGATGGAGAACCCCCACTGTGCTTGATCAGCACTTTGGTTGGGTGGATGGGGGGAGGCGGCTGCAGCAATGGATGTTTCCGACTCTGTGAGGGCGGCAGGATGCTGGAGGAGGCTGGGACCGCCAAGGAGGAGGAAGAGGAAGATGAGGAGGAGGAGGAAGAAGAAGAAGAGAAGAGGCTCTGCGAGCAGGACAAGGAGGAGATGTACTCATCTGCAAGGGAAACACCACGTCAATCTTTTGGATGCAGACCCCCTCCTCTTCCCCACTTTCCAACACCATCCACCATCATTTACCGAACCGGCGTGACGCCACATTCACTCCTCAACCTTTCACCGTTTACTTTCAAAACCATGTCTTTCCCGCCCCCCCCCCCACCCAAAACCTCAATAATAATTAACAACCTCCCTCAATTCACCCCTTATCCCCTCCCCACCTTCCCCCTCCCAGAAAAAGGCAGAGCTTTAGGGAAAGGAAATGAGTGGCTGTTTGACCACACACAGGCATGACAGGCTTCACCCCACTGCCCCGAGCTCAGGGTGAACAGGTGCCATTTGGGATACCCTCCCTGGCTTGGGTACCAACCTGCAGTGGAAGGCGGGAGGGCGGCGGGCGCCTGGCTGTGTGCAGGGCTTGGCGTTGGTATCACCCTCACTGCTTGTCCTTGGCCGCTCACCAGCATGGAGCACGGGCCGGTGAGCTGGCGGAGCGCTGCGGAAGCCTGGCTGGTGGGAGGCTGCTGCAGGATGATCCCTTGCGGCACCTACACAGGGTTAATTAAAAGAAAATTTGGAAAAACCACAAGAAGTTGGGAAAACCAAACAATAACTGGGCATTAAACTCCTGGTGATCCGGCGCACGAGCGCAGGGAGGGGAGGGACCGGCCACCTGCTCGTGGCAGCGCCTCTCCAGCCACAGAGATGTTAACACCATGGGCGGCACAGGCACCCCCAAACCCCCTTGGCTTTGCCTCCCTCCTTCCCCCCACCCCAAAGAAGAAGGAGGGTGGTGGCACCCGGGACCTGCCTGGGAGGAACCAGCCATGTTTCGGCTTACGATTGTTCCTCTAAACCCTCATCTCCCCACGGGCAGGAGGTTCGTGGCCGTGCTTTGCCGCGCTCTTGCTGTGCTTCACTCCCCCTCTGACCTATGCCCAGCGCTGGAGACCCTCGACGGTAACTTAATTTACCTGCTGGAACCTGTCCACTCTTTTCTGCTGTTGAGGAGCAGGGTTGGGAAGAGCCGGGAGGGTGATGTAGCTGTTGATGGGCATGGTGGCCACTTGGGAGGGTTGGACCTGTTTGATCAGCTGTGTGGACTGGTTGATGGGCATCACTTGCTGCCCCACCACCTGAATCGGGCCGATACCCAGTGTCCCGCTGGGGCTGCTGTTGGGCAGACCCTGGAGGTTGGAGATGGGTTGGATGGTGACGTTGCCCAAGCCGACTTGCTGGAGCAAAGGCTGAATGCTGATGGCCTTGTTGAACACATCGTCTCCCAGCGACTGCTGGACCAAGGCCTGGTGAGTCAGGACAGCGGGTTGCTGCAGCCCGATGGGGTCGGCCCCGCCGGAGAAGATCTGCAGGGTGCCGTTGGTGGCTGCCTGTACCGCGGGCTGAAGGGTGGGAAGCTGGAAGGGGCCCAGATCCAGCTCGGCTTCCGCTTTCAACAGCTGCTCAGTGATGTTGGCCTCTTGCAGGCTCTGCTGGAGGATGTCAAAAGGCCGGTCCGAGTTCTGCAGGTTGGTCCCACCACCCGAGGGGGACCCCAAGATGTCCTCTAAAAAATCAAAGTCCAGGCTGGTGGCAAGTGGACTCTGCTCGGTGCTCAGATGGTTGCCAGAGCGCTCTTGCATCTGGAGCTGAGGAAACAGCCGGTCAGCGGCGTGGGGAGGAGGAGAAGGAAGGAGGAAGAAGAGAGGAGAAGGAATTGAGCTCAGGTGCAAAGAGGACTTCGAGTCAGCTCACCTGACACATTTCGCCAGCCACCTTGGAGGGGAGGGGGCCATGGGCTCCCTTGCCCCCAGACCTGAAATTGCTTCTTCATCCCCAGGGGAGCCCAACCCTGGGCTACTGTGGCCTTAGGAAAGCCGACAAGATGGCCCTCAAATGACCAGCCTCCCAGGCAGGGAGGCCAAGGATGTCCCAACGAGGCAGGGGGGAAGCGAGGGGGCTTGAGCCCTTTTGACATGGGCATGGAGCAAAGCTCTGAAAACACCCCATCGGGTTGTGAAGGGGAGAAAAAATCATATTCCAGGAAGAAACCTTCAAAGGAAAAACCCCTCTGTGAAAAACCTGGCTGCTTTTCTTGTGAGAGATACAAATCCCTGCATCCTGCCTCTCTTCCTCACTAGAGCTGAGAAACAGGTGGAAAACAAGCTGGGGAATTAAAATGAGGGAAAGGAAATATTAAAAAAGGTGGGGGGGGGGGGGAAGAGGGAATAAAAAAAGTGAAAGGTTTCTAAACCGTCATTCCTCAAGTATAAATTAAAAATACATACCCCATCACCTCCAAAAAAGGCACTGGCTGCATCTCCTGTGCTGTCCAAGAGATCATCACTGTCAATCTGTAATTAAAATGATGAGATTTACTTTCTTCTAAGAGAACAGAGCCCAAAAAAATGCAGGAAAACCCCCGATTTAAAAATGTCTCTAAAAAAGGGAAAACAAAAAGAAAACCCACACAAAAAGGGGATGGGGGGGGAAGAGCCCCTGTGCGTGGTGCTGCCAGGTATCTGAGCTCTGGCTTGCCGCTCTGACAACATGGCTCTGAACTTGGGGTTTGCTTTCAGGTTTTTTGGGGGTGAGGTAAGGAAAAAAAACCCAACCCCCCTCCTCATTCATTAAGAAGAAGAAAAGAGGTGGGATAAGGACAAAAAGGGGTCTCGGGGCAGAGAACCAAGCCGCCACTACCTTTTGGGATCCATGTAAGAAGTCGTTCAAGGCCTGAGGGTCGCTGCAAGACACAAAAGCGGGAGGAAAAGGGTTGAGGGGGGACACGAGGTGCACGCCGCGCCGGCAGCATCGCGCCCGGGTCTAATTAAGCTCCCTTCACTAATGGAACCCAAGGGCGTAGGCTGGTTGGGAAGCCAGCGGCTCTGTCACAGGCCTGAGGTATGGTGGGGAAGGTAAATGCTCTTCCCAAGGCTGCCAGGGCCTCCCTCTTCCCAGGGAGCTCCAGCCACAAACTCTGAAGGAAAAGGAGGCGGCGATGGGGTAGGTGACAAGTGCCAAACCTCCTGCGGTACAGCCCGGAGCCCTCTGAGGGATGCCAACCATCCATCAGGAAGGGTTTGTAGGGCTGGGACCCCTTTGGAACGCGCCTCGGAGGATTTCTGGCTCCAGGAGAACTAACACTGTGCCGGGGAAGCAGCAGAACCCCCTTCCCACCCTCCTGCCTTCCTGAAACCATGGGGTTTAGCTTACCAAATGACATCCAGCAGGCACCGGGTGTCTTCATCATCCATGTCAACTGCAAAGAAAAAGGGGGGAGGGGTTACGGTCAGGAGAGCAGAGGGGCTGGGAGCCCCCGAACACCACGCTTTGTGTTCCTCTTCACAGCAACGATGATGATGATGATGGTGAGGATGGACACCCACTGGTCAAGAGGGACGTCAACCAGCTGCCAGAAAGCCAAGTCCAGTTTAAAACTGCCCTGATTTAGTTGGTTTTGTCCCTAAAGTTCCGCTGCGGCGCAAGGGATCGGGAAGAGATTCGGAATTGAGGAGGTTTTGATGATAAACCTGAGATGTGGCACGGGGCAGGGCTGGGACGCAGAGGGAGGTCGGAGGGGAAGACGGGGGATTGGTGTAAGGTATTTACTCAGATCCCAGGGTTTGGTGGGTCAGAACTCCCCAAGGAGAGTCAGGGAATGAAAACTGGGGAGGAGGAGAAGAGCAATAAAAGGAAAAAGGAAAAAAAGAGAGAGAGAAGAAGTCGGCTACCTCGACAGATGATAAGGAGAAGCTCAGTGGTGGACAAACACCTTCCCCGGGCCGCAGCTCAAGGATTCCAGGACCTGGCTTCTGAGCTGTCTGTCGGCTGCAGTTCTTGTCGGGATCCACAAATGACTGACCTGGATGGGGCCAGCGAGGCTGGGCTAATGACCTCGAAGAAGCTCCCAAAGAGGAGCTGGAGGGAGCGAACCCCCACGTCGGGAAGCGTATCCCACAGCACCACCACTGACACTGCTGGCTGCTACCTGCAAAGGATGCTGGGAAGAAACTGGCCACTCCTGGGCCAGCCCGTTGCTATAGGGACAGGAACACATGTGATGTCACACGTGGTGAGGCGGGTCGGGGGGAAAGAGACGGGCTGGGGGAATCTCAAATCCTTCCAAAAAAGCAACAAATTACAACTCACAGAGGGGGACAGATGCGCTTTGGGCTCGGAACGCCACTTCTCCGAGGCAGAAGGGAGACGGTCTTCTCCTCCCTGGCCGATGTCTGACGAGCGCTGGGGTAGCAGGATGAGGAGACAAGGCCATCTGGGGAACCGGAGAAGAACTCCCGGGCCCTGGATCTATCCCCAACCCCTGACCTCCTCCTGGCACTCAACGATCGTGCGCTTTTCAAGCCAAAACATCTTGAACCCGCTTCACTCTTTAAGCAGCAGAACACGTGGTGATGTTGTTGGAGTCACCTCACCTCGGGACAAAGAGTTTTCCCTCCTGATGGCAAAACGAAGGGGGAGGGAGAGGAGGAAGAAACCCACCCCAAACCACCCCAACCCCCCGACCCATCGCGTTGTCATCCCACGATAGTTCTCATTCTCCCTTGACTTGAAAAAACACCTTGACAGGGGCCCAGAAACCCACAGAGGAAAAGGAGGGGAGCACAGGTGGGGGGAAGGCGGCCAGGAGTCGTCGCTCCTCACAGCACGATCCCGGCCAAACACGCCAAAAAACCCTCAGCAAAAACAAATCCCAACCCGGCTGCGAGGAGACTTTTCCAGGCTGGAAGATGGTGTTTCCCAGCCCCATTTTACACTGGAGGGGATGGGAGGGGATGGGGGTTTTCCCCATTTTGTCAGCGGGAAGACAAGAAGAACAGATTTTTGGCCTAAGCCGTGTTTAAACTGGGAGGGGAACAGCTGTCACACTTGAACCGAGCGTTGCAGTTACTTGCAGAATTAGAAGGGGTCTCTAGGAAAACAATTGAAACAAATGAAGAAAAGTGCATTAGGGACCAGGGCCAGAGGTTTCAATGTACGAGAGCTTGTTACAGTAACCCTAATAAAACAGCTTCACTTCTAGGTGATTTTTGGTTTTAGTTTAGAAAATGATTTTGCTTTTAAAGGAGTTATAGGAGCTGTGAGAATATACAGCATGTTAAGGCTTTTAGGGACAAGACGGTGTGTGCCTTTATCACTGTGGAAAATCACTATGGACTCTGAATTAAAACAGTGGGTGCTGGTTACGGACCTTGAGTGAAAACAAGAAGTCCATGAAGAAACTGGCTTTGGTTAGGAAACAGCAGCCGAAGACGATGTGAGCTTGCTCAAGGATGGGGTTCACTCGCAGACACAGTGAGGCAGAGGATCGATGACCACCAGAGCACCCAGCTCAACACAACTACACAAATTAGGGACTTGTGTGCCTAAAATAGTCACTTTTTGTCCTCAAATTGCCCTTTTTTACCTCTTTTCCGCAACATATAGGCATTCTACAGCCTAAAATTGCCATTTTTGACACCAAATTGGGGAATTTTCTAATTTAAACCCAATTTTGACCCAAACATTTCAACTGTTTTCCCACTTCTGCCCCCTTCCCCCCAAATCTTCATATTCTTTTATAAATTATGTCTTTTTTTCCCTAAATATGGCCTTTAATTACCATAAATCAGCATTTTTACTCCAAAGTAGGCCTTTTTAAACTCTTTTTGGCCAACTCCCCCCACATTTGGGCAACACTTGACCATTTCAGAGCACTTCACCCCCATCTCTCCCAATTTCTACCATGTACCCAAAAAAATCCTAGACATTTTTGAAATAATTGGAAAATTTTAAAAAATGGTAAATTTCAAAGAATTTTTGAAAATTCTGGAAATGTTTTGAATGTTTTGAATTTTTTTTTTTGCCCAAAATGTGACTTTTTAACCCCAAAAACTTAGGGAGGGGAAGCGCCGGGTGTGAATCACGGTGGTCATCCTGCTTATATTAATGTGTGGGGCACCGGAGCCGTCGTGACTGTCTCCTCCGGTAAGACCTCATCAACATCATGTCCCCAGGACCAATTTTGGCCTTTTTTGCCCCAAAATTTCACCATGCCATGGCAGAGGCGAGTGGGGGAGGTGACGAGGGTCAACCCCCCATCCTCAAAATTCCACTCTCGAGGCCATCGTTGGGTCAAAATATGGGGGTTTTGGGGGGAGGAGGGAAATTCAATTTTGAGGTGAGAAATTTGATTTTTGGAGAGAATTTGGGGAATGTTGGTGAATTTTGGGGGGTTTTAGTTAGGGTGGGTTTAGAGTGTCGCCCAGTCGGACTTGCCCACAAACCCCAACTTATCACCCCAGACTTTGACCCCTGGAGCCACGGCAAAGGCTCGGCCCAGACTTGCTCCCCTTGAAGGACGAGGACACAGAAGTTAAGGGTGATGATGGTGGGAGCGGGCGACTCACCGGTGTCCTTCCTCCTTCCCCAGGGCTGCGGGCGGCCGTGACGCTGGTGGAGTCCGGAGGGGCCTCCAGACACCCGGGGGGTCCCTGTGCCTCCTCTGCAAGGGCTCTGGCTTCACCTTCAGCAGCTGTGACATGTTCTGGGTGCGTCAGGCGCCTGCGGAGGGGCTGGAGTGGGTCACAACTCTTTACACCGGGGGTGGCAGCACCAACTACGCGCCGTCGGTCCAGGGCCGGTTCAGCATCTCCAGGGACAACTCCCAGAGCAGGGGGACGCTGCAGATGAACAGCCTCAGGGACGGTGACACGGCCACCGACCGCTGCACCAACAGTGCTGCTGCTGGTGGTTATTGTGCTGGTGGCCCCGACCCCGTCGTCGTGTCCCCAACTTCCCAGAGAACAATCCTGGCCCATTATCAGCCTTTTTTGCCCCAACCTTAAGTGTTTTCAGCCCAAATCGTGACCGTTCTTGTCAACCCCTTGACCGAGTGACCTGAGTCCCCTGAGCCCATTTCCCTGACCCAATTTTCGATGGAAAATTGTTCTAATTTTGGGTAAGAATTTGAAGGATTGAATTTTGGCAGGTCTGGGTCGCGTAGAAATAGTGATTTTTGGAAATAATCCCCATCCTCTCCAGTTGATGTGAGCTTAAAAATTTTAAATTTAAAATTTTCAGTGGATAAGTTTAAAAATGCTGAAATTTAAAATTAAAAAAATTAAAACCCCCATATCCCACCCCCAGACCCCCCAAACCCCCCCTAAGCCCCCTGTACCACCCCCATTACCCCCCCCAGACCCCTCTCACCCCCCTGTCCCACCCCCCAACCCCCCCCAACAAACCCCCTAAACCCCCCCAAACCCCCCTAGCCCCCCCTCTCCCCCCCTCAGGCCCCACCAGCCTGTGCCTGAGCCTGTGGCGGGGGGGCTCCCTGAGCTGGCAGGGCTGGCTGCCCCCTGGCGACTACCTGCTGCTCAGCCCCCCGCCCGGGACCCCCCTCTGCCCGGCCCAGGACCCCCCGCTGCTGCCCCGCCTGCTGCTGCTGACCCCAAGGAGAAGGAGGGGGAGGAGGGGGGCAGAAGACCCCTCCCTACACCCTGGCTGGGGGGGAGGCCCCTCCCCAGGCGCTGCTGGGGGGGCTGCACCCTGGGCTGCTGGTGGCCAGCGCGGCGCGGGGGCTCTTCCTGCGCCGCCGCCGCCCCGCTGAGGAGGGGGCTGCAGAGTTGGGGGTGGGGTCCACTGCCGGGCCCCCCACCTCCCTTGCCCGAGGGGAGGGGACGCTTCGACCCGCGCCGCTTCCGGGAGGGTAAGGGACTGAAACCCAAACCCCCCCAAGCCCCCTACCCAGCCCTAACCTCCCCATAACCCCCTGTCCCACCCCTAACCCCCCTATTCCCCCCCAAACCCCCCTATTCCCCCACATTACCCCCCATAAGCCCCCCCAACCCCCCGTCCCACCCCTAACCTTCCCACCCCACCATCCCCCCCCAAAACCCCACTAAGCACCCCCAACCCCCCTGTCCCACCCCCATCACCCCCCCTAAATCCCACTATTCTCTCCCAAGACCCCCTAAACCCCCCCAACCCCCCTCTCCCACCCCTCACCCCCCCAAACCCCCCCTATTCCCCATTATCCCCCATCCCCCCCTTAAACCCCCCTAAGCCCCCCCAAATCCCCCCAACCCCCCTGTCCCACCCATAACCACCCCAAACCCTCCCATTCCCCCCATTACCCCCCCAAAACCCCCAATCCCACACCTAAAACCCCCAAGCCCCCCCAACCCCCCATCCCCCCCTTAAATCCCCCTAAGCACCCACAGAACCCCCTGTCCCACCCCCATCACCCCCTTAACCCCCCCTAAGCACCCCTAACCCCCCCAAACTCCCCTATCCCACCCCTAAACCCCCCAAGCCCCTCCAACCCCCCCGTCCCACCTCCATCACCCCCCTAAACACCCCTATTCCCCCCCACCCCCCTCATTACCCCCTCCCAAACCCCCATATCCCCCCCAAGCCCCCCCAACCCCCCCCGACACCCCTCACCCCTCTATCCCTCTCCCAGCCCCCCCGTCCCACCCATATCACCCCCCTAAACCCCCTATACCACCCCAAGCCCCCCTAACCCCTCCAAATCCCCCCTATCCCCCCCTAAACCCCCCGTCACACCCCCATCACCCCCCTGTCCCCTCTCCTTGGGGCACCCCCCACCCCTCAGCTCCATGGGACACCCCTATCCCCCCCCCAAACCTCCTCCTAACCCCCCCATCCCACCCCCCACCCCCCTAACCCCCCACCCCGTGACATCACTGATGACGTCATTGATGAGGTCACACCCCCCAGAGGTGGAGCGTCACCGCCGGGGGCTGGGGCTGTACCCGGAGCATCGGGTCACCCTGGCCGTGGGGAGGGGAGCTGGGACCCCACGACGGGCCCCACAACCGCCGCCTCATCTCCAGGTGCCGGATGGGGGGGGCTTGAGGGGGTTAGAGGGGGGTTGGGGGTGGGTTTGGGGGGCTGGAAGGGGGGTGGGAGGAGGTTAGAGGGGTGTTGGGAGGGTTAGAGGGGGTTGGAGGTGGGTTTGGGGGGGTGGGAGGGGGTTAGAGGGGGGTTGGGGGGCAGTTGGGGGGCATTTGGGGGTTTTAAAGGGGATTTGGGGGAGTTAGAAGGGGGTTGGGGGGGGTGGGGTGGGTTTGGCGGCATTAGAGGGGTGTTGGGGGGCATTTCGGGGGGGTTGTGGGGCAGTTCAGGGGGGTTGAGGGGAAGGAAGGGGGGGTGGGAGGGGGAGTTAGGGGGCATTTGTGGGGGTTTGGGGGTGGGCAGGGGGGTTAGAAGGGATTTGGGGGGGCAGGGAAGGGGGGTTGGGGGCAGTTGAAGGGGTTACAGGGGATTTGGGGGGCAGGCAGGGGGGTTTAAGGGGTGTTGGGGAGCCGTTGGGGCGGTTAGAGGGCAGTTGGGGGGCGGGCAGGGGGGTTGGGGGGCAGTTGGGGGGATTGGGGGGGTCTGGGGGGCAGCTGTGGCCCCTCATTGCCTCTCCCCCCCACACACACAGCTGGAACAGGCCATGGCCCAGCAGCTGCTCGACACCCTGGGCACCCCCCCTGCGGCACCCAGGCCTGAGACCCCCAGGAGGGACCCAGGGACCCCCGGGAGGGATCCCCAGACCCCCTGGGATGGACCCACAGACCCCCAGGAGGGAACCCCAGACCCTGGGAGAGACCCAGAGACCCCCGGGATGGACCCAGAGACTCCCAGGAGGGACCCAGAGACCCCCAGGATGAAGCCAAAGACCCCTGGACTGACCCCAGAGCCCCTGGAACCCACCCAGACCCCCGGCACCAGCCCCAGAGCCCCCAGAACCAGCCCCAGAGACCACAGGACTGACCCCAGGACCAGCCCACAGCCCCAGACCCCCCCATTCCCCACCCCCAGACCCCACTGTCCCCGCCCCAGAACCCCCAGACCCCTGATCCAGCCCCAGACGCCCCAGGACCAGCCCCAGACCCCCGTTCTCCAGCCTCAGACCCCCTGGGACTGACCCCAGGAGCCATTCCCCGCCCCCAGACCCCCCTGTCCCTGCCCCCAGACCCCCATTCCCCACCCCCAGAGACCCCAGACTCCCTTGTCCCCTCTCCCAGACCCCCCGATCCAGCCCCAAACCCCTCTGGGACCGGCCCCAGACCCCCGTTCTCCAGCCTCAGACTCCCTGGGATTCACCCCAGAACCCACTCCCAGCCCCAGACCCCCCTGTCCCTGCCCCCAGACCCCCGTTCCCACCCCCAGAGACCCCAGACCTCCCTGTCCCCGCTCCCAGACCCCCCTGTCCCTGCCCCAGAGACCCCAGACACCTCTGTCCCCAGCCCCAGACTCCTCTGGACCGGCCCCAGACCCCCCGATCCAGCTCCAAACCCCGCGGGACCGGCCCCAGATCCCCCTGTCCCCGCCCCCAGACCCCGATCCAGCCCCAAACCCCCCTGGACTGACCCCAGGACTCATTCCCCACCCCCAGAGCCCCCTGTCCCCACCCCCAGACCCCCCGATCCAGCTCCAAACCCGCCGGGACCGGCCCCAGACCCCACTGTCCCCGCCCCAGAGACCCCAGACCCCCCTGTCCCCGCCCCCAGACCCCCGATCCAGCCCCAGACCCCCGTCCCCAACCCCGGGACCGGCCCCCCAGCCCCATCCCCGCCGCAGACCCCCGTCCCAGGCCCCCCCCGGGACTGACCGAGGCGGCACCGATCACCCCCCCACACCCCCACCCCCGCCCCCGCCCCCGCGCTGCTCTCCCCCTCTTCCCGCCGCTGAGGGGGCAGCGCCTCCCATGGGCTGCCCACCGCGGGGCGGGCGGGCTTAGGGCGAGAACCAATTATGTCATATTGTTTTGCCCTGAATATGACCTTTTATTGCCAAAAATCAGCATTTTTGCCGAGTCCCTCTTTTTAAAACTCTTTTTGCCCGATTTCCCCCAAATTTGGGCAACAATTGACCATTTTAGGACATTCCCCGCCCATCTTTCCTCCTCACTATGATGAGCCCAAATCTGTCTTTCCCCCCCCCCCCGTTTTTTATCCCAATTTTTTATGATTTGGGGAAATTTTAATCATTTTTTTGATAATTTTTCCTTTTTTTAACATTTTTCACCCAATTTTTGCCCAATTCCATCACTTTTCTCTCCCAATTTCTGCCATGCACCTCAAAAAATCCAAGAAATTTCTGAAATGATTTGGAAATTTAAGAAAAAAATTAATTTCAAATAATTTTAAAAATCTATTTTATTTTTAACTCTTTTTGCCTAATATTTGTCTATTTAGCCCCGGAAAATTTGGAAGGAAAAGCGCTGGGCATGAATCACAGTGGTTATCCTGGTTGGATTGAGTTTTGGGGTGCCAGGATCGTTGTCACTGTCTCCTCCGGTTATTCCTCGTCACCATCATTTCACCGGGACAAATTTTGGCCATTTTTGCCCCAAAATCTCACCCTCCCGGGGCTGGTGTGTGTGGGGGGGGATGATAAGGGTCAAACTCCCTCCCCACACACCTCAAATTTCCCCCTTGAGTCCATCGTTGGGTCAAAATGTGGCGGTTTTTTGGGGGAGGGAAATTCCATTTTGAGGTGAGAAATTTATTTTTGGGGGAGAATTTGGGGAATTTCAGGGAATTTTGAGGGGTTTTATGAAGGTGGGGCAATCTGCTGGGCCAAAAATTTCAAATTTTAGGATGTTTTGGTGATTTCCACCCCCAAAAAAATAACTCTGAGGCAATTTAATGGCAGAAAGAGGGAAAAAAATAAAATTTGGGGAATGTGGAAAATTTCTGAGGAAGGAAATAAAAATTTTTGTGAATTAAGTTTATTTTTGAGGGAAAAATGGAATTTTGGAGACCAACATTTGCCCAAAAATGAAGTTGTAAGGATTTTCTTTGAGTGAAATATAATCCATTAGTGAGTTGCTGGTAGAAAATGGAATCCAGGGTGAATTTGATGGTAAAATTCTTCAGATTTTGGGTAAAAATTTGAAACAGTGAATATTTGAAGGTTTGTGTGGAGTCAAAATAGCAAACTTTTGGCAATAATTCCCACTCCTGACAGTCGATGTGCTCTTAAAATTTTAAATTTTTTATTGGGCAAATTTTACAATGATGTTAATTAGATGTTTTAAATTGGAGAGTGAAGTGCATCCTGGGAGAATAAGGGAGGGATCTGGGGGGGTGGTTTAGGTTTGGCCCATCCCCATGGGCACCCGCTGTCACTGACGTCACTGATGAGGTCACACCCCCCAGAGGTGGAGCGTCACCGCCGGGGGCTGGGGCTGTACCCGGAGCATCGGGTCACCCTGGCTGGGGGGGGGGGGGGAGCTGGGACCCCACGACGGGCCCCACAACCGCCGCCTCGGCCTCCAGGTGCCGGATGGGGGGGGGGTTGGGGGGGTTAGAGGGGGGTTTGGGGTGGGTTTGGGGGATTAGAGGGGGGTTTGGGGTGGGTTTGGGGGGCTGGAAGAGGGGTGGGAAGGGGTTAGAGGGGTGTTGGGGGGAATTAGAGGGGGTTGGGGGTGGGTTTGGGGGGGTGGGAGGGGGTTAGAGGGGGTTGGGGGGCTGTAAGGGGGGTGGGAGGGGGTTTTAGGGGTGAGTTGGGGGGGTTAGAGGGGGTTGGGGGGTGGGTTTGGGAGAGTGGGAGCGGTTAGAGGGGGTTGGGGGCTGTAAGGGGGGTGGGAGTGGGTTGGACGAGGGTTGGGGGGCAGTTGGGGGGCATTTGGGGGGTTAAAGGGGATTTGGGGGAGTTGGGGGTTAGGGGGCGTTGGGGTGGGTTTGGGGGTATTAGAGGAGTGTTGGGGGGCCATTTGGCAGGGTTAAAGGGGATTTGGGGTAGTTAGAGGGGTGCTTGGGGGGGTTTAGAGGGGGGTTGTGGGGCATTTGGGGGGGTGTGAGGGGTTTTAGGGGGGGTTTGGGGGAGTTACAGGGGGGTTAGGGATGGGTTGGAAGGGATTGGGGGGTTTGGGGGGCTGCAAAGGGGGGTGGGAGGGGGTTAGAGGGGTTTGAGGCCAGTTGGGGGCATTTGGGGAGTTGTGGGGCAGTTCAGGAGGGTTGAGGGGAAGGAAGGGGGGGTGGGGAGGGGGAGTTGGGGGTATTCAGGGGGGGTTTGGGGGTGGGCAGGGGGGTTAGAAGGGATTTGGGGGGGCAGGGAAGGGGGGTTGGGGGCAGTTGAAGGGGTTACAGGGGATTTGGGGGGCGGGCAGGGGGTTTAAGGGGTGTTGGGGAGCCGTTGGGGTGATTAGAGGGCAGTTGGGGGCGGGCAGGGGGGTTGGGGGGCAGTTGGGGGGATTAGGGGGGTCTGGGGGGCAGCTGTGGCCCCTCATTGCCTCTCCCCCCCCACACACAGCTGGAACAGGCCATGGCCCAGCAGCTACTTGACACCCAGGCCCTCCCCCCCTGCGGCACCCAGGCCTGAGACCCCCAGGAGGGATCCCCAGACCCCGGGAGGGATCCCCAGACCCCCGGGATAGACCCAGAGACTCCCAGGAGGGACCCAGAGACCCCCAGGACGAAGCCAAAGACCCCTGGACTGACACCAGAGGCCCTGGAACCCACCCAGACCCCCGGCACCAGCCCCCAGAGCCCCCAGACCCCCTGTCCCCGCACCCAGACCCCCGTTCCCCACCCCCAGAGCCCCCCAGACCCCCTGTCCCCGCCCCAGAGATCCCAGACCCCACTGTCCCCGCCCCCAGACCCCCGATCCAGCTCCAAACCCCCCGGGACCCGGCCCCAGACGCCCCTGTTCCCGCTCCAGACACCCCAGACCCCCTGTCCCCACCCCCAGACCCCCATTCCCCACCCCCAGAGACCCCAGACCCCCGATCCAGCCCCAAACCCCCCGGGACCGGCCCCAGACCCCCGTTCTCCAGCCTCAGACTCCCTGGGACTCACCCCAGGACCCATTCCCAGCCCCAGACCCCCGTTCCCCACCCCCAGAGACTGCAGACCCCCTGTCCCTGCCTCAGAAACCCCAGACCCCACTGTTCCCGCTCCCAGACCCCCCTGTCCCTGCCCCAGAGACCCCAGACACCCTGTCCCCAGCCCCAGACCCCCCCCGGACCGGCCCCAGACCCCCCAATCCAGCTCCAAACCCCGCGGGACCGGCCCCAGATGCCCCTGTCCCCGCCCCAGAGACCCGAGACCCCCCTGTCCCCGCCCCCAGACCCCCGATCCAGCCCCAAAGCACCCGGGACTGACCCAGGACCCATTCCCCACCCCCAGACCCCCCTGTCCCCACCCCCAGACCCCCGTTCCCCACCCTCAGAGCCCCCAGACCCCCTGTCCCCGCCCCCAGACCCCCGTTCCCCACCCCCAGAGCCCCCAGACCCCCTGTCCCCGCCCCAGATCCCCGTTCCCCAACCCCAGAGACCCCAGACCCCCTGTCCCCGCCCCCAGACCCCCGAGCCAGCCCCCAACCCCCCCGGGACTGACCCCAGAACCCATTCCCCACCCCCAGACTCCCTGTCCCCGCCCCCAGACCCCCCGATCCAGCCCCAAACCCCCGTCCCCAGCCCCCGGGACCGGCCTCCATCCCCATCCCCGCCTCAGACCCCCGTCCCAACCCCCTCCGGGGACTGACCGAGGCGGTAACGATCACCCCCTCCCCCCGGTTCCACCCCGCCCGCCCCTCCCGCCCCCGCCTCAGCGCTGCTCTCCCCCTCTTCCCGCCGCTGAGGGGGCAGCGCCTCCCATTGGCTGCCCACCGCGGGGCGGGCGGGCTTAGGGCGAGAACCCCGCCCTCCGATTGGCCGCGGCATTCCCGCCTCGCAACGGAACACGCCGATTGGCCGCCGCCTCTCAGGCGGCCGCGCCTCCCATGGGCTTCTTACCGAGGGGGGAGGCGGGATTAAAAGCGAAGGGAATCTCCCCGCCCCCCTCCGCCACCTCGAGCTCCGATTGGCCGGCGCGGCGGCGAACGGCGCGCCGATTGGACCAGGAGACGGAGAGTGGGCGGGGCGAGGCGGACCCGCCTGGCTATAAAAGGAGCGGCGGGGAGGGCAGCTGCCTTCTCACACAGTCCAGCGGCCGAGGCGCGACGGGGGTTGCTGCTTACCCCCCGCCCCGCCTCCCTCACAGCCTCATCAGCCCTTATTACCGCTAATTGGCGCCTCGATCCGAGCCCGGGGAGGAGCCGGAGGCGGCAGCGACCCCCGGGAGGGGCTTGGGGGGTGTGAGGGGCGGGATTATGCTAATTTATGCTGATTGATGCTAATTACAGGCGGCTTCCTGTCGTTTTGGGGCGAATTCGGGGGGGTTGGGGCTTTTTGGGGCGATTTTAGGGGGTTTTGAGGTGGTTTTAGGGGGCTTTGGGGCGATTTCAGGCTGTTTGGGGGGGTTGTTGAGGCTTGTAAAGGGCTCTGAGGGTTGTGGGGTGAATTCAAGGGATTTGGGGGCGATTTTCGGGGGTTTTGAGGTGATTTGGGGGTTTTTTTAGCCCTTTTTGGGTCAGTTTTGGGGTGTTTTTGGTCAGGTTTAGCCCATTTTGGGGCCACTTTGGGTCAGTTTTAGTGCTTTTTAGGTCAGTTTTGGGCTTATTTGGCCAAATTTGGGTCGGTTTTGGGGGGTTTTGGGTCAGTTTTAGGGGATTTTTAGCCCATTGTGGGTCAGTTTTAGGGGGTTTAGCCCATTTTGGGTCAGCTTTGGGTGATTTTGGGGGGTTTTAGCTCGGTTTGGGTCAGTTTTAGGGGGTTTTGGCCCGTTTTGGGTCATTTTTAGGTGGGTTTGGCCCGTTTTGGGTGATTTTGGGGGGTGTTTAGCCCATTTTGGGTCAGTTTTGGGGTGTTTTGGGGTCGCCACCGCCGCCATGTTCTATTACCCCGAGGTGCTGCAGCGGCACACAGGCTGCTTCGGCACCATCTGGTGAGGAGATGACGTCATATGGGGGAGTGGGGGGGGGTGTGACGGCTCTGATGTCATGGGGCGATGACGTCATCGGGGAGAGGGTGATGATGTCATTACACCCCCCCAGGCTGGCGGCCACCTGCAGCTCCCGCCTCCTGCGCAGAGAGTACCTGGCGGTCGATGTGCCCAGGGCCTGGTAATGAGGGGGGCTAATTAGGGGGTGTTAATTAGGGGGAGGGGGGTAATCAGGGGGGTAATGGGAGGAGGGGGTTAAAGAGGGGGTAATTAGGGGAGGGGGTTAAAGAGGGGGTAATTAGGGGTGGGGGGTAATGAGGGAGTAATTAGGGGTGAGGGTAATGAGGGGGGTAGTTAGGGGTAACAAGGGGAGAGGGTTAATGAGGGGGGTAGTTAGGGGTGGGTGCTA